>NC_132819.1:6362500-6682500 GCF_048594095.1 Paramormyrops kingsleyae | reverse complement strand
TCAACAGAAATGTCCCACTGCCTCATGGGATACATGCCACCAAAGTGGGGCAGCCACGGAGAACATTTAGGCTGGAGCTCTTCGCATCTACTTAATCCTGTTCTTGGAGACACTGACATTGGAGTGAAGAATTCTGGGTATTTGAATTGTTAGTTGACGGCAGCATGATGGCAGTGATAAGGACAGACAATGAACGTGCACATCCAGACGGTGGACACACGTACGCATACAAATCAGTTCTTGAACGTAATGAACGTAATTTCTGCTCGCGCTCCGTGCTGTTAGAACAACCTGCACTGGCGGCTCGCATCTGCATGGTCCTGTGAATGAGATGCTCTTTGCCCCCACACGCACAGCAACTAATTATCTGCTGAAACATTGTATTAGTTGCTTGATTACCAGCCTACTCAACGGCTAATTACAAGCTTTGCTCTTTTCGACCTCTGCCAGCATGACGCATTGCTTTCTGCTCCATCATCATCATCTTCATCATCCTCTCCCTCTCGCTCAGCTTATGAGGTCTTTCATGCAATGTGGGCTGTCTTTCTGCTGCCTAACCACACCTCCGGTTCCTATATGCCCCCCCCCCCCCCCCCATGTTCCCCGCACCCCGCAGAAGGCTGCAAGCAAACAATTAGCATCGGAAAACAAGCTGCGCACATCTATGATCCACAATGATAAGAGCGTGAAGGGGTATACCCCATAGCAAGACAAAGGTCGTGCCATTCTCAGTGCCACCTATGGTCTGACGGACGTTTCTATAAGCCGGGCACAACAGGAGCAAGGGTAGTAGCCAGCAACTAGCAGCCAGTAGTAGATTTATGGAGCTTTTTTCTCAGATATAAGAAAGAAAAAATATTTCCACAAGCCAAGGCCTGTTCCCTTTTTAAAATGCTAAGTACTATGATTTCAAGATAAAATGACTGAAACAGCGATAAGACATAGAAGTATTTAAATGTAAAAAAAGTGTGCACCAGTTTGAACAGAGGAATATTTTATAGCATGAAGCTACTCAGATGACTAAACAAACCAACCAATGAAACAAAAGCTGGATTCATTTTTTTCTGAATTTTATTTCAAGACACAATATGTGGCTTAGCAGTGGATTCCAATAGATAACCAAGGAGTGTTTTATCACAGTTTTGTGAGGTTAACAACCAACAAAACGGACATACAAATATAATATGTTGTAATAAAATGCCCGTGACGAGATGTATAACTATATATGTCGGATGCCTTTTTCAGATATACTTCCACAAATCTCAAGTACAAAAAGGAGAAGATGCACACAGAGAAGAACAGCGGCCTGGTGGAAGGACTGGAGCAGGTGCCGCACAGACCAACACGTGTTCTGTCTTTAATGCTGAGCGGTAAAAGGGGAACGGTAATGTAATAAAGGCCCATTTGCAACAATGAGTAATGAAAAGGGCACTTTCCAGTAATATTCAGTGAACATTCTAATCATCCAGCCATCAGATGTATAATCTGATTGATTTGGAGTATAATGTACATTCTATCAACACGGCAATAATGACAAAAACATTAACAAGAAGAAGATGAATAATAAAGTAATGAATAATCAGTTATTAGTTCATTTCATTTTCCATAGCTGCTTATCTATAGTGTCACGGTAAGAACCATGGATGAGATGCCTGTTCTCTGCCGTATCACACAGTCACACAGACAGGCGGGAGTTTATATATGTAGATTTACTTGTGGGCAGCATAAGCAGACATTGTGATGCGGCAGCCCAATAGCTCCTAAAGAATCCAGGCACCTACCCAGCCTGTATGTGGAGGACCTGAACGCCCGTTAGATATGCTTCTCCTGGTCTTATGCGCTGGGCATGAATTCCACCCATTTAAAAAAATATTGGAAGGGAAGATGGTTCGGAATATGCATGCAGTTTTTTAAGGAAGCTTTTCGTACTATGAGGTTCTGTAATTTTATTTTATGTAATTTCTGTTTCATTGCTATTTTTAGTCCATTATGCATTGCTGTGGGTTTGTATATTTGTGCAAGTGTGAGAGTTTGATCATGGCTTTGTTCAGTACAATTTTAAGACTTTTTTTGTTTGTTTGTTTTGCATTTCGGTGGCAAACATATAAAGGCAAAAATGTGTGTTGGCATTATCTTTTTTTTATAATTGAATTCTGAGCCCCTAAACCCTGGGTGTGCTGATGGCCAAGCGCTGTACCCACATGAAGGAGTGCTGTGGTATGGTATAGCAGCATGTCCATTCTGTCCGCAGCCTGCACGGCTCATCAATCTATTCACATCCAACGCAGCTGTGAGATTCCAGCTATAGCGCTTGGTTGATGCAGATGACATGACCTACAGGTTACACCTGAAGGATACAGCAGATGCTATCAGCAGAAAGATGTGCCTAGACTATTAAACAACACAAACTAATATCTCCTCGTGGAAAGAAACAGAAAAAAATACACATTAACTTCAACGTCTTACATAAAGATTCACTATAATTGATACAGAGCTTAAAAACAATGGTTTGGTTTGATTGATTGTACATGGAATCTAGATTCTTGATAGATTCTAGAACTCATCTTGTTGGTTTCTGCTGGTTGCATGGCACAGTGAAACATCATGCTGATCATACTGATGGTTAACCATAGCTGGAGAGAGAGAGAAACCTGAATACGGAAAAGAAAAATAACGCGGGCAAAGTGGAGCGACGATCTTACCGCACATGCGGCTAGTGGGAAGTGACGCCGGGTTTTTAAGGACAGAATGGCCAGAATGGTAACTGAGTGGTAAGGGAGAAGCAGCTCTCAGCATCCACGGGAGAGCCAGTGTGCGGTGCCCAGCATTGGGCGGCCCGGTGATATTTCCCATCAAGGCTGTCAGTCACTCTCACAGCTGGGACCTGCGGCAGACCCAGAGCCTTATTACCCTCGGGTCACACATCTTATTTATGTTACCGGCTACGCTTATAGCTACAGCTAACGGCAGTCAGAGGGATTTTGCTGTGGCTTTTCTGTCATGTTAACCCAATTAAACTAAACAGGATACTATTATTAGACAACAATGTATATTAACACACGAATAACTGAATTACCCATATTCAGCACTTTATGTAAGATTAGCTTCAAGCTATGCTGCGTACAAATGTCAGCAGGGTAGCAGCTGCTATAAGATACTAATTCCCTGTAACGTGTATCATATAATTATACAAATGTGCCAATGTGTCAAATGAGCCAATTCGGCAATGCTGCTTTAAGTGTTTTTCTGACATCATGAAAATCGTGATAAACATAAGCACATGCACACAGCCAAGAAGCCACACGGCCACTCTTAATACGGAGGTGAGAGCTTTTTTGCAGATGCATTTTCCCTGAATAATTGGAAGGAGATCTCGCCAAAGTTTTGACGTGGGCGGAGAACCCTAAAGGCAACCTAGATAGTACCTAGTACACACACACACACGCACGCATGCACATGTCGGGTAAATATATCCTTATGGGGACTACTCATTCATTGCTATGGGAAAAATGCTAATGCTAACTATGACAATCTTAACCCCTACCCAGCCCTAACCATAACCATAAGTAACCAAGCAAAATACAAGAGTTTTTGCATTTTTAGTTTTTTCATTGCAGTCAGATTTTTTTTATTAAATTGAGTTTTCCCTTATGGGGACCAGGAAAGATTTGGTCCCCATAAGGGAAAAAAACAGGTATTCATCATGTTGTGGGGACATTGTGTGCCCATAAGGTAAGGTATACCCGCTCACGCACACACACACCTAATTGCTACAGACACAAACATAGAAGTCGAGGAAACAGGTTGGTGTGGGGCTCAACAGGTAAGGCCTCTGTACCTGTGTTCGGAAGGTTATTGGTTCGAGCCTTGGCAGAACAGCCACTTCTTCATTAGACCCTTGAATGAGGCACTTAATCATCTCCCACAATGGTCCAGCGGTTCAGGAAAAATGGCCCAACTGTGTGTCAGACCCTGATCCTCTGTACATGTGTGTAGGTCTCAAAGAGCAAGATGGGATCGGTCAGAAGAAATAATCCAAAGAACCTGAGCAATAAACTGCCCATGATTGGACCAAACCAGTAAGGATTGTGTTACCATAATATCAGTGGCTGTTATTAAGTGCCAAATGGAAGAAGTAAAAAAGAGTTTTAAACCTGCTCCCATAAAGGCCATGTGTTACCTAGGAAATGACCTCATTTATAACACTACATGTGACATATAGTTATTACAGCCCAATTACTTGTGTACTCTAAGTGATTAAGGTACTGAACCTGTGACCAATTATTATTGAGCTGTAACAAATGGCTGGCCGGGTCTGTTTATGCGACAATGTGAATCAAAGCAGTTCATTAGCATTTCCCAGATTGAGGGGGGGGTTCTCTGTTACCAGGGGGTGCAGCAAACTGGTTGATACCTGTGCAATTCCACTATTTACCATAAAGGATAACGAATCGACTATTTTAGGGGTTTCCTCTCTCGGGCATCGACTTCTGAATGTATTCTCTCATTGGAATAAGATCCTCATAATCCAGAGGTGACAGCAGCAGAACCTCACACACTGTCAGAAGAGCCTCACCTGAAGCAGAATGCCCTTCCACTGAAGGGCACTCAACGACACCATCACAAAAGAGCTGCTAATGTACAGCTGTGAATCAGACACTCCCCAGACAATCCACACAGACCGGGACCCTGCAGCCCGCTGCTGTCAGAGCGATCAGCTACCCTTGGCTTCGATGTGCCACCCTTTATTAATGCATTAGTCAATTTTCTGATGGGTTGGACGCAAAACCTCCCAATGTCCTGTGGATGGGTCTCCTTTGGGTGACATGCTGTTTGCTGCCAAGGCCTAACAGGGAGGATACAGATGTCCATACTGACTCCATAATTATCTCTGTGGTGAAAAAACACGTTTCAGTTAATATCTATGTCAGGGCTACCATATCATGCATGAAAAGCCAAGAACCAGCATCATGAGAAATTGGGTTTTCTTGACATGAACTACAATTGGTCTGTTGGTCTTTTGTGACCTAATCAACTGCCTGCCCTCTTCTCAGTGCCCAGTCTGCAGTCAGTGGGACATGACAATTACCCAGTAATCCCATCACTTTTGGTGCAAATTTGAACCAAAGAAAATTGTTCTGAAAAGGGACAACAAATTGTAGAATTTTATCATCATCATCACCATTGTCATCGATGTCATCATCATCATCATCATCACCATCAATTCGCTTCTCTTGGTGAGGGCTGTGGTGGAAGCATTCTAAGATTTTCAGACCAGAAAAGCAATTTTATTTATCTAGCGCATTTACACAACACTACATTGTCTCAAAACGCTTTATATTATCCCTGCCCAAAGCCCCCAACGAGCAAGCCAGAGGGGACAGTGGCAAGAAAAAACTCCCTAGACAGATGAAACCTTGGGAGGAACCAGACTCAAAGGGGGGGCCCATCCTCCAGGGGCCGGCAGAGGAAGTCAAATGAACAAAGATTTCAAAATCGTAATTTACACAGTCCAAATCAGGCCAGGCCTTTCACATCCAGAGACTCTGATTTTTCTTGCTACCCTTTAGGAGAGTCTTCCACGGCCTTCCACCACAGACCTGTTCCCTAAGGAAGACTGGTCTGTGCATCATTGAAGCAACAAGCCAAAACATTACATTATGGTCACAATCCTCGGCAAAGGAACTTCAATGTGTACAACATATACATGGAATATATTCAGCAACATGGGTAGCACACTGGCACAGTGGGTATCCCTACAGCCACACGCCACTGGGGTCAGGGTTCAGATCTTTGTTTTCACATCGTCTGTTTTGTGTGGGCTTCCTCTGTGTATTGCAGCTCCCTCCTGCAATCAGTGGTCCCTGAATTGCACAGTATGTGCCCTGTGATGGACTGGCATCCCATCCAGGGTGCCCTCTGCTTTGTAACCTATGTTTTCTAGAACAGGCTCCAGGTTCACCATAAATTTGGATTACTTTAGTTGTTTCTTCTAGATGGATAGGTAAGGCAATTTTAAGAATGTACTTGAGGTGTGTATCAATGAACATGTTGGCAAGACTAGAATATCCGCAGTTCCTGACTGCCGTTAAGGAAAAGTCGCCCTTCTCGAAGGCCGTCCTTTAAAGTAGAGGGAACAGAAGCGGACAGTAAATCCGAGGGCATGAGGACGTCAGTGTTGCCCGTTTAAGTGCCACCACTGCTTATCAATGCTTATCGAGGCCCTGGTCCTGCTGTTTATAGCTGGGTCAGCGGGTAGAAGTGATCATAGCCACTTGCCAAGGCCACGCCTTCACCAATTAAACCCAAGTGCCCACAGATGAAACCCAATCTGCCCATTTCTTCTGATATTTGGACCGGGAGACAGTCTCCAGAACAAAGGAGCAAATCAGGAGCAGAAGGAAGAGTGGGAGGGAGGGAGAGTACAAGACGGAGGTGATATGATTTCCAGAAAAGATAACGGGCGCTCATTTCCGATGAATCTTCCCATGCCCTGGGGTGGCACATTCCGAAGGGATATCAAGATCTTGCCACCGGGCACTTGGTGAGCTATCAAAACGGCGTTACCATCACCACCGGAGATGTACTGAAGGAATTACCCGCTTAACGAGACAAACCTGAAACTCACGAGTCAGTCGTTTGACACACTTACGCTCTTTTGTGGGGGGGCTTACAATGACTCTTTCTGTAGGTATTTGCCACCACCCCCAGCACCCCACCTATCCTACATTTCAAAGTAAAGTTCTCATACAGCAAAGGAGGCTGTTATCAGGGCTTTCAAAGTACCATTCAGTGAAGTCTGATCATTATGATAAGCAGGAGACAACTTCCAACTATAGAAATAACCGACTACTAAATTCATGTTAGATTTAATCAAATTATGCAAAATGTGATGAAATTAAGGATAATAATAATACTAGTGAAAAGTCTTTAGTGAGGCAGAGTGGCTCACATGCACGCTCACATCACACCCCCAGGAGTGTGTTGGTGTCCTGCTGTGGTCTGGGACCCCGCCCAGGGTGTACAACTGCCCGGAAAATGATAGAAGGAAACCCCGCAACCCTGATCAGGATACCTGGCTATATAGTAGATGGGTGGGATATACAGAATATGCACACAAATGATTTTAGCGGATTGCAACCACTGAGTTCACCACCTATTCCATTAACATCAGGCTTATGTATTTGCCATGTTTTCTTTCCCTTTAAAAGACTACCTTATTATAACAACTATTAACAGTGCTTTCCGGTAATTACACTGTACTGTCATTAGGCACTATTAGGCCTACTGGTAAAAGGAACTACGGTTGTTCGGATACTCTGAATGCAGCATGAAGTGAATTGTAGTCTGTAAAATATACAACAATACCGTATGACTTACATCCCATAAAGTTATATAATAATCAAACAATATTATACACCCAAAAAGTATTTTTGTAACTTAATCGATTGAATTCTCCAGTGCAGCTCCCAGCACTAACTCCGCTTTACTAAGGCGGCCGTTTGTTTCGCCGCACAGAATCTGTCTGCGGCTCTTTACAGACGCTGAACCCAGAGTTTCCCTGCTGCTACGCAAATAATGCGGGAACAATGCTCGGTTAATATGAACAGTTGGAGCCCGTTTGCGTTTCGGCGTGGATCGTGAACGCGGAGTCCTGGCTGGGAAAGCGGAGAGGGAAGCGGTGTGCGGCACGCGCCGGCATTTATAATCCGCCTGATTTAATACGCCGCAGAGTTTCTAATTAACCCGCATTATCTGATAAGAGCATTGGCAATGCGTCAGATCCAGGTTTCAGGGTTAAAAAGAAAAACATAAGACTGAGCCCTCTTTTCTTTCTGTGGTTTGTGCCCAATAAAGAAAAAAAAAACCCATAAAAAATCATCTTTCCAGTGTGTTTTAGATACAGGGTTGCCAGCTTGGGTCAGTTTGCTCGAATAAGATTTTCAGTTCACCTGCACACGCATTTACACGCATGTCATAGTTTTTTTTACCTTGTAAATTGTCTGTGGTATTTATAATGTAATAATATAGATTTGCTGGAAGATTTCCTGTGAGTGTCACGCCAGATGCGTGAGAGTTGGCGACCGAGTAAATGCGATTAATTGTGGCAGCAAAGCAGCGTTGTCTCTTTAATTTCCCAGCAGCGATGTACAAATTTAAATAATCTAGGCTTTATTTGTATTTAATACCGCAGACGCTATTACCGCATCATTGTTTTGCCACGTATCGCATACGAAAGTGGATTCTGAAGGAAATGAAATCGACTGAACTATGTTATTAATCCAGTTATTCCTAATGCACGTCATGGCAATAATAGAACAGAATCAACAGTATAATCTGACAGAATTTGAAAAATCTGGCTGAATTAAAAAAAACATCTTACAATTAAGAGTGTATCATTGGTATCTATATTGCCTGTGTGTGTGTGTGTGTGTGTGTGTGTGTGTGTGTGAGAGAGAGAGAGAGAGAGAGAGAGTATTGTGTTAAGTAGACTTTAAATGATTACTGTTACTAGTCGAAGAAAGGTTAGACTCTCGATATACAAATCTTAAATGGTGTTTGTAAAAATATACTGGTGTATAGGGTATGTGTAGAATTACATCACTCCTCAGATAAAACTCATTTGAATTAACTAACATGATTAAAAGCAGACTAGTACAAAGAAATAAGTACACTTACGGTAATTGACAAAGCTTCAGTAATTACCCTGAATATTCTGCTGCTTCTTGTATATCACATTTCCTCATATTTGAGGAAAAAGACAACTTCTACAATTTAAATGAACAGTCTGGCTGTACTGTAGACTGCCGTCAAATATGACAGCACTGTCTTCATCTTCAAAAGACAGACAGCACTTGATACCAGACTCGCCAGACATCCTTTACAAGTTTGCAGATTCCATCCCTACATGCTGAAGTTAGAGAGTTGAGGTCGAGGTGCTTTCAGGTTTCACTCATCAGATCAGAACTTCCCTGTGATGCAACATTCAAAACTTTATTGATGACAACAGCTTTCTGACTGAGCGGTGTAATTTTCAGTCTTTCCAACAGTGCTGCTAGGACATCCGTCAGGTGAATTACATGGAGAAAGATGTTATCAAGGAGGCTTTGGACAATGAACAATGTGATTGATGTTTTAACTATATTGCATACACATCTTAGACAGGCAATGATATTTATATGCTCTTCTTGTTGGTGTACAGTAACACTATGTTTTGTCCGTCAAAGCGTGCCAGCTTAGCCATCTCAAAACCTCTCCTAACGTCACCCCACGATTTTCACCAACCATCCGCTCTTCATGTGGTTAATCAATACCTCATTGACAATTTAAACTAGGTACTAGTGACTTGGTTGCAGAGGTGCTATTGGGGTGGGGGGATTAGGATGATTCGAAAGGACCCTGAGTGACGGGGGCCCTAAAAAAATTGAAACATAATTGGATTGGTCTCGGTTGGGGCCCAATGTGATATTGCTGTGAAATGTAATGAATACATTGATGGCTGAGTGGCCCTTAGGGGACGTCTGGGAACTGAAACGGTGCTACTCCAGCCTTCTAACAAGATATGAGTAACACTTTGGAGGACAGGAGAAATTCCTGTTCGTTTTTATTGTGTTACTCTGAATTTGCATGCACTGTAATGTAAAATTGTATTTTTTGTTTTGAGCACATATACAGGACGCTTCCTACCCAGATAAACAGCTTTAAACATTTCCTTGGACTGTCTAAGACTTTTGCACCGTATGGTATATGTTCAAATCTCCTCTGTATGCTTGAGTTCGGTATTCAACATGACAGATTGACATGTCCTCTGTGAAGCATCCAGCTCTGAATACCTATTAATTAGCTTTATCGATGGTCTGCACCTTTCTGAAAACCTGCTAAGGAGACGTACAGTATGATATGGTATTAGGGTTACGAATGTCAGTTAGCGAATGCTAATTAGCAACGTAGCGCACACACCAGCACATGCCCTGCTTTTGTCTGTCACATCTTTAAAGAGCCTCTGGAGACGCAGATCATTAACACGTGTGAGGCATCGCTGTTCCCTGCCCTTGTTTGGCAACCGATCACTTACAGCTGACATCAGCCCTGGCCGGTTCCTCTTCCATCTCTAAAACCTGAAGCACCACTGCCTGCGTGCTTCATGCTGAGGCCGGGGTCAAACTCTTTAGCTTCCCTAGCTGAGAGGGCCGTTCAGAGATAAATAATTGAGTCAGGGCTCGGACCTCTGCACTTGACTTCAGTGGTGCAGAAAGAGTAGCCTGCGAGGTGACGGAGAGGCTGAACCGTACTGGTGACGGAACTATTCCCCTCTGCATGCCACACAGCGCCTCCGTAGGTCACATGACATGCCGTGTGTATTTTTCTACCATCGATAAGAGTATAATTTAATTTAACAAATACTTATAGGCTGATGACAATAATACCCCACCTTTACATAACTTTCATGTTTCTTTTATATTTTTAATTTCTGCATACGCTGCACTTTTATATTTTGTACTTATTTTTTAGTACTTTTATTCTCATGTTTATTAGCACTGATCAGGAAAATGCACATTAATCTCATCGTATTGCAGTGCAATGGCAGTAATGCCTGCTATCCCCTTCTGTGAATCTAATGAAAACCATTAATTATTTCGGATAACTCATCGTAATTCTCAGCCACCCTAAAAAAAATCCTAAAATTATGATTTTTAATTACATTAATAACTGGGCATCATGACTCAAATAATAAATCTGCAGTTATTTTTCAGAAAAGGTGAAGAAAAAATTAGTTTTGTGGTGAAAACCGAAAACATAACAGCACAACTTACATGCACTTGAGCAAATAGACAGACACACAAAAGCGTTTTAACCTTTATATCTTTTTCCACAGCCCTCGTATTTATTACAGTCATTGGCAGGGATGGTGCACCCATGGGGTCTGGCGGTGTGTTCACTACAAAAGGGTTTCTTGGGGAATATTGTGGATGGCTGCAAACATGACTACATTTATCTTTGGCCCCAAGACTGATGGAGGTATCACTCTGCATGGACAGGGTTGGTGACCCTCTGATTGGGACATCAAAACAGAAGAGAGGCGGAGATGAGATAAAGTAAGGATGCTCTGAACTATTAAAATGGAGCAGAAGTGTTTTGTATTTTTTTTCATGCCAGCAGATAAATGGTTTGGGAAGTTCTGGTCATATGCAAAACCTCCTTCCTCCATTTCTGTTAGAGAACATGCACCATTTTGGGGTCTGTGCCACACTGGAGTCTTGATAAGACTGAGATGGTGATGCAGGGTTTATGTAGCTGATTGGAACCCAATCCAGGGTGTACCCCAGCTCCGTGCCCCGTGATGGACTGGAACCCAATCCAGGGTGTTCCCCAGCCCCGTGCCCCGTGATGGACTGGAACCCAATCCAGGGTGTTCCCCAGCCCCGTGCCCCGTGGTGGACTGGAACCAAATCCAGGGTGTTCCCCAGCCCCGTGCCCCGTGGTGGGCTGGAACCCAATCCAGGGTGTTCCCCAGCCCCGTGCCCCGTGGTGGACTGGAACCAAATCCAGGGTGTTCCCCAGCCCCGTGCCCCGTGGTGGGCTGGAACCCAATCCAGGGTGTTCCCCAGCCCCGTGCCCCGTGGTGGACTGGAACCAAATCCAGGGTGTTCCCCAGCCCCGTGCCCCTTGGTGGACTGGAACCCAATCCAGAGTGATCCACAGCTCCATGCCCTGTGCTGCCTGGGACAGACAGGTACAAGAGGGATGGATGGACGGAAAGGTACCATAAAGAAGGGTTTTCTAAAAAAAAAATATGTGTAAACACTGCAGCACATCCACACATTGAATCCCAGAATCTATTTAGGTATTATTGGATTTATTTTCTATGAATGTTTTGATTCCCCTCTCCTAAGTACCGCACCTAATGTGAGCACTTGATCCCTTTGCTCTGTAGTGGAAAGTGTGTTGCTCTGTCGCACTGAACTCAATCAGCCCAGCTGCTCCCTGCTGCAGTTTCTATGAAAAACAAGCGATTTGTCAGGCCCTGTCCTCTCAGGGAAACTCAGGATGCAGTGTGGCACCCACCTGCTGCCGTTTGGGCTGTGTGCTGCCCCTAACCACCATGTCTTCCCCCCCTTAGCTCATCTGGAGCTGCACATTGGCCCAGTGCGTGGACTGTGGAACTAGAGTGACTACCAGTGCCCATCCCTAAGTAACCTTTGGAGCATCATTAAGAATGAAGTGATGAACAATCACAAGAAAATGACCTGCAAATAATTTAATGCACACTGATGGAACTTTGATAATAAAAGTCCAAATTATACCTGAGTTTTTAAAAAGCTAGCAGACCAGTGTAAATGACTTTACCCCCCACTACCTTTGTTCAGATGCACTCCGTGCTCCTTCTGCTGGATTCACACGAAAGTCAGGGTGAAGGTTCATTTGCTCCTCTGGGACCGTAGGTCAGGTTTAAATGAGGTAGATGTGATGCTTTCTTTTCTGCATTGTGCCTGTTTGACTGATAATGGGAAAAGACAAGCCTGTTTAAAGGCCATGATAGAAGCTAATAGGCTATCAGCCGCGTAGTGAAATCAACAAAATAAACGACACTTTCATTTTTGTTAACTGCGATTTGACTTTTCCCTCTTGACCAAAAATCCCCTGAAGCCATTTGCGGCAGAGACTAATCACACCAAAGGCTGCTCCTGTCATCTTGCAGTTGGTTCAGTTGTTTAAACAGCTTTTACAATTGTTCCCAGGGCTCAAATGCATCAATTTACCAAACCAAACGCCTAACCATCAATATAATCTATTTATCCCAGTCGCACCCAAATGCAGCCCTTTATTCTCATATGCTCATTTTTTTCTTCTTTGCCTTGCTCACTATTCACTTTCATGCCACAATACGATGGTGTTTAATCTTTCAAAAGCCACAGGATTATCCAGTATGTCACCACCCCCCCCCTCCCCCCGCCAGCCCTCCATTAACAAAATAATGGGCTGTTATTTTGGGAGGGTTGGGCGGGATTTCTCTTTTCCTTGCGTAGCTTCATAGTTCGCGCTGCTTATTTGTCTGACGTCGGAAGTACAGCGGACATAGTTAATGCTTCCACCAATTATACCTTTCATATTTCTGATTTCTATTTTCCGTTTTACCTCCATGCCCTTTCTTGCTGTAGTCCTTAGCACTACGGTGTCTCCAAACCACTCTCCCCAGTTTTGTAAGTGGAGGGAGAGCCCCTGCGCCTCCGTCTTGCCTGCGGATTCCCTTGAGTGCAGTCTGACCTCACTCTGAATCCGCTCTTGCTTTCTTTTGGGGCTTCTTGTTGGCGTGTCGCTCCTCCTACGCAGCCTTTCATGTGCCGCGAAACTGTATCTCGCCAAACAAAGGAAGGAGCGGACCGCCCTGTATTTAATGAGACGAGGTAACAGCCTGTCTGCGAAGACACCTTAACTGCCAGTGAAGCAAACTGTGGTAAGTCAGAAGAGCGCCATCTAGTGAGGGACTGGAGGGCAGCATGCTTCCCAACAGGCCTCTAGGTAACTGCTTGAAGAGCTTTAATGCCAAAACACCACTGTTTACAGGATCCATCTACTGGGTTACAGAGCATCACAAGAGGATCCAAGAGGAACTGGTGCGGGGATCCTATCTAAGGGGAGTCATAATGTGTCACGCAAATTGAATCTTTTCTGATAAAGGGTCCATTCTGCGGCATCATTATTGATCAGACCCTGTTATGACCAGATCTGGCCGCTAATGTGACATTATGAGTCAGCTAGAAAAAGCCTCCTCACTGCCCCGATTGCGCCAGTACAGGACAGAATTCCCCGGGTCCATCCCATAATAACCCAAATGTAATGTATAGAAGAAGTGAAGTCAAGACTCATTTAACATAACCACTGTTCCTTAAGCTAATTTCTGCACTAATTTATACTTTGTCTTTGGGGGGCACTTAGAATAATTTATCCTTAATCAGAATGAACCCTGTCAAATTGCACTCTCATAACCACAGTCTTTATGAATAATATTCATATTTAGAGTAATACTGGCAATTTATACAGTATATTATCACCCATGTAATAGTGCACCTAATTGTGACTACCGATGAAAACTTTGACCATTTCAATTAGTGTTAAAGGTATGAAAATTTAAATTATTTTATAACTTTAATAGCATAACTTGCTCCAGTGATTGTTTGGTCAGCAGTTTTTGCCGTTTCTTTGCGTATTTCACATTGTATTTTTGTTGGCACTGTCTGTTTGTGTTTTTTGTAGGATGGTCGTGTTGGCATTTTCTGCAATGTTGTCCCTCCCCCTTTGCCAGTTTCCCTGAAGAGTGAGCATCAAAAGATCCTCTTGGGAATGGAAATTCTCCACCCCCTGCCACAATACATCAGGAACGAACCCCTCTTCGTAATAGTACAAATCTGGTGCTGGATTTATATTGCACAAATACCAATGCTAATTTATTAATGGTATCTTTAAATATTTCCTTAGTATGCCATAATAGTCTGTTTTTCAGGGCCTTCTACTTGTGTACTGTGAACTTTTTCATTTGCTTGTACAATGTTTACTTGTTTGGACTAAGTGTCCTGTCTTTGCACTTTGTATGTTATGCTCTGTAAGTACGCTAGTCTGTGCTGTAAGTATGCTAGTCTGTGCTGTAAGTATGCTAGTCTGTGCTGTAAGTATGCTAGTCTGTGCCCTATGTACTTGCTGCTGTTTGCCCCGTATGCTGTAAGCATTTCCCCCCTGGGATCAATAAAGTCTTAATCTTCAAACGGCCCTGTGACGTTAGCTGCAGTGTGGGCTGCCTTCAGGCAGCCTTGTCCTCCAGAGCACACTTGCGGCCATCACAATCCACAGGAGGGAACCATCAATTACACGGCCTTGTTTCTGTGGGATGCATAAATTTCATGGACCTGCCAGTCATTGCCCAGGTATCTGCTGCCCTGTCCACATCCCTACCACCCAGCGTCTTTATTTGGTCTGGCCCTCAAGGGCATTTACAGGAGATCCTGGGGAAAAAGCAGAATGAAACCTCCCATAAGAAGGATAAGTTTGAGAACTGATTCATTTTTCAGTATGTGTAATTTGATCCACATACAAAAGCTGCATTTCCTAAATTGCAATTAGCATGACAATATACACGAGGATGAGTATTGGCTGAACCGCCTGTTCATAGAGTCCACCTTCCCCATGACAATGACCAGGATGAGCTGCATGGATGGATGCATGATGCATTTGAAATTAGACACCCCCTCTCATCATAAAAGGTGCCTTAGGAGCAAAAGAATTCATAGTTCTCTCACAAAACAGTCACACACACACCCCGGGGCTAAAACTATAGCCCCAAACACAGTGAAATAAAGGCTAATAAAGTTACAGTTAATAATTCAAATTTTCAATTTAATAAATACATTCTGAAGAATGCTAGCTGTAAATACTTTTGCTAAGGAAATTTTTAACTAAAAGCATACCTTGTGAAATTAAAAATGAAAGAATAATAATAATAGTATAAAATAATTTAATGACTGCAAACTTGTATTTTTTTTCTATAAGACAACAAAACTAGATCAAGTCAAGTGAGTTTTATTTATATAGCACTTAACAACAGCCCTTGCTGACCAAAGTGCTTTACATAGATCATTAAATCACAACATGATATCAAAGCACAAAGCCAACATAAAACATCCGTTCACAATCTGCTCCCTAGTACATTTAGGTCTCCTCAAATGCTTTTGAAAGCAGATGAGTTCAAAGTAGATGTAAAGACCACAACTGAGGAAGAACACCTAATGTGCAGTGGTAAGCCATTCTGAAGCTTTGCTGCTAGCACTGAGAATGCATGGTCACCTTGGAGTGGACTAAGGAAATGGTCAGAGGATCTCAGCCATCATGATACACTAAGTGGACTTACCACAGAATAAAAGATTCTTGTTGTTGAGACAGTTATTTGAAGCCTTAAATCCATGCAAACCTAAGTTCTCTCCCAGTTAGATACTGCTAAGGGTCGAAATGGTGGAAACCTGATTTTATCACTGCATATTCCACTGTGTTTAAAAGCATACAGCCCCCTCCCATCTATGTACTATCTTGTGTATTCATCTGATGTCATAAAGATTGTTAATTCATGTCTAAGGAGCACAACTGTAGCATCTTTGAGTTATGTACTTTATGAATGACCTCAATAAATACATCAAGCTATATGAATGAGAGAATACTGCAGATTACTTTAGCTGAAGGCCTGAGATAAGCAAATAAACACAAGTAGAGTATTAATGCTTTAGTAAAAGTGGCCTTAGAACCAGTGAAATGAAGACAGCAAATGTTTCATTAGCTAAAGCAGGCAGCGTTTGAATATTTGGTGTCTAGCTGATTAAAAACAGGCTTGGAAATTGCTGTCATTTTCAAAGAGAACGTATTATTTTGGTAGTTGTTTTTCAGAGGAAGACTTTTTATCTACTTGAGGTTTAGGTAGCATCTGTGTATAACACACACACACACACGTACCCGCACATACTGTATGTGTGTATGTGTGTGTATATACACTCACCTAAAGGATTATTAGGAACACCTGTTCAATTTCTCATTAATGCAATTATCTAATCAACCAATCACATGACAGTTGCTTCAATGCATTTAGGGGTGTGGTCCTGATCAAGACAATCTCCTGAACTCCAAACTGAATGTCAGAATGGGAAAGAAAGGTGATTTAAGCAATTTTGAGCGTGGCATGGTTGTTGGTGCCAGATGGGCCGGTCTGAGTATTTCACAATCTGCTCAGTTACTGGGATTTTCACGCACAACCATTTCTAGGGTTTACAAAGAATGGTGTGCAAAGGGAAAAACATCCAGTATGCGGCAGTCCTGTGGGCGAAAATGCCTTGTCGATGCTAGAGGTCAGAGGAGAATGGGCCGACTGATTCAAGCTGATAGAAGAGCAACTTTGACTGAAATAACCACTCGTTACAACCGAGGTATGCAGCAAAGCATTTGTGAAGCCACAACACGCACAACCTTGAGGCGGATGGGCTACAACAGCAGAAGACCCCACCGGGTACCACTCATCTCCACTACAAATAGGAAAAAGAGGCTACAATTTGCACAAGCTCACCAAAATTGGACAGTTGAAGACTGGAAAAATGTTGCCTGGTCTGATGAGTCTCGATTTCTGTTGAGACATTCAAATGGTAGAGTCAGAATTTGGCGTAAACAGAATGAGAACATGGATCCATCATGCCTTGTTACCACTGTGCAGGCTGGTGGTGGTGGTGTAATGGTGTGGGGTATGTTTTCTTGGCACACTTTAGGCCCCTTAGTGCCAATTGGGCATCGTTTAAATGCCACGGCCTACCTGAGCATTGTTTCTGACCATGTCCATCCCTTTATGACCACCATGTACCCATCCTCTGATGGCTACTTCCAGCAGGATAATGCACCATGTCACAAAGCTCAAATCATTTCAAATTGGTTTCTTGAACATGACAATGAGTTCACTGTACTAAAATGGCCCCCACAGTCACCAGATCTCAACCCAATAGAGCATCTTTGGGATGTGGTGGAACGGGAGCTTCGTGCCCTGGATGTGCATCCCACAAATGTCCATCAACTGCAAGATGCTATCCTATCAATATGGGCCAACATTTCTAAAGAATGCTTTCAGCACCTTGTTGAATCAATGCCACGTAGAATTAAGGCAGTTCTGAAGGCGAAAGGGGGTCAAACACCGTATTAGTATGGTGTTCCTCATAATCCTTTAGGTGAGTGTATATATATATACATATATATACATATATATATACATATATATACACGGTAGATGCACGAGACTTATACCAGAGGGACTGGATGCACTCTCAAGTACCGATTATCACCCGCAGCTTCATTAATGTAAAAAATGTAGTGTTTCTCTGTATGACATGCAGCTATAATAGCCTATTTGCTCAATGCGAGCACAATGAGGTGCTGTGTGTAAAATAGAAGCAATTCTAGCAATTAGCAGCCCCAAGCAATACACTACAAAAATGTAAGCTAAAGTTCTTTTTTTTTTTTTTCTGCTCTTTCTAATACAGTTTTTCTTTTGTATTCCCTCAAACTTTTGAATACACTGTAATTATTCCAGGGATCATTTAATGAGCTGGCATTCTGTAATTTGTTTTTTCCCCCCAACATTTTGAGTCCGCAAAGTCAGAGGGCTGACTTATATTGGCTGGGTCATTTTTCACGGGTACTTGGCTCACTGTGGTTCGAGACGCAGGATTCCGTATCGTCGTCTCAGCATTATAGGATACACGCAGACAAGCATTCGTTTACCAGGTCCCGCATAGCTACTGTAAAATGCTGTGTTACACAAGAAAAAAAAAGTTAAACAAGGGTAGAAAAAGCATCCTCTCGATGTTTGTTCTTATTTCTGACAAACGGTTAAACATCTAGCACACATGTGTCAGACTCCAGTCCTGGGGGGCCGCAGCCCTGCACATTTTTGGGTTTCCCCTCGTTTAACACACCAGATTCAACTTCTTGTGCTAATTACCACATAGATGTTGAGCTGAATCATTTGTGGTGGAACAGGGAAAGAACTAACAGGGCTTAGGCCCCCCAGGACTGGAGTCTGACACCCCTGATCTAGCACATAAAGTATAAATCACCTGGCCATTGCTATCTTGTCACAGCCGGTGGACCGTCCTTTACTATTCCTGCTTTTTCTTCTCTGTATTCTGTTTACTACGTACTTTTGTTTGTTTTCGCTGTTTTCACTTCCTCATTCCGCTTTGGCGGCGTTCCCTTCCTCTGCCGGTTCCCATTTCCTGCTTTCAGTTTCTTGGGTCGTTTTGCGCCTCCTCTCCAGCCCCCTTCTTCTCCATTCATTGACAATCTGCACTTGAGTCCTTGTACCGCATATCCTTTTCCGGAAGCATCCAGTCAGCATTTCGAGTCCATTAGTCACTTCTTTCCCATAGCGTCTTGTCCCATGAAGTCACTGGGTTGTAGACATTGCAGTTAGATAGGATTGTCTGGTTTGATGTACTGTCCTTTCGCTTTCTCAGTTCCCTTAGAGGCATTTGAGCTAATATATGAGTTGCACAAAGTTTCCAGAGTCTGTAGTGACTAGTTGACTTGCATATGCATACATTCAAAAATGAACAAGTACCATATTATAAAGTATTGAAATCTTTGCCTATGTAATAATTATTGTGCGATATTTGAAAAAATATTTAACAATAATGTGACTAGATGAGGATAGACTGAAAATAGGTAAAATGACTTGAGACCATCTATCCATGTGTCCGGCCGACTGATTCCAGAGGTTCTTTTCCTTGTGTGTCGCACAGGTACACAGAGAGCACACTCAGCCAGCCAATCACGCAGCTGAAGCACAGTGCAGATTGCGTAAAGCCGAATTAAATAAGGGCACTCTTATAATAAAAGGTGCTGATATATAGTCTTGCAGCATGCCCAGACTTCATGGAGAGGACTGGTCTGCCCTGCAAGGGCACTTCCCCACCACCCAATCAGGGGCCCGATGATCCTTGATATGCAAATGAGCCACCCTTTGATTACTTGCCGGCACAATGCAGTTGCCAAGGATGGGACACGATTGCTTGATCCCAATCGCTGTAATTTTCTTGAGATCCCAGTTTCATGCACAGTTGGGACTCTGCAAATCCAGCTATCGTGACGTGATATAGCCCATGGCGTTAATATATTTATTTTAATTATTGGGGACAATCGAGTTAAAAGCTAATGGAGAAAGTCATATCTGGACAGGTTAATGTCTCGTTCATTGAATTACTTTGTGCTGTGAATTAACAAAATGTAATAAATAGAGACAAGTAATAAAGAACCCAGTGGTTCTGATGTACTCCCTCCTTCTTTATTAAAATGCGTCCCACAAATTAGACATACATTGTGTTGAGGTTCAGGGACATTCCTTCAGGCCGTAAAATCAAATCCTCCCAGCAGATGAGGTGGCACACCTACCTACGCCTAATCCAATCATTACATCGGAAGAGGAAGAGCCGGACAATGTGCTCCTTCCTTAATCTCGTTTGAGTCTCTTTAAAGTTTCTCTCCCCTAGAGACTCATCAGTCATGGATGACATGATCTGCTGATTAGTGTGATCCCCACAACATCTGATGGGTGACTCTAAAATTGTTGTTAGAGATTAAAAAGTATTGACAAACACTGACGATATGCTAATCGCTCAGCTACCCGATCCAGAATATTGCCTCTCTTCTCTGTTGCAGTCCTATAATTGAGTTGGAACTCTGTCCTTGTGGCCTATGATCAGTACTCTTCAGTTTCGTTTATTTGTAGACTTATTTATTTACTGGGAGGCGGGGGAACATTTCTTGGATGGGGGTTGTGTTTTTATTGCTTATTGGTGTACATTTCCCAATGACATGTAGTTTAATTAAGATAATTATCTCGATGGGCTCTAATACGCCCCCCATTCACGAGTCGCGCCGCGGGTCTTCCGGTCCATATCTCACATGCCCTATGTGATCCAGCGAGATCAATCACCCGACTCTTTGGCATATTTGTAAATTACCGTGGTAAATCGAAGCTCTGAAAGAGCGAGGAGAAGACAAAGAGATAGAGAAGGCAGCAACACAAAAGGACAATCTTGGAGAAGGGGGTGGGAGACTTGTCAGGCCCCCCCATAAAGAAGTGTGGTATATAGTGGAGCAAAACAGTGATGCTGCAGACCCATGGTGCAGCATGCATATGAGATGTGACAAGCATGAAAGTGCAACAATGAACACACACACACACAGGTTTGTAAGTATATCATTGTGGGGACTTTCCATCCATTTCTACGGGGAAAACTCTAATCACAACATGATGACCTGAACCCCTACCCAGCCCTAACCTTTATCATAAGTAACCAAACAAAATGCGAGACTTTTGGGGGAACATTTGATCCTAATTTTCACTAATTTTTTAACTTCTCTGCATTCTTAGTAGAGACATTTCACTTTAATAAAACTAATTTCTCCTGCTTAAATCTTTTTGCAGTGAAGTATCACCTTGCAGTTTTAAAGTTTTTGGCTCAATATGTATTTGCATGAAGTTCTGGAAATTAAATGGTTATTGTTAGAGTTATGATTAACATCAGAATTAGATTAAAATAGATAAAAGTCTGATTTTGAAGGCCACTGTATTATTATTATTATTTTTTTAAATACTTCTGGGACGACACTTGCGCCACAGGAATTATGGGATTTTTTTTTTTTTTGTCCATAGGAAAGTCACTTTGCCCTATTTGGAAAACAGCCAATCCAATTAATAACAAACACGAGGCGACTAGGACAGCTCACAGGAAACTGGATTTGTTGACATGTTTGTGACATCTCTATTAAATGATCAACACAAGGTTGAGTCTCACCGTAACCAAGACGGCAGTGTTCACAGACCTCATCATTGGGTTTGCTGGTTCAGAAAGGACATAACCTACCAGGGCTGGTTGTTGACTTCAGGAATGGCTGTGGCTGGTCACCCTGCACACTCCATCAATAGCTCCACGGTGGAGATAGTCGTAAGCAGCAGGTTTTTTTGCAGTACCAATTACAGATGGGCTCTGCGGAAATACCACAGCATCCGAACCTGTTCCTCCAATCTGCACGTCGATTCCCAACCCCCCCCCCCCATAGGAGCTCGTAATAACAAAAATGGTGCCCCTCGGACATGTTTCTGCACACCATGTTTACATATATCTAAAGAATTTTTAATATCTGTGTCTATAGATGTGCTGCTATGTTTTGATTTTATACTGAAATACCTATGACAGCCCTGTACCAATGCACACCATGTTTACATATTCTGCTGCACATTTACATTTATTTTTTATATATACTACATGTGTATTCTTATATCATATCTTTGGTGATCCACACATATGTGTGTGTGTGTGTGTGTGTGTGTGGTGTATGGCAGGATTATGCAAAGATGAAAGAAAGATGAAGGTCCACTCTCAGAGTTCCAAAGCTTCCTGTCCGACACACCTCCTGTTATGAATAAAGAAACCTTTTGCTCCCAGATCAAGGTACTGGTACCAGCTTGCCTCAGCATGATGTAATGGGGAGGAGAAGTGGTCCCAACGCTGCAAAATAATGCCCCCCCCCCTGCCCTTCCCACGGGCCTCTGATCATTCTGAGATGGCTTGTTTGACAGCCTGCCAGTTCTAATGTCGCCAACATAATGTTCCGTGTCGACTCTGATAAACCGACGGATCTGTCTCCGCGCTTTCCCCTAAAAACTTTCATTACCAAAGTGATTAAAAATTATCTTTAATTTAGGAGACCTTGGACAAGATCCCTGGTTAAAATAGGAATTTCAGCAGAGTTTTTCGAAGGTAGTTAGATTCTTTTAATAGGAAACGAGTAGAAGCCCCGTTAGCTGTTAGCCTCCAGCCTGCGAATGCCACTTAACAGCTCTCCTGCAGTCTTACACTCACTCACCAGCAGATGAATTGAAATATTGTTATGACTTGGAACAATGTATACCCCGGGACAGGAGTTTTTATTACTGCTGCTGTTACTGTCACATTTCTGTGTGCTTATTAGTATCATATTTTATTTTTACCTTACCTGCACACACAGACAAAGGTGTTTTTTTTTATTAATGCGGAGCTGTTGGTAATAAACAGGTTCCTCATCGTAGTCAGCCTCGCAGAGCGTGAGGAGCAATAAACCTCGACGGCTACGACAAGCAGAAAATTTGAGCCAGTGATTCATGTTGGCAATGAGCGTAGCGTGCTTCTGCAAATGAAAGTGGGTTGATTTTTCTTTTTATACACAACACAACCTCTCGGTGAGAAAATAGCCTTGTAAACAGCCAACCTTATTTAATCTGACCCAGTTTGATGAACTAAAATAATAGCTGATTTAATTGAGGAATGGCACTAGGTAGTGGCAGGTCTACACAAACGCAATCTCTCAACCGTGAGTCGGGACAGTTATATGGGACACGTAAGACACCAAGGTGCAGAGGCAGAAATGAAAGAGAGAAAAGAGAAAAAAAGAAGGGACAGGCCAAATGTCTGCTGCATTTTTTTTCTATATCCCATTCTTGATACAGTAATGACCATGTTCTCCTGTTGACCAATCCGGAGACCCCTTGTTAAGGTCACCTGCCACCCGGTTTTCCTGACAAATCAGATGACTTTGTTGGTTCGGCTGTATAACAGGAAAACAGCCCCCACACAAACTCGGACGCTGCATCACTAAAGACGTGAGACTTACGCCAGGTTTTTATTGACCCAGTGGCCAGGATGACTCAGCTGTAAACTCCTGCGGATGGTATGTGACTGTCCCCCTTTATTACAAACACTGGCCACCCCCAGTGCCTCCGGATACATCATGACTTCCGATGATCAGCTGCTAAGAGCTGCTTTACTTTACTTACTTAACTGTAAGCAGACACACAGACCACTCCACTGGCTTGCCTACAGTGGGGGGGGGGGTCATCATTTCATTCACATTATGTTACAGCAAACATGCTTCCTGTGATTTTTCATTTATTCACTTAGATGAACCTCTCGTGGAGAATCCATTTGTGTTATTCTTGCTGATAAGCTAAATAACACTGTTTTTTTGAGAACTGTTGCTGTTACAGACACACACACACACACACACACAGAGAAAATGGCAACAGGCAGGCTGGGATCAGATCCCCGCATCGCTGTCATGCAGCAGCGAGGCTGAGCTGATGTGAGGCTGGCTTCATCTGCATTGAGGTATCTTTACTTCAGGAAATGTAATGTGCTATCTGAGGGAGCTTTTTACAGGAAATAACCTTCGAAAGTGTGTCCCCGTGTCCTGCAGGATTCTATTACAAAATGCAGCCGCTGAAATTTAGAGATACTGTATGTTAACCTCATATGCTCAGATATGCTTGAACAGCAATTGTTTTATTATATACATACTGTATACACCTGTATATAGAATATATGATTGCTTTACTGAACTTTAGTTACTATCTATCTATCTATCTATCTATCTATCTGTCTGTTCTGTGTATTCATTCATTTAGTTTATTTTATTTAATTGATTATTATATGTTGTGTAGCATTGGTGAGAAAGTACAGAGTTTTGTTGCACAGGTACAATAACCATATTCTATTCTATTCTATTCTATTCTATTGTTGAAATATATGTGCATTAAGCCATTTGTAGGTTGCTGCCTGTTTTGATCCCAGCATTATTTATGAACAAAGGCTACTCTGGTAATGCCTATGAATTCCTGACTGCTTACGGTAGGGTTCCCCAGTTCCCATCCTGGAAGGCCAGAATCCTGCATAGTTTGTACATTTCCCTGTTCAAACCCCTCCTAACCAGCTAAATTCATGGTTTAGTAGGTGTGCCTAAGTAAGTAAACCACGCGTTACAGGATTGTCGCATGTGAAAATGCCATGGCATCACTTAAAGGCGGTGGGTAGCCGAAAGGCATGGAACGGGGGGGGGGCTATCGCTAATGCAGGGGCCACTGCCGAGCTGCTGATGCAGTGATGTCATTCACAGGTCCACCAATCAGCACTGAGCACTGTGTTATTTTTGGGCAGGGGAAATCGATAGGTTCTTTAAGAAAGCCCAGCATTGCATTATTAATTTGAAGCACACAGCTATAAATAAGGTGATTTTCCTTAATTAGTCAAGTTGCCCTATCCCTGCTATTGCTCCCCCTTAATATTCCCTCAAACTCACATCCATGGTAAGTGGAAAGTCCAGCCAGCAGGGACAACCTTGTCATTATGTGTGTGTTTCGGGGGGGGGGGGTTCGGATGCAAAATAGTGTTACTCGGAAAGTCTGGGCTTAATTAAAAGTGTTACAGGAGAGCTGGTAGGTGCCACACCGGGGTCATGGGGTCGTCCCGCAGCCCCCACAGGGACAGGTGGTTGATTAATGAAACCCAAAATGTGACGAGGTTTCAGCTACACCGTAGGGATGGGAGGGGGGAGTGATTTCGGGGGCCAGCGGACACAACCCCGAGGAGTCCTCCACAAATTAATGCTGCAGCGAAATTAGATGGACGGCTAAGGAGCTAAGGAGATGCTGAGGCCTTCTGGGTAGCGGGGAGAGGGCTGCAGGTGCGTTTGCCTTTGGCTCTCTGTATGCGTTCTTTCTTTTCCTTCTTCCTGCTAGCCAGGTCCATTCTGGGAAGAAAGACACAGAAACCTATTTTAAAGAATTAACAACATATGGAAATCTTTCCTCCATGCAGTAAATATGGTCTGTAATAATATTAATAATAATAATAATAATAATAATAATAATAACATGTAATTAACAATTACTAAATACCATCATTTCCTTTCACTCTGATGTCAATAGTTGGAAATTGAATTGACGTTTAAGATTTTTAATGACTAATTAGATAAAAATGCAAGGCAACGTGAAGAGAGGCTAGTTTCTGTTAGGCATTTGCAATCTCTTCTGAAAGAAGTCTGTTATTTTGACTTTGGTTTACTTGAATTATTTCCCAGTTGAGTAAACCAAAAGCATAGACGCTTATCTACTACCTATCTAAGAAGGCTGACATATCGGTTCTACACCAGCTAGCAGCCCTTCGGCAGAAGAAGAAACTAGCTACTAATCATTAGAGACACACACCAAATGGGAAAGTCCCATACAGGATCAGGCTGCGTGTTGAGTAGCTGCCTCTGGGAGGCAGTGTGTGGCTCAGTGGGGTTGGCCTCTTTGCTTGTGAAGAGAAGGTCACTGGTTTGAATCCCATCCTCTGCAAGAGAGTCAAATCTATTGGGTCCTTGAGCAAGGCCCTTAACGCTCCCCTCACCAAAAAACATGTTCCAGGGGTTGCAGATAAATAGCCTGACCCTATACTCAGATCCCAAACTTCGCTCTCAACCATATATGTTTGTGTCTCAAAGTTGAGCAAGATAAGATATGGGAAAAGAGCTTCTAATGTACCTGTACTTGTACAAATTGAGGGCCAGTCAATGCTATATGCGACATAGGCAGCCGCATCTAATGGGGCGCCAACTTCCCAGCTAATTTCAGTTTGTCTCACACCCCTGCAGTGATGCTCACCTAGGGTGCCACATTGGCTAGGACCAGTGCCATGTCATCTTTCACTGAAGGTCAGTGACTTCAATGCATGCATATTATCTATATGCTCCAAGAGATCATGCAATAACCTGGACCAGCTCAGGTTACCATGTTTACAGCAACAGCCAAGACATGCAAAAAGTCATTCAAAAACAGGAGAACAAAAAGCAGAGATGGCATGATCTCAGTGGCAAGTAAGACCATTGGGATTTGTTTGATGAATCTACCACAGCCTTCCCTCAGCTCCCATGCAGGTCACCCTCAGCGCCGGTGCCTTGACATGCATCCTCTCGTTCTCAGTTTGCTGGTCCTCTATCTGTACTTTTATAGGAATGCAGACTTATCAACGAGGTGAGAGGAAGGGTGACTTTATCATGGATAACCTAACAAGAGCAAAATTGGAGCAGGCTGCTTTTACTGGTGCACCAGTAAAAATAATGATGTAATAAAAAAAGTGAATAAAAAAGCTAAAAGTTCCATTATAGGGTAACTTCCAGTGACTCCCACATCCTCCATCATAGCTCCCCAAGGCTCATGGTACATGGTATCCCATTTTTATGTCCCATAGGTCTTCCCCTGCTTTGTGAAGGAAACAATGGTGGTGGAGGTCAGTCTCGCACAGCGCTTGGTGTTTGTTCCCCAAAGCTGCTGTCACAGTGGGACACATGGAAGGAGTGATGATCCACAATTGGGCTTACAACAAACAAGAACTTTATTTTAGACTGAATTGAGACATGTATGAAAACAAAAGGGACCACGAGGGGTCAAAGCAAAGGCAGGTTGGTTAAACGAGGATAAACAAGGGCTGGAACTACAGCAAAGGGAACACAGGCAAGAGCATGCACTATGATCACAGAGAAACACAGGCAACACATACAATGACCAACTAATGGACAGAGTAAAGGCCGGTACATATATATACAGGTATCTAGGACTAAACAAGATACAAATGTGGGCCATTGACAATACACAAAACATTAGAACTAGGACTAGGACTAACAAGGAACAGGTGTGGGTCATTAACAGTCACAGAGAACTCACACACTAGGAATAGGATGGCCAGTGACACCTGCTGGCCAAGCAGGGAAACACCAGGACAGGGCAGGGACAGATCCTGGAGGGGGTTTACCATGCGACTCTTGTGTAGAAAGCTACCAGGGGCACTACAGCGATATCTGGGGAGATTTTAAACGCCTGATGCTTGTGGGCCCATTCTGCCCTTGCTCGTAGAAAGCCACATCATTCAGAGATATCCTTATGTGTAAAATGAAGGGGCCCATGCCCATAGCTGGCCACCCCAGGCAAGTAGATACGTGGCCACTCCTGCTGCCTCCCCACATCAATTAAATACACAATGAAATATGCGTTATTTTAATTTCTGAACGGAGCCATAAAATAGATACAGTGCAGTGCAGCTACCTCCAAAAATTTTACTGGCCTCTGATGGTCACCCCAATCAAAATTGTATGCCGATGCCCCTGGCAGCATTCAGAATAATGCTTCTATATGGAAGAGCAGTAATTAAGCAGTCTAGGGGAGTGTTTCTCAATCCAGTCTTCAGGGCCCCCCGCCGACTCCACATTTTTGCTCCCTCAAACCAATCAATCAAGAATGTCAAGTATCTGGTACAGTTATGTTGGGTAGGAGCAAAAATGTGGAGTGTTTGGGGGGCACTGAGTACTGGGTTGAGAAACACAGGTCCAGTGCATCACCATGACATGGTAAATAATGTGGGGACTGACGTCTCTAGAATATCAAGCTGAACTTCCCAAAAACACAAGGTGAAGTGTTTTCAAATTAAATGATGTATGAGCATGTGCAATGCTTCTTTTCATATATCCCATCGTGCTTTACTTTGCGACACACACACACACACACCCGCACATGTAGGGTATACATATCCTTGTGGGGACTGCTCATTCATTTCAATGGGAAAAATGCTAACGCTAACTATAACAACCTTAACCCCTACCCTGCCCTAACCATAACCATAAGTAACCTAACAAAATACAAGAGTTTTTGCATTTTTAGTTTTTTCATAGCAGTCACCGATTTTTATAAAATAGAGTTTTCCCTTATGGGGACAATAAACGGATATTTATCACGTTACGGGGACATTATGTCCCCATAAGGATACGTAAACCCGCTCGCACATACACACACACACACACACACACACACACAGACTTCGAATGCAGGGTCAGCCAGTGATCTGGAACCCCTGGAGCACAGAGTAGATATAATGGTTCTTCTCTATGTTTTCCACGTCGTTCAAAAGGACAAACTTAATGACAGCACTGCGTTAAAACGATTATGCAAATGTCTTACGAGGAAGCCGAGTTCAACTTTGCAAATCTCTGCAAAGACTGACACAGAAATAGTGTTAGATAACTGATCAATTGAATCTGTTTGGAACAGCAAAGTAGTGACACTCAAAAACCTAATGTTAAATCAAAACAAAAAATAAATCAATGGCAGAAATATCTGAAAAATAATTTCCTGGCCCGTTTCTGGAAGGCATTCAAGTGCAACAAGGAAAATAATAAAATGTGATTTTGGTGATGTATGCAAAGACGCAGCCTTAACAATGCCCGATTCAGTGCCAGCCAGAGCAAATGCATTGTGACATTAAAGTATACACACTGTCTCGGTATAATGAAAAGGGTGCATTGACCACAAACCAATTCTGTTGCAAATTCCCTCGGTGTTCAAAGGTCTTTCAAAATAATCAGGCACATCCTGTTCTCAACACATTCTGGAGACAGGAAGCAGACCGCTAGTCATCATCATGTTGCCCGGAGAGCTGCGTGTTTCTGCTATGACAGAGAAAGTGGATGATTGCCGTTATGAGCGCCATTTGTATTACTGCGAACAACTAGGACGCACACCGGGAAAATCATGCCATTATTTTTTTTCTTGCCTGGAAATGGCTGTGCGCATTTCTTTTATCTGGCTCCTGACACACTTCAAAGTTACAGGTGGTGATACAACGTCTCATTGATCCACTTGTGAGGATCCGGCTATGTTTGCCTGTACATATCTTCACAGTGTCCGCCACCTAAATCATCTTTGGAAAACACGTTTGGATGTCTGCCGTAACCATTCTAACCCTAACCCTGGTTTCGTAACTTAATCTTAATCTCAAGACTTAGGGTTACACAACAGGCCTTGGGATAGTGCAAAAAATGTTATCAAATTCAGCAAAATTGTGGTTTCCATGGATACGGGGCTGTCTGTATAAGACATAGCTTTTGTAACCCAAATGCTAGCTTTTGTTGGCTAACCCTAATTTAGGGAGATAAGGTTATGCAGCAGGCCCTGGAATACTATAAAAAAGTATATCAATCCTGGTTAAATATTGCTTTCCCGGGACAAGGGGCCCCAGAATTATCATAAAAACAGCTTTGGATGTCTCTGCAAGCCATAACCTTCTTAATCCTAATCCTAGGTTTTTTTTGGTTAACCCTAATTTGGGGATTTCTGGTTCCACAACGGGTGCTGTGATAGTATGAAACATTTTACCAAACTCAGCCCATCTGTATTTTTCCTGGATTCAGGGGCCCAGAACTATCTTATACTGAGAGCTGTTAAGGTGCTGTTCTCTCCAGCACAAGGGCTGAGGCAACATATACAGTATGGCCCAGTGTACCTTGTTATGAATGCAGCCGACCAACTGGTATTTCTGGTCCTAAAGGACTAAGTACTGTATATAAACTGTGATTTTTACCAGGTTAATTATAAAATATTTCTACTAAAAGTCTTAAAGATTAGAAAATGAAAAATGTATACAAACTTTTTATTGTTTTGTATGTACTGCATTTACTCCAACATTTGCGTCATATGCGACCCTTTTTATACATTTTAGAGGAGCAATACAAGCCTGCGGTGGCGTGGCGATGCTCCGAACCTTTATATCCATCTTCCATATCCGGTTAAGCACTAAGCCTGGAGCCTCTATCGGGAAACACAAGGCACCGAGGATGGGCTGCCAATTCATTACCCAGCACACACACATAAACCCTGGGAGATGCCTCCTCCGTGTTTTGGGAAACAGAAGAGCCACAGACTCCACACACAGGGCTGGGGGACGGGAACCCAGCCAACGGCCGTGAGGCCATGGTGCTAATCGCCGAGCCTCTGCCTCTCTGCCTTCATACTCTAGCATATATAAATCCTCACATGCAGCTGGAGCACTTGGGTTCGCCAGCAGAACGTCCTGCATTTCCTTTATTTAATCATTCGGTAAATAGTTAAACGTCTACATATTTATTTCGCTTCAGATTTGAGCCTTTAGTGTCTTTGGTTTAACATGGATGAAGACATAAGACACCTTTACTGTCGTCGTGGAAACAGAGTGAAACTCTGTGTGGTGAAAAGCAGCAATCTGGACAGGAGCAATCTGCACACTGTTTTCAAAATAAAGGCATAGTGGGTGGAAATATTACATAAATGGAATATATAATGCCCCACAACCCAGAAGGATAAGTGGTTTGGAAAATGGATGGATGGATGGATGGAATATATAATGAATAAATAGTGGTGAGTACAATTAGTGAATTAAAATAATTAAAATGATAGTTGAAATATTCAGTATTGAAAAGGGCCGGCTTTACCTTTTCCGGGGCTCTAGGAGACGCTTAACTGGGAGGCCCCCCAGCAAGGAAACTGATCATTCCACTTCCTCCGCAATGCAGGGAGTTTGGGGACCCCAGCAGCTGCCAGTCCTGCCCAAAGCTGGAGCCGCCCATGTATATGATATGCATTTGTGTTTTTATGACTTAGTGTGGGCTCCCTCGTGCTGATCGGGCCCTGGGAAAGGGTAGGGTAACAGTAGCAGTAATGGGTAGGATGAACTGATAGATTAATCCATCGTAGTTCTCCGCATAAGCGAAATAACCAAGATTCCTGCAGAAACACAGCAGAATGTATAGGGTTGGCAGCAGGAATCCCTATGCTGGGTCTGTGACGACAGAAGATGTGTGGCGATGGATTCTCCCCTCACCATCATCACCCACACATGGCTGCATGCCCTCACTGACGTCCTCGCTCCTCTGCAGATAGTAGAAGGCACACCGGGATGACTTCCATGCAGTAATGGGCCTCTGCAGCGCCAGTGCTGCGGGGTAGGGGTAGTATCGTCAGGAGGGTTGAGGTATTGTCATGGTGACAGCCCAACGCAGTGCCAGAGCTGGCCGTCCGCCCTGCTGCTGCATTCTCAGGGCTGCTGAGCGGCTCGTTCCGAGTCTCCTCCTCCGAGCCTGCAGGCTAATGCGATGCAGCCGCTGCATCCGGCGCGCTCCTCCAGCGGACACGGGTGGCCGCCAGCCATGCGGCACCCGTCTCCGGCTCCGGCCGCATGCCTGACGTGCAGAGGAGGCCCACTGGAATCTCAATGGCTCGCTGGCAAGCTGTGGGGGTCAGTGAAGCGTGACTCATGACAGCCGCACTCTGGCCCCTTCGGGGACCATCTTGGTGCACTGGATGGAGCAAGGGCCAGCCTTTCGAGACGTGCAGGCGGACGGATGCCCATCACATCTGGGACTGGAGGTCAGCTCAGTATGACCCCCCCCCCCCCACCCCAACCTTTAAAAATAAGCGTAAGTGTAAAAAAAAAAAAAAAAAGTGACATGCTGTAAAATATCTCATTTGTACGACTCAGGCAATTCAGCCAGACAAAAATAGCAATTTGCTACTGTAAGGGGAAAACTGAAAATTATTCCCTGACATCAAGCAAAGATCTCAGAACACCGGATGGGGATATATATTTAAAAGAAAAATATTTACACAAGTATAAATAGTGTCATTCATATGTATGAAGGTCGGGTTTTGAATTAACTTGGATTAGCTGCTAAAAATATCATCCACACACATATTTCCAGATATTCCCCGTGCCTGGAAAGGGCGTGATTGTGATAATGCCGTATTACTTAGTCATTTTCACCTGATTATGAATTTGTACGCTTTATGCAGGCAGGAGCACAGGGGCACAGGGGGTAGCTCTGATTGTGAGATTGTGTCATGCCTCCAGGGTTGGTGGTTACAATCACACCCCCACTCCCACCCCCCCCCCCCCATGTGTGTGTTGGGTTTGCATGTTCACCACGTGATTCTGCTGGTTTCCTCAGGTAGTCAAAAGACATATACATGACAGCTGGGGTCTCTGAAGTGCTCAGTGTGTCATGGTGTGTGTGTGTGTGTGTGTGTAAGCGAGTATAACTTACCTTATGGGCACAACATGATGAATATCCGGTTTTTTTCCCCTTACGGGGACCAATTTCCTGGTCCCCATAAGGGAAAACTCAATTTAAAAAAAATCTGTGACTGCAATGAAAAAATTAAAAACGCAAAAACTCTTGTATTTTGTTTGGTTACTTATGGTTATAGTTAAGGTTGTCGTAGTTAGCGTTAGCATTTTTCCCATAGAAATGAATGAGCGGTCCCCATAAAGATATGTTTACCCGACATGCCGGGAATGACATCAGTTCGAACCAGAGCTTGGGCCTGGCAGGCTGATAGATGGATTTTTTTTTTCTGTATGCTTTATTAAAAATATTTCTGAAATGACCTTGAAGTATTAATTAGGACGCCTTATGAAAAACAACCTTTTCCTTTTGATACCCCTGTGGCATTCAGGGCTGTACTCACACTCACCTTCGATACATCCAGAGAGCTTATTATGAGTCTGCATGAACATCCATGGTCCATTGATGAAATTAAATAACTCTGGCCTGGGCCATGACAACGATCAGCTTCTTCCTGAATGCCGAACCCCCCCCCGCAACCCCTCCGAGCCTCCGGCCTCCCTTGGGTGTGAAAATAAATAGATCAGGATCATTTTCTCTGCATCTGCTGCCCTGTAATAAGCGTAATCAGCACGGATTGGGGAGTCTTAGCCGCTCATTACAGCCTCCGCTGTCCGGCTCGAGGAGGCCGGGGTGCGGCCATCTGGCACCGAAGACGGACCTTAATCTCATCTCGCCCCCCCCCGAGATTTCCACTCAGGTCCCATCTGATAACAAACATGTGCGTTTGAACACTTGGGGCACAGAGGGGCCAGTGGATATGTGCTTGGGTAAATCTGTTGAACCTGCAGTTTTCCAGACCTAATAAGAGTCAGGGATCGGCAAAACGAGAAGGCTGGGTTAGGTAATGAGCATGGTCAAAATGCCAAGGGGGCGGGGGGGGGGGGGGGGGGGGGGGGCGAGCGTAACATAGACTTAGGGCAGTGGTACCTCTTCTGAATAGATGCTACATATTTCCAGCATATTTAGCTTAATGCTTTAATGTCTCATTTTCAACTCTTTTTAAAATATTTTTATTACTTAATCTAACCCTTTCAAAACCCCCAGGATTTAATGTGGATACCCGTGCTGAGTGACCCACAACCTATACTAAAGGACAGCGGGTCTGGCAGAACATTAGGGCATTTTTGTTCAGCTGCTTGCCAAGTTTTTTTTGTTATCGTTATTTTTTTTTTAATTTTCATGATATTTGTGGGCAATGAGCTGCGAAAGTAAAGACAAGGCAAAAATAGATGTCTTTTCCTCACAGGACTCCACTCTAGGCTAAGTAATGAAGAACCAAGGCACATTACTTAGGTGATCAATTATCCATGTCACCAGATGGACAAAAAAAAAAGCTAATGATTTTCCTAACACGTTTCTGCCCGAGAATTTGATCGCTTTAATGACAACCATATGTTGATGGATGACAAAACCTTCAATTTAATTAGACAACCGAGATCTGCCAAGACCTGCAGGGATTTGACACTCACTTGATCAAATTTGTCAAGCCTGGCAACAAAACTGTCAGGTCTAGCCTTTAGTGTATAAATGAATAACACAACGAACAAGGATAATAACAGCAATGATAATGACATATAGAGACAGACACACTCTAAGGTAAAAGCTCTTGCCGTCTATGTTTCATCTTTTGTGAAGTTAACTGTGGTACTGAGCTGCTAGTTTTGCTCTTCTGGCCTTTTTAAGCTTTTACGAGTCTGGCCATTCTCATCTGATCTCTCCTCTTAACAAGGTGTTTTCAACCACCTAATTGCCATTCACTGGATGGTGTTTTTTTATTATTATTTATTTCTTTTTTGCTCTCCATACCGTGGTTTGTAAAAATCCCAGGTGCTTGGTCTAGTCTGATTCACGTCTGGCATCAGCATTTTTACCACATTTAAAATCATGTAGATGCCACATCTTAGTCATTCCAAAGCTTAGCCAGCACAGGAACTGCACCTCCTGACACTGTATGTTGCTTATATTGAGTTGTAGCCACATGATTCAGTATTTGGAAGAGTGGGACTGTTTGCATTAAGAAGCAGGTGTAAATGTAATATATACCCATGGTAAAATACCTTTAAAAATAACAAATTAACTAATGATCTGGCAGTAGGTGGTGTCGTGTCAGAAGTGGATGGACTGATTTAGGTTCAGAACAGCTGTGTTTAATATCTGAAGGCTGGTCACAGCGCAAGCCAGACGACTGACTATGACAGGGTTTGACAGGACAGATATTTCACTCGTCTCGGCTGTAAAGGCTCAGATATAGTGCTGAGGAATCAGTTCGCCCCACGCCTACTTGAAGGGTTTTCATGAGCTCTCTTAGCAGTCCTGCTGCTGGTGAAATACTATTGACCCTTTATGGTTGTTCAAACGATAAGCCTTATGAACTAAGGGTGCGAAAGAAAAAAAAAAACCTTCAGGCTATTATTGGGTGTTTTTTTATTATTTGCATCACCACTATGGAAAAAAAATAACTTTTTAAAATCAGGTCATGTTCTCCTGCATGAACTGCAAGCAGAGAGCTGATCTACCTGAGACTCTCTGTTTGAAGACAAATGCAGCCTCTTTCAAACATTCAAAGCAAAGCATAATTAAGCGAGGGCTTGGCTATTACTCAATTTGTAAAACACCCTGAGCACCTCCCCTGTTGATAGTGTCGTACAGAAGTCATTATCACCACCCTGCGAATGCTTTAATGAAGAGGGATCCTTCTGGAACATCCATGCCTGCAGAGAATTAGACCACCTTTTTTTCTGCCACAAGTGCAACCTGGGTAATTTAACCCTTGGCCTATAAGCTTAACCTGTTGATATGTCATTGCATGAAATGGATATTTGGAAACCTGCGGGTGTTACTACAGATTCTGGGCCCCATCAAAGTCTGTCATATTGGGCCCCCAGACCAATCCAATTTTGTTCCAGATATTTTAGGGCCCATTCTAACTTTGTCCCCCTTGACAGCCACCCTGTATAAAACCATCACTTGGTGTAATATACCGTAAGTGATATAGACTCAGGACAATCAGAACCAAGACCAGAAGGCACGCTTCTTCCCTCAGGCTGTGCCTCTCACTTAAATTATTACTATGTATATACTGTACTGCATATACCAGTGAAACTGAGAGCTGCTTCACGGGTACTGGGCCATACGAAGGGCTACCAGTTTGAAATGCCCTCCTAAACTTATCTAAACTTCATGTATAATAAACATGTTTTTTTAGATATTGTCATTATCAAATCTATTTGTGATTATATAGATTGTAGAGCAAATGTGATTGTATAGCAAATGTGATTGAAGAAGAATAAAATTGAAATTTAGATGCTGCTCACTGGTGAGTTGTGCTATTTTTAGAACAGGTCCACGGGCGACTCATGTGGTCCTTGGGGGCATCCTGGTGCCCGAGGGCACCATGTTGGTAACCCCTGGTATATACATATAAAAGTACATATTTAATTATATCATTATCATCACTACTACCGTTATAATTAATTATCATATAATTATTATTATACGTGTATATATATATATATATATATGTATATTTTCTGTATATGCCTTGCTAAACATTTAATGTTCCTTGTAAAGTCTTGTAAAAGCACCACCAAGGTAAATTTCTTGCATGGAAACATGGTTGGCTGATAAAAAGGATTCTGATTCTGATTCTGAAGTGAAATGTGTCAGTGTACAATGTAGAGGCCAGCCAGATTAATATGTAAATATAAATACTGTTTAATAAAAGTACATTGAAACAAAATCCTTTTTGGGCAAGGTGGGTGACTTTTTTAAATTAACACAGAGCATCAAACGTATGAAGAACTCACTAAGCTTTCTGACTGTGAAACTCCTCGCTTGTGACTATCACCCAAATTCAGAAACATGACAGAACTCAAAAGTGGAGTCTGATAGCCTCGCAGAAGGGATTTAAATCAGACATTATGTGCTAGTTTGTAAAACTATAGAAGATTTTTCACTCCAAACAAAAGAGCGTCGCTGGGAATTCTCCTTATTGCAGCAGACGCGCGTCTTGACGCAGGAGACGTGGCAGGTGAAAGCCTTTCCTTGTTTTTGCCTCGGTAATGCAGTCTATTTCAAACCACAGAGAGACCTCTCTGTAATTACAATCAGGGGGCCTCATTGTCCTCGGATGCCTTCTGTCTACAGAAATCCAGCCTTTTTTCCTAGCCTCCGAAAATCCGTCTGGTGTGGCTCCGACGGCGGCGTGCTTTTGGCGGTTCCGCTCAGCTGGGTGACGGAGTTCAGTCGTGCCCTCGTGCTGGGATAATGAACCGCAGAGCACGGGGCTTGCCGCCCCTCATGTCCGCTCGCTTCACCGGAAAGAAGCAGGCAGGCAGAGAGGGTGTCAGATTACAGTCCCCGCAGCAAAGAGTAAAGCGTTGATGTGAAGCTTTTTAGCTGAGGGGAACTGGGGCTACGCATGGCACTGTGCCTTGAGGTATTTGTCCCAATATTACTACCAAGCACCTATGTGACCTGCTAAGGCCTGGAATGCCTTTCAGGATACGATCCCAGCGTAGTCTTCGGTACTCACAGCGCCCCCTTGAGGATCCCATAACGGTTCGTTTTGGAGCTTAAGTCACACGCATTAATATGCATGAGCGCCCTCTCCTGGCTCTGCTCTTAGCGATATATTGGAGAGAAAGCAGTTTGCCGAAGTGCCGTTGGCTTATTTTCCATGATGGTTCTGGGTTCGAGGTAATTGCTCATCACCGTGTAGAGAGAGCGCTGAATTTGGCACAGCAACGCTTTAATAAATTTTTTATAAATGGAAGACTTGAGCATCATAAATGTGTTGACACTGTTTTTCCTTCCCTCCTGGCCAAAGCTCTCTTCAATGCACTGCTGAATCCATCCATCCATCCATGCATCCATGCATTCATGCATCTTCTAATCGCTTATCCTGGTCGGGATAGTGGGATTTCGTGGGGCTGAAGAATGCCCTGGACAGCGTAAGGCTCGGGTAGACCCTGGATAGGATGCCAGTCCATCCCAGGGCATGGCTGAATATGCCAGTTCATGAGTGAGTGAGTCTGATAAGTGTAACTGGGACTGTGTTGGATCCAGCTCACCAAAATGCCACACGTTTCACATGGCTTAACAAGGACCCTCCAGGCCTTGCAGATGGACATCTGTAAAGGAACAGATGGCAGAAGGGGCACATTCCTAAGAGTAAGTGTCACAGTCCTGGCACCAAGTCCACACTGACAATCGCATCACAGGGTCCACATTTACAAGCGCACCAGGGCCATATTCATGGCTACATGCACGATGTCACATTTACGAGGTACACAGTCACAGCCCATGTCCGCATTTACGAGGTGCACAGTCACAGCCCATGTCCGCATTTACGAGGTGCACAGTCACAGCCCATGTCCGCATGTACGAGGTGCACAGTCACAGCCGATGTCCGCATTTACGAGGTGCACAGTCACAGCCGATGTCCGCATTTACGAGGTGCACAGTCACAGCCGATGTCCGCATGTACGAGGTGCACAGTCACAGCCGATGTCCGCATGTACGAGGTGCACAGTCACAGCCCATATCCGCATTTACGAGGTGCACAGTCACAGCCCATGTCCGCATTTACGAGGTACACAGTCACAGCCCATGTCCGCATTTACGAGGTGCACAGTCACAGCCGATGTCCGCATGTACGAGGTGCACAGTAACAGCCGATGTCCGTGGCCTGAAGGTCCATATTCACAAATGCATTTACAACATCCACGTTCACGCGTGTCAGGTAAATATGAAATGATGTCCCTAAGGTGGGCTGGGAAGAAGCACAATTCTTCTTCTGTCACTGTTTGTTTTCTGCCAAATAATGACACAGAAATGCTAATGTGTTGTGCCCCCAATAGACAAACATGCACGTACAGTGTGACTACACTGCAGCCTACACTGCAGCCTACACTGCATTAACCCTCTGTACAACTGTGCAAGCAGAAGCACCATTTTAAATAGCATAGCAACCCTCACCATGAAAAACTGAATGAAGATTAATGGATGGATGGATGGATGGATTTTTAATACCACATAATGATGGATATTTCTGCAAATGCGAGATGTTTGTAATTTAAGAATACAGCATAATCGCCCCCCCTGCCCCCACCCCAGATATCTCAACCCACAACATCCATTGCCTTAATCTCTCAACCCACTGAAAATGCAAGCCTTACTAAACCAGCAGCAGAGCTGGGTGGGATTTGATTTAAAGGGGAAAATTCCAGAATATTCACCCCGTCTGCATGAAAGGGAAACGAAGGAGCAACATGATTAAAAATGTTCAAAATTCCTCTTCAGGCAGCATCTTACGGACGTGAACAGCACAGTGTCACAGGAAAAACCTTCCATATTTTCATTATTAATTTTTTTTTTCCCACCACGGAAGATTCTGCACACTGTCGAATGCTGGTGGTCTAATTAACGATATAATAATGATGATTACCATGTAGCATGAAAACATGAGTAATTATGCTAATAATGACGGAGCATCGGGAAGCGCCGCTGAAATATCAGTGTGTTTTGAACATGTCACACCTTCACAATGTTTTTTCTTTTTTTAAGTTCTTTGATCCTGCATTGCAGCAAACGCAGTGGGGGTGGGGTGGGGTGGGGGGACTGAACTACAATGTTGTGGCAGGGTAAGAAGGCTCCCCTTCTTTAGGTAGTGGGGGGATGAATTATAGATGCTGTGAATGTGGGGCAGGCATGGAGCCATGGTCACATGACCGCCGTGTTAAAAAGGTATGTTGTCTCGTTTGTAACACCTGGGGTGCTTTAGTGAGGCAGTGGCTGGTCAGGAGCAACCCCTGCTGTCCTTTGTCAGTGTCAGTTTTAATTTGTGGGCATAAACTTCAACCTTGGCAGATCACCTAAGAGTGTGATTTTACACGTATTTATCTCTCTCTTCCCAACGCTTTCAAACGCATCCAAATACTTTGCCTAATAGATCTCACTTGCCTATATCTCCTGCGCTTGTCTCCTCTATATTTCTGACAGGGCTTTGGAGCTGCATTCTTCATGGAATATATGGCAGGAACCAGACTAAAGGCAATGAGGGAAACAAAATTCCCTTTGATGATAAAAAGCCAAAATCCTGGGCCATTTGTTTTTCAGAAATAATTCGCAGGCTGTGGGAAAGCAGGTTGGGTTGATTTGTGGGTGTGTGTGTACAGGATGGGGCTTTATATGCAGACTGCAGACACTCGACACACACAATAGTTATACACTTCAGCTTATACCAGAGAACCAAGTGGGTAGCTGGTAGCTACTAGAGAACCAACTGACCCCGGCAATTCCAGGAAGTGCTCGATCGGTCGGCCGCTGGAGATGCAGAGAGCTGCTACAAGCCTCAAAAGGCGATAAGGGTGTTGGGGACAAGGCTATGATTGCGCTTTCTGTAACCTACAGAGCTATATCACAGGGAGAACAAGAGTCAAAGACCGCCCCCCCCCCCCCAACCCCCCTCCAGAGCTAGTCTGACTTGTCGTGGTCGGCTGTGATGGCATGATGCATGAAGTTCCCATGTGGAAGGTCTGAGTGCTCGCTGTCAAGGATTTTTTTTCTCCAACATAAGATTAAAGCAATGTGCCCCCCCCCCATCACTGGGGACTCGATAACTCCACTTGATAACTGTGTTCGCTGGCAAAATCCTCCCCTATCTTCCCCATAAAAATAAGATCAGAGGTGCTTCTCTACTCCTCCTGTTTCAACTGCATTGTAAGAAGCAGAAAAGTGTAACTGCCTCAGTTTCAGTTGAATTCATATCTGAATTGTTTAAATTGCCTTGTCAACCACAAACGATGCACCTTTAATTATGAAATTTTCTTTTATGGACTATGGACCTGCGAAATTCATCGTTTATTGGATGGAGAAGATCAGGATTTGGAAAACTACAAATATTTAGTTGCATATCTGCTCCATGTTTTATAGCTTAGCATTTATTTTACAGATGTGTTTATTGAAAGTGAAGTATTTTCACCCAAGACCCAGGACACGCAGGAGACAATATGTCTCTCGGCTGGCCTGGGAACGCCTCGGGATTCCCCCGGAGGAGCTGGATGAAGTGGCCGGGGAGAGGGAAGTCTGGGTTTCCCTGCTTAGACTGCTGCCCCAGTGACCCGACCCGGAAAAGCGGTAGAAGATGGATGGATAAATGAATGGAAGTATTTTTTTTGCGAAAGCAGGATGTGACAGTACTTGCAGCAGTTGGTGGGGGTTGGCGGCCTTGCTTAGAGATCCAACAGTGAAATCACTCTACCGACACTGGGATTTGAACCAGTGACCTGATCACAGGTACAGCATTCATACATGCTAAGCCACACACAGACCCCCAAGGTTAATAGTGCAACACTGTGGGTTCACAGCTGTCGAATGACCTGGCACCTGCCTGCAGCACTAACACGTGACAGTGATTCAATATGTCCGGAATGAGGTCCCCTACTGGACAGGAAAGGCTCATATGCATGCAATACATTTCCGCAAGTAGATAATCTCCAACGGAGACTGCAAACTCACCTAGCATCCATCACAGTACTGGCATCCCGAAATGGGATTTTGATGGATTTCGCCTTCCTGTTCACAGGTTGAAACATAGAGGCTTTTTTTTTGGTCGTGGGTGGGGGTGGGGGGGATAGTTGACGGATGTCCCGGGTGTAATTATGTTCAGGCAGTAATGATATTCAGGAATGGGGGGGGGGGGGGGGGGGGATGCAGTTATACCTCACCTGGCTTGAAAGGCCCAAGGTGATTGAGTGTATCAGGAGAAAGAGGCAGAGAGTCACACTGGCGACCGGTACAGGACATGACTGCCAGCCACCCTCTCCCTCCTCCATGGCCTGGGGGGGCTCACGCCGGGGCCTGTGAGTGCGAGCCGACACCCCACCTTCCAACTTCTGCGTTCATTCCGAAGATGGATCTTTCCTTGTCACTGTGGCCCGTGAGAGTGGTTCTGCTTGGCATCCGTCCTTGATAAAGTCTGTCATGTAGACTTCCGACAATAAATATCCATTCTTACCTGGCCTTCAATGCTTAACCGGAACAGCACGGTGATACTGAAACAAACAACCACCCAGAGTTTGAGAATAAAAGTATTACGGTCAAATGAAAAAGGCATGGAAACGCTGCCTGTGTTGACATGACATGCTAGTGTCTTAGCTGAGCTTTAAAGGACACATTTGCTGCTCATTCTGTGTGTATGCATCAGTCACTGGGCCAGTGGCTGCTCTGACATATGCATGTCTCACTTTAGCCTTTGAAGGAATTACGTAGTCGGATCCACAGCTGAATTGACAACGCCCCCGTCCCTGGGTCTGTGGTGTAGTGGGGGGTAATGGGAGGGGGCAGTGTCCTCTTAGAGGAAAGCCCAGCTAGCTGGGATACCTGGAACATGGCTGTTCAGAGTGGGACTGGGATTGGAGAGCATGCCTAGCTTTCAGCCAATTCTGTCCAATTAAATAAACAAGGCTGACACAGGGTCGCCGAGTGCCCCCATCCGCCGCCGGCAAAGCGTAGATTCCAAGTATCCACTCCGAACGGTCAGCCGGCACAACCCAATTTCCCGTCATAGTTTACCCTCTGGCTTAAATACACAGCAAAATCAATCATGTGAAAGAGTCAGGGAAGACTATCGAGAAGAGAGGTCAAAAGGCTTTTTTTTTTCAAAAATGACCCCTCCAGATTCTTTTATTATTTTGTCACTTCTGCTGTATAATTTTTATAAATTGCCCTCTAAGTGCATTCACCCTCATTCCCTCATAAACAATGTGCCCTCTGTGAGAATGTTGCCAAACCCGCTGCTTCAAACTGAAGCTTTACTCTCTCCGACATTTCGTAAGCTGGTTTCTCTTCCCAGTAGCTTTTGCCGCAAAGTGCGCGGGGAAGAAAATGTGCCGTAGATTAGCACGACGTAATATTTCAGACAGAGAAGAGATACCGTCTACAACAGTTTCCACCGTAATTACTATTATTGCCTCTTGTTTAGATTTTGGATTGTTCTGTTTTCTTCCTTTCACTCTTTTTATTTAGTTTTCTTCTGGATGTTCGATCGGCGTTAATCTCACACCATTACGGTCAGCCCCTGGCTGTGTTTCATCCTGCCATGGAATAACAAGGCGTGATTACGACTCTGTTGTTTAAGAAGCCACTGCCTGGGCTTATTTAAAGTGATGACGCACTTTTCTGAATGGTCATACTTTGGGATGTGAGCTGCATAAGGCCAGTAATGGCACATAATAACACAACAGTAATGGAACTAAAGTGGTAATATAAACTCCTCTACCAATCGCACCCCCAGATTTATTCAAATATTAAGGTGATCCTGTTGTTCTGTATGGCTATATGTAAATATTTCATTGTGAAGCATTTAGAGAAAAACAACGAATAATACATTTTAAACCTTGTTCTGTTGAAACTGAAAGACGTTAAATAATTCATTCAGAGGAATCCATCCTTATTCCCCAAGACCACATGTGACAAAATCAATGTAATACCCCCTCCCCCCCCCCTCGCTGAAGTAGCCGGTAAGTGTGCCACTATCAACCCGCCAGTTACTCACTCGGCGAGTCGATGCATCGCTACGACAGAAAATGCAATTTGTGTGCATCGTAAACATAATGTTGTCAGATATTGCAACAATTCGGCACACCCCTAAGAAAAATATCCGGCTTCCCGCCATAATGGCATGCTACCAAATCAAAGTGCTTCCAGGCAGGGCCCCCAAAATGCGTGCATGCTGGCATTCGCTCTATCCAAAGAAAAGCACTTTCTGTACTCCTGTACTCTGCAGAGAGCAGTTTTACCATGTCCTTAAAACTAGGAGGTTACACACATCGTATCAGTGCAGTATTGAAGGTAAAGCACTTAATCATCCATTTAAAAAATTACATTAGTTGAGGTTATAGATGAACCCTTCTAGAAGAGATTAATTTTCTTTCCCTATCCAGGAAATACACTTTGCGTCCTTTGCAGCTATGTTTTCCAGTGTTTTCTATCATAAAACAGAAAGACTGACTAATATATGTGCACAGAGGATGCTACAGAATGTCACATAAACATTGCAGACTAATATGATAATAGTACGTTTAAGTACAATTTACGATTCTGTTTAATCCTTGAAAGTGATTGTGGATGATGTAAGCAAGCTCAGCGATCAGCTGGTCCCAAAATGGAAGGCAATAGCATTAACACCAGAACTAGAATCTTTGTTCAGGTCATGGCGTTCCGGAGATGAAAAGGGGCATTTTTTGTTTGTCTGCTTCCAAATGAGATCAAGATTACAAGAGACTCATAAATACTATTGTGTCTGCATCAAAATTCACGGATTTTTTTTTTGGGGAGGGGGTGGTGGGTGAGTTCTTTGATGGAGACCCAATTAATAATTTCTGGGTTGACTAATGGGGATCATTTGTGGAAGCGCGTGTTCAGCCTACAAGCTGATCCTTTGCCAGCTAATGACCAATCATGCCATGATCTCTTGTTCTCCCACGACCTCCAAAGAACCACGAATCTGGTAATGGGATGTTGCCATTAGCAACAAAAGCCGCCTTTTTTCCCGCCAGCTTCGCTAACGAGTGGGCCGAAAGTGAGGAATCGTCTGTCAAATTAATCGAACATCTAGATTATGTAGTTGCATTGCTGTGTTTTACTTAGTGTCTTCTTTTGTTGGTTTTAATTGGAATATTTATCTGGTCTTCTCTTTGACATCATACTTTTTATTGTTCTGCTCACATTATATACATGTAGACATTAACATGAAATAAAAATAAGCCAGTATAATTGGGTGTCTAAGGGACAAAAATAAAGCACAAAAGCAAATGTAGTCTATATCAAACTTTTCATGATGTTATTCTTACTCTCCCCAGAGTAAACAAAACAAAGTAGCTTGTGAAGGGTTCTGCCGGCTAATTAGGCAACCGTACCTGAGAGAACGGAGACAGCGTTGTTATTTCAGTGATTCAGCCAATCATACCATCGCCTGGGAAAGGCACTTGGGGCAGGTGCGATGAGCGCTTTGTCGTTAGATTAGGTGCCGATTTCTAGCTATCACTTTGGCATCCTGGTAATGGCCCACTTCGGGATTGGACAGGAAAACACACATGTACCATAGGGCTGGGAAGACGTTTTGAGCTTGGGGTGCTAAAGTTGGATCAATAGACTATAGTAGTTACTAACAACTAACAATGGCAGCCTTTATAAAGTCGCCTCAGAGTCGTTGCAAGATAATTAATGTAACGCTGTTTCCTTGATGCAAAAGAGAAGTGGTGCTGAAGCACTGACGTCGACGCTTAGTGATGTACCCCACAGGCCTAATTCTTTATCTTTTTGCCTTCTCCTGCTTCCACAAAGGACCATAGAAGTCGAAACAGCCCAGCATGTGCTTGAGACGACACACAACAGTGCAAACTGCACAGTACTGTCATATGAGTAACTAAAGCAGAGTTGAATTAGCATTTTACTTGTAGCCCAAGTTCAACACACAGGACACCTCCGCACAGTGAAGATTTTTTGATTAAACTGTTTAATCTATATTGCTTCAACGTGCTATATCCATGAAAACTGCAGCATCGGGGTTCATCTTGGGCTAATAATGGAACATGGGCAAGACAATAAACATGTGGTTGGGTGCATATCAAAAAAAAAGACCTAGTGTTAGCGCAACACACAGGTGTGCCATTAGCTCGCAATGCTAAAGGCCCTGCAAATGTATTTGCCCTGAGAAAGGCTAGCTTGCTCCCCTCGTGCACTGTGTACACGTTCACTCCTGACAGTACCAGGGAGCCGTGATGTCATTGTGATGGAGGCGTCAGATCACAAACATCCCGGAAAACTCCAGCTTCCAACGGACCACAGCTAATTTGCCCTCGCTTTTTCGCAACAAGCATGGATGACTGCTAGGCTGCAGCTGCCAGCAGCAGGGGTTCACAGGATAAAGATGAGGACTGACAGATGCTTACGAAGGTTCCCTGACGAACCCGACTGCAAATCGCAAATAGATTCAAAATAAGCATCATAGCCAACTGAATTACAGTGATTCTTCAAGACAGCATTAGCTTAGTAGCATTAGCATTTGCTTGTATTTAATTAAGAAAGTTTTGTGCTTTGCGATTTAACCTGGGCTTCGGATATATTTTAGCTCTTACCTATTTGTCATCTGTATATCATGGTATAAGAACTAACTGAAACAATCATGACAGCAGGAGTGAAAATCCCGCTAACTGTCACAATGTGCAAAGTGGGGAGTGTGAATGGATCGCATTATATTAACACCCGGAGAGGACGCAGTGCAGAAGAACAGAGTTGTGCTGTCTAACAAGGCTCCCAAAACATCTGTCCTAAAGATGGCAAGCTGAGGAAAGGAGGAGAGGATAGTCTGCTGGCCAGAAAGATGGTGTGGCGCAAACTCATGGAAGATGGTGTGGCTGGTTTTAAGGAAACTAGATGAGGTTTTGAGGGAGATGATATGCCAAAGCTTCGGGATACTGATCCACCCCTTTAAAAAATGGAAAAATGTTCTTTTAAATTACCAATAAAGAGCCACCAACAGACTGTTCCCCACTACAGTCATTTTGTGTATAAATTAGCCTTAAAATTTCATATTACTAATATAACATTCATCTTGATATTCCCAGGAGAGATATCAAAATATGAAATATCACAGGGCAAAATGACTTTGACCTGAATTAGAACTAGAAATGTTTTTTTTTTTTTTGTCAGAAATTCTGCTCATCATCCTTTATATCCGAGTTTCTTTTCTTTTTTACACAAAATCACATGTCAATGGTAGTTCCCAGAGGGACCTGCGGGGGGAGACGGCATTAGGTTTCAAGGCTACAGCAGGTTCATCACTCGAGGCTCAGAATGCGTAGTAGGTGGAGACGGCTCCCGAATGACAGGTTCCCCACCAATTAGAGGATTTGTGGATTTTATGACAGGTCTAGCAACCATTGTAGATAGAAGCACTGAGTAGACTTGAAGCCAGTATTAAATGAGGGGAAAAAATAGGGCTCCAGTCATACACGATAGGGAGAATTTCTGTCATTACGGGGATAGCTGACAAATGAGGTTTGTTACAAAAAGATAAAGCCACTTTACTGCAGAAACCAGTATGGAGCGGGGAAAAGCTGACCTGGTGACACTGACAGAATGCAGTACGCAGCACAGGAGTAGAACATCTTCAGAATTAATGTTTTGTTGAGTATGTTGATGGCCTCGTACTTTGTTGTCTACCAAGACTGATGTAGTCATTGGCCACTAATGAAGTTCCTCTATCATCATCGTTACGCTGGACGGAAATCCAGGGACTTTCAGGGACACCCACTGATAGATTCTTGTCCGGGTTCATAAAGGCATGGTGTCGATCTGAAGAAAGAAGTCTTCCCTGACTAGTCTAGTGGCAAAAGCGGTAATTAGACTTACTTGCTTTGTACAGTTTACATTTTTTTTAGTCCATGAGCTTGTGGTGCTGTTAGGATCCAACCAGAACCAGTAGCAACATTCGCCTCATATTTAGGTCTGTTTATGGTGGCCATTCTATCAACAAACACTACACCCTAAATAATTGGCTAATGCTTTTTGTGATAAGTGTATGTCATCATGAAAGTCAGCATCCACTAGGCAATAATTAATCTATCCTTAATTTTCCAAAACTACTTGTCCAGTAAATAGTTGTACTGTAAGCCAAACAACCAAACGATATAATTAATTGTATAATCTAAATATGATACTGTAGCGCTAATGCCCTGTTCATTTGATATAATTAAGATAACAGGGAGCATAGCCGTGACCTGAGATCTACTCTTCTTCAATCTCCAATTCGTTAGGAAAGAGCTACAGTGTGCACTCCTTCCTCCAGGGGACCCCTTGTTACTGTCATTGAAAAGTTTTGGAGTCCAGTGAAGCTGTGATGCTTGCACTTTCCTAATGTTCAACACCAAGCCTTCTCTAATCCAGAAGACCAGTCTGCATTGCAGGCTACGTGTTGCTCCTCAACTCGGTGTGATAAATAATTTCACACTTCATGTCCCGATAGCGGTAACCTCTCCAGCTTCCAGCACGGCAGTCACTCTTGGCATTCCATCATCCCATCTAAACTATGTGACTTGCTCTCTTCCCCTATTCCCAGGTCCAGCTTCAGCAAATCAGAAAAACCTCTTAAGAAGATCCCACATCTACATACTTTAATTGTTTTCATCAAATAGTTTGTTGGGGCACATTACCTGTAGAGAAATCTAAATGGTTTATCTACCTTTTTATCTGTGTATTTAATTCCAGTCTATGCTAGATACACATGACCGTAGATGTAATATATTGCTATGAATCCTTTGTTTTCTGAGGCAATTTTTTTTTCTTCCTGGTAATGAGATGTCTCTTGGATGGTTGTGGTAAAAACTAGCACTAGGAACAGGAAGGATAAAAGATATTTTGGGTTTGGCATTAATGCAATGCATGTTTAAAGTCACCCTTAACAGATTTTCCTGAGGTGACTCTCTGGAATATAGCAGTCCCAAAAGTAAGTAAGTAGTAATAGCAGACTTGGCTGTATTCATTTTATTTATCACCAGACCTGGGAACACTGTGCAGAGACCAGATTTAAAGCTTTACGGGTCTTTCCGATACTGGACAATGCCGTTCGGCCTAAGTGAAGGTTCCGGTGACTTTTTTAGGACATGATATCCAATAAACCAACTATACTTTTGATGAATGACCATGCTTTTCAAGTTGAATTAACAAAATTTATACCCATCAGTGATGGGTTTTATAGAGAATATGGAAGCACAATTTTAGCAGATTAAAGTTGTAAAGTACCTGAGCGTTATCGCCTCCTGAATGAATTTGAGCATACTTTGCGCATTTAATTTCCTAGTGAGCTCTTCAAATCCAGTCCTCTTCTGACAGTGAAAATGTAAGAACTATATCTATGATGCATATTGTATTATATGATTCCTGCAGCTCTTCCATCATACACAAAGCAAGCTCAGTCTGTCTTGTATGTTACCTTTAAAATTCTTTTTCTCACTCTTGTTTCGTGCTTGATGAATTAAATATCAAATACCTTTACGACACACAATACAAACTGAAGAACATTTTTAAAGCTGGTTAAAGATGGATTACTTTATCATGTAATAGAGTTCAGCAGGTAGGCAGAGGTGGACATTTAAGGACCAGAAACTAGAAATCCAGACTAAGATTTTAATCCAGATTTTGTTTCAATCAACCAGTTGAGTATAAAGAGTCACAGTCACAGAGTACTCAACTGGGTGGTTGAAACAAAAAAATCTTGGTCTGGATTTTTACCTTCTGGACCTAAAATGTCCACCTCTGATGGTACGTGCCTACTGCCTTGCCTTTGATTACTGCTTGTAGGCACCACGACCCCTCAGCCATCTTTGAGTATCCTTTATACTGCTCCACCTGTACCTTCCCCTATACCAAGAACACCATGTTCTTCCATGTTAGTTTTTGTATATGTTTGTTTTTCTGGGTGGTTGTTTTGCTGCATTTATTTTTTTATATTTCAGGACAACAAAATCTTATCTTATCGAACCAGGAATGCTCTACTTAAAACACACGGAATGGTCTACAGGGCGTGTGCTTATCAGATCACAATTAAAGGCACAGGCACTTAAGCGACGATATAGTTCTGCCTGGTTGGAGAATTGTTAAAGAATTGTTGATTAATATTTTATTACTTTTTATTGAGCCATAAAACTGGAGTGGAGCACAGGGAGCAAAAAAGAATCGTTAGTAAAAAGTAAGTAAGTTTTGTGCTGCGTAGCTTCATCCTAATAACTATTGTGGATACAAAGAAAATAAGCTTCTAAATTTTATTCTGATCAGAATATTTTCCTGTTCTTCAGTTGTTCTTATATTGATGGTGTTTGTTTGTGTGGTAATCGTGTCATACATCATTTTCTTGTCTGTCCTTCGTAACACATAAAATAATAAATAATAAAATAATAATTCAATGTTGCTGTGACATTCCGCCTAGACTTACTTAATGTTTCATGTTCTTTATAAAACATGGGCGATTACGCAGCCACTAACCCACCCTATAATGAAGCGGATGCATACTTACCATGTAGGCCTAGCTACCAAGAAACATATCCATTTATTAAGACCATGAAATGTATAGCTGAATTAATTTTGTAATTATCCTCAATTATCCTCTTTCGTTTCGCATAAATGGTACAACTAATTAAGAAGTGCAATCCTGCTCTTTATGTCAAACATTCCGCTTATTTGGTTTGCCGCACACACCCTCACAAACAGTACAATATATAAACAAGGGGGGGGGAAAAAGTGATGTTTACAACATCCTCTCGCACAGAAAGCAATCGGATCCCGTTGTGGGTAGCGATGCAATCAGATTATATGAGAAAGAAGGGAGAACAAAAGAATGGGGAGTGACAAAGCTAGCGTGACGGAATGGGCGGCCGCCGACCGCCGATGCCCGTGAACAAGGGACAGCGATCAAAGCGCTATCAATTCTCGTAAGCTATTTGTTAGGCAGGAAAGGTGCCAGTGGAGCTTACCCTGCAGTCGCCGACTCGGAGGCAGTTACGCAACGACGCGCAGCCCCCTGCACGCCCAGCGCCTTCGCCTATAGGGCCTCTGGTGAGCCCAGTCAATTGCATCCTGGTTGTAGGAACGACAAATCCAGTTAAGGTAATTCACTTGGCTTGAGACTAGAATGAGGCAAAGCGGTTTTTATGAAAATATGACTCCCTCGCCATTAGAGATGCAGAAAAGGGGGGGCCGCCTTCCAGGGGAATTGTGTAGCAGCGTCTATTATTGATCAAACAGCTCAGAGCTGTTGAGAGCCTATATTTGTGGAGAATATTCAGCATCTCTTCACTATGCTTCATTTTTTCTTATACAGGACGACCCCTATGCTCTATTGTTTCTTATACAGGATGAGCTCTATGCTTGATTTAGTCCTTATAACTTGTCACCCATGCCTACATTTTACCACTGCACCGACCCCCCCACCCCCACCCTAGTCATCACTGGGGCCCTGCAGAATAAGCGTTGTCCTCACGATGACGCCACAGAGGGGGGAACATACACCAAGGCCCATTAACTCTCTGTAATAGAGAACCGCCACTATCACTGACAACCCCCCCCTGTCCTCAACGAGTTTGTCATTAATTACTCGCGGCTTTAAATCATGCTCAAAATTCACCCCCACCCCCCTGGTGACACCTGACCTCCCTGGCAGTGCTGATCAGGTGTTCGGCAAGCAGATTCCCTTCACATATGTAGCTCTAATCTAAAGGATAGACGTGGGAGGAGCTAATAGCCTGTGTAGTCAGAATGTCTTGTTTCTCAATTATACGTGATGTGGTCTTTGCATCTTTACGTGAGAAGTAGGTTCCTCCTATTGCAGAACAATTAAGGTGTAGTAACTTCACCGTGTGTCTTTCCAGTAATATATCTTTGCAAGGTTAGTCCTTACCATTTAAAACCTATAAAATATGGTATACAGCGCCTCTGTCACGTTTCACAGAGCAGGCAAGCAGGCAAGTAGAGCCGTAAAGACGGACAAACGGGGTTTATTGAGGGATCCGGGCAGACAGCGAACATCCAACATGACACTACAATGACGGATATGGGGAATACTGACTGAGACATGGACTAAATACGAAAGACAGGCTGAACTGAACAAGCAGCAGGTGATCACAATCAGGAAGTAACACGAGGTAACAAGGTGGGCGTGGCACACACGAGGATCGGATGGAGCTGGGCGTGACAGAACCCCCCCCCCCAAAAGGCGACGGACGAGACGAGGGAACAGGACCTGAAAGACAAAAACCAAGGCATTAACGGGGAACCGGAAACAGAACAGAAACACAAAACAGGCACAAAGGCAAAAGCCACGACAGGACCCGACAAAGGACGGGGAACGCGGACAGGCACACCAGAAAGGGCGAGACAGAGGGCACAGAAAACGGAGGAACACAAGCAGGCGGAACAAAAGGGCCAGGAGTGAACAAAGGACCCACAAGAGGAGGAGCAGAAACAGGAGGGAGAAAGGCAAAGGGAGGAGGAACCAGGGGAGCCCAAAGGAGCCAAGGTGGGCGAGGGGCGGCGGCCGGAGGGGCTGCAGGCGACAGGGAGGCAGGAGCAGGAGGGGACCACGCAGGGGGCAAGGAGACGGACGGAGGAACCGACAGAGGAGATGAGGGAGCAGGAGGGGACACTGGCGCAGGCGGTAGTTGGGGGACCCGGAGGCGGCCGATGAGGCCCCGTCGGAGGGACCGCAGGCTGGCTACGAGGCACCGGAGGGGTACCCGGAGGCGACAGCCGAGCCGGAGTTTCAGGACCCGCAGGCAGCCACCGAGCCACAGCCAGGGGGCAGGGCAGGTGGGACTCTGGCCCCGCGCCTGTGTCCTCTCCGCTTTCGGCACACTGACAGGCGGGGCTCTTGCCGGGATCAACCTCGCCGGGGCGAGGGCAGAGGAGTCATGAGGGAGGTCCCCGAGGGTTCCGCTCGAGCTCCTCCTCCTCCAAGGAGGAAGGAGCGGTGGTTAGACTGTCTGGAACCTCCTCGGGGACTGGGACCTGGGCTGGGGGGACTGGAGCAGGGACCGGGACAGGCAGAGACTGGTCCGGGGCATCAGGCGCAGGTAAAGCTAAAGCAGGAGTCACGGGAACCGCAGCGGATGGAGGCTCGGGCAGAGCAAGGGGCGTGGCGGCAGGCGGTGCAGCCGGAGAGACAGGCAGGACGGGCGAGCTGGCAGGCAGTGCAGCCGGAGCCGTGGGCGTGGCGGCAGGCGGTGCAGCCGGAGAGACAGGCAGGATGGGCAAGCTGAGCTGGACAGGCAGGACGGGTGAGCTGGGCTGGACAGGCAGGACGGGCGAGCCGGGCTGGACTGGCAGGACGGGCGAGCCGGGCTGGACAGACAGGTCAGGCAGGGCCGCGGGCAGAGCGGCGGCAGCAGCAGCGGGCGGTGCCGCGGGCAGAGCGACGGAAGCAGGCAGGGCCTCGCTGGGCAGTTCAGCTACCCCGGGCAGCTCAGGAATAGGCGTTGCCCCTTTAAGAGCCTTGAAGACACGGGGAATAGCGTCCCTTACTGCGCGTATCCCTCCTTGGCCCAGGCGTGCTGCCCTAAAATTATACACCTCCAAAGGCGGCTGCGCGGCTGGGATGATCCCCAGGGGTTGCTGTGTCAGGAGGGGTTCCTCCTGACATTCCGCGGGGAGAGAGGCTGCGGAGAGACAGCAAGCCCCCACGAAGATTGTCGGGGTGGCGTCCTCTCCTTTTCCCCTACACCTTCTCTTCTTTCTGCGGCTGGGGCAGGTTGGTGCAGGCGGAGTTGCCTCAGAGAAGGTGAGCAGTTGGAGTTGCCTATCCACGAATCCTTCGACCAGCTGCCGGAGGTTTTTGTGCACGTCGGCGATTACGTGCGTGCCCGTGAGCGGAGTGATCCCCTGAAGGAGGCGGCTGCTCTTGCTGGCTAGTTGCCATAGCCCAGGGTCCTCACGGACCTCGGGTTGGGACAACCAATACAGCACCTCGTCCAGCAGCTTGAGGCGGCGGAGGTGCGCTCGGGAGATCAGTCATTCTGTCACGGGTCGGCAAGCAGGCGAGCGGGGAAGCCGTAAAGACGGACAAATGGGGTTTATTGAGGGATCCGGGCAGACAGCGAACATCCAACATGACACTACAATGACGGATCTGGGGAATACTGACTGAGACACGGATTAAATACGAAAGACAGGCTGAACTGAACAAGCAACAGGTGATCACAGTCAGGAAGTAACACGAGGTGGGCGTGGCACACACGAGGATCGGACGGAGTTGGGCGTGACAGCCACTTTGCAGGCTAATCTGTAGCGATTGTTCAAACAGCCCAGTGCTAAGAACATTATAAATAAAACATAGTAATTAATCTGACATGTCCATCCATCCACACGTCACTTATTAAGTGCTGTCCCAGCCCAGGGCAGGGAGCACCCTGGGTGTGTTCCTGGGTCCACACAGGGTGGATATGCACATATTTACTCAGCCAGTTTCACTCCAGGGGCAATTTAGAGAAATTATATGTTTTTGGACTTTGGGGGGAAGTAGGGAACCCACACAAACATGAAGAGAACATGGCAACATACCACCTGTGTTTATTGACGTCTGTTATGGTGTAAAGTGCTGAAATCAACATGACTCTGCTATAAACTGATGCACACATTGTAGGTCTGTGTGCCAAGACCGATATCTTCAGTGACAGTCAATGTTGCAAAGATGGTGTAAATTCATGCATGCTCCTCCTAATCGGTTTAATTCAGGGCTGTTAGCTGATTATAACTGAATATGCCTTTAGTTCCTGAAGCCAGAAATCAATTCTCTTTGAATAACATCGACACCCAGATTGTAAAGCTGCGGTTTATTACCAGTAATTTTTTTTATAAATATCCCACCGTCCCACTGGGCAACAGCAGGTGTGCTGAATAAGGACCTGATTTTGGATCAGGGATAGAGCTTCGACCGTGTAAGAATCCCCTAACTTAGTGAGTAAATATCAATATATTAATGTAATAACAAGTTATATTTTATGCGGATTACCAGATCTTGTTAGAACCACCGCTCAATATTAATAATAAAAGCTTGCTTTAGGTTTATTGAATTTCAAATAATGCGTTCATTTATTCAGGTAATAAACAGTCATCCAGACATTAATATGTCACACACTGAGAAAAATCGGTTGTTTTTGTTAAACACACGTGCTCGGCGCGGTAATTTATTATTGGGGATTTGGCCTTAACGTCACGGCTGCTGTCCGTTAAGCGCATGCTCTTTTGATCACGAGCCGTGTTGTTTTTCGAGACGGTTCACTAACCGCCTTTAAAGATTCCCCACGGGCATCGATAGCCCTCATTAAGAATGCATTCTGGTCACGCTTTTAATGCGAAAATGCTATAAAGTTATTTCACGCCACGTTGCGCTCCCTCCAGTACTGTGATGCCCCCAGTGGCTCAGTGTGGCAGTGGCCCACTTGACATGGGTCATGTGACTTGCACTTAATTAGCATACCGCTCAGGCAGCACTGCCCTGTTTATCCTGTGCTTGCCGGCTGCCGGATGAGCCAGATGCCAACGAGGCTCCGTGGCCCAGTGCTGAGACGAATCCCTTTGTTGTATTGTTAAAAAGTCTGTCCGCTTGATGACATGCTCTCTGACGCGAGCTTAGCTTCGCGAATAATGCAGCTGCTTGGCAGTGGGACTCTGTGTTTAATGAGACATCAGCTGCAGTTGTGTCTCAGGCCCCGACTCGAGGAAAGCCTGCCCATTGTGATTGAAACAATAGCAAAGCCGTAATTAGGCTCAGATTAATTTCACTACTTATTTTGCCTAAATCCGGCCCTAAACCTGCAAATATATAAAACGACCCACGTCAGTCCACGTCTTTGTGCAAAGCACATGAGCTTATCGCAAGTTCCCATTCTTTGCGAACCACATTCCTTTTTCAAATGTGAGTTTTGTTGTTTTTTTTTGCAGAATTTTATCGATAAATGGGCTGTGTGCAGCTCCACTGTAAGTGTGTGTTGTTAACCAGGGGGGAAAAAACATGTTTGTTAAAAAAATAAATAAAATGATGGCGCCTCCGGACAGCCGTCCTACACGGGGTCACGGCTGCCTCACGCGGACGCCTCTCGTTCTTGGCGTCAACCCTGTCAGGGGCTTCGCTCCTCTGAACTGAAATCCTCCGCAGCCTAAGTGAGGGGGATTGTGGGAACAGCAACCGATTTTCATTTGCAGACCTCCTGAAGGGTTAGGGATTAAGAGCAGAGGATAACAGAATAAATGTCCACTTTGTTAGCTGTTACAGCTCTGTAAACACAGCGTCTCTGAGTGTTGTATTTTCTTGAATAATGCAGGTTTTATACCATAGAGATGATAGAATCTCCTGCTCTTATTTGTATCAAGCCTCCTTTTATCGCTGTTTCAGGCCTTTGAAAAGTTATAATAGTTTTACTATTATGTAAGGAAAACAGCGGTCTACGTCCCAAAAAAAAAAAAACAATTGCTCGAACATATGATGGCTCAGAACAAACAAATAAATTTTGCAGCACTATATCTCCCCACCAGGAGGGCACGAAAAAAGAAACGAGAGATTGGAGGGGTAGGCTGGTTTGGCAGCAACAGCAGATGGCGGGTGGTGGGTGTTGGGAGTGTGGGGTTTCTTGTTGGGGGGGGGGGGGGTGTTCTGGAGGAAATTAGTCAGCATATACAGTGGTCATACACACCCGGGGAACCCAGATAGAGATTCGTGAGGAGCGAGGAAGAGCATCTCAGACAGCTGAGATTTAATTAATTTCACATAATTAAGTCCCATGTTTCCCTGATGAGTCACTGCCACAGAGAAGATATTCCCCCGCCCTTTCGCAATAAATAAACACTGGATCGTTAAGTAAAACACATATTTGGAAGCTTTCGTAGTGTGAATAATATCACTTGGGTGGAGGGGGGGGGGACTGGGGTCATCTGAATTTTAAGTGCACTTTCGCCCACTGCCTGACCATCTGTGCCATCTTAATGTATCACTGGAGCTCAGTGACTGCTAATTACTGTCCGGGGGTGTACTTTTGGGTGCTTGTCCCACCCCACCAACGCCCAGCTATAATTCATTGTTAGGTTATTAACAAGGGCATGCCTAGACCATTCCCTTTGCGTGTAGGCGCTCTCCTTCATGGGAGCACTGGGAGTTACACCCCACCAGAATGGTTCCAGCCCATCAAAAACAAGGAACAAGGAAACCCTGGCTTCTTAATTGTTTTTATATAAAATGGGCAGAGACACTCGTTATAGTGTTGGGGGAGAGGCTTTGCGGAGGGTGTATATTCAGAAACGGTTACGTCACATGTTTTTAGAGGGCATGCAGACTTGCAATTCTGTATCTGCAGAAAAACAGGAGTGTCTGCTCATTATCCTGGCCAGTTTCGGGTGTCAACAATTTGGGAGCAATTTAACAACTTTTGGACAAGCAAGCAAGCAAATGTATAAGTTTTATTGCAATAGATTTTGCCTGGATTTTCCCCATATTCTTCATTCTGTCTTCTCAGTTCTATATTAGTCCTGGATGCTGTTGCTCACCAAATCCTGCTCCGATTTAGGTCCCAGTCAGTATCCCAGTTGTACTCAGAGATCCCCGTGTTAACGTTCCTGGTAGGTGGAAGATTAAGCACTGGATATGCACTCTTTGCTGTGTGCCTTCATTTGAAAGAAGATTTGCAAGGGGTTAAAGAAAATGACTAAATATGTGATTCATAATGAATAATGACCTATTCCTCATTTCATTTCCGTTAATCAGCTATTATACATTTGTAGCCTTTTGAACAATTAACAACACTGTTTGATCTACATTAATTCATTAGCAAAACGCATGTGTAGCAGTTCCTCAAGCTGATGTAATTAAAATGAAGGTCTTCCAGTAACATACTCATTCACATGATCTGCCTTGTGTAGTGCATTCAATTAATATCTTAATTAAGTCTCACTTAGGCCAAGAATACTGTGTGTGTCATGAGGGCCATGGTTAGGAGATACCAATCTGTATACCTAAAAGGAGAAGAAAAAAAAATGTGACACGAAGGTCCACTGTGCACCAGCAGGGCGGCGATCAGCACAAGGCAATTAACAGATGGTAACAGGATGCGTCTGGTACCTGCTAATTGCTCCAAACAGGGGATGGGATGCCTCGTCCTTGCTGGGGATGGGGGTCTGGGAGAGGAATCAGGCAGTTACCTTGTTTCCTATACCTCCTTACCCCCCTCATTTAACCTGCAGCCCAACATCTCGTACTCGGGGCACCTCGCAGTCTAATCTGCTATGCTAACTAACTCCTTAACCCCAATCCTCTCAGACCAAGCGCAGGTCAGTGGCACCTTCTAGTGGAGTCGGGGAAATCCGTGTGTAAATTTACTTACATCCAGGCTCTTTCCCTGGCACAGAACCTGGAAGAGCCGAGTTTCCAGCGCGGCGGCGGATGTGTTTACAGCTGACTCAGGGACTCAAGGAGCCTTATTTGGTGAATTATTATTATTTGTCTATTTATTGTTGTATTTTAGTCACTAAATTTATTCCACCCCCTTGTGCTGCTGTCTAGCTTCCTGTTTACATACGTACATATTGTAGTATGTATATAAACCCTCCTGTTTTTGTGCTGTCCCGTGTTCTTGCACTTGAAGTCGATGACGATGCTGTGTGTAGCATGATGATCCTGGGGAATGCTGTTTCATACCAGTTTATGGATGGCATGACGAAGATAGTCCCATTTGATTTAACTAGATTTATCAGCCATTGTTCGATATACAAAAAACTGCACCCAAGTGCACCGCCCCCCCCTTCCTTTTTTCCATTTGAAAACCTGACCAGGTATCTGTTCTCTTACCCTCTCCATTGACGGTGAGGGCAGTTGCCCCAGTGCTGACTCTTACCCCTGCAGTTGCCCCAGAGCTGACTCTTACCCCTGCAGTTGCCCCAGTGCTGACTCTTACCCCTGCTAATTCAGGATGCGGGTTAAGCTTTCTTTTCCTTCTCACTTCTGAGAGGACATCGCTCGTGGCAACACTGCAGGCAATCCCGAACTTCTCAATGAAAGTTTATTCTTCAAACGTAACTGCTTTAAATGTTACAGGCTGTAACGGACACTGCACAGAAGCTGACAGGGTGAGATTTTTAATTTTTTTTTACCTAATTTTAAACTTGGTTGTCTTCTAGAGAGAAGCAGGAGTTTGGTCTCACGCAGCATTTTAACACCCTGCTCCTCTGCCTTGGCGCGTACACACTGTCAAAAACTGTGGAAGCTCGTGTGAGGCATGTCACATTTTGTAGCCCCACAAAACAAAAATTGTTGCATTGATTAAAAACTGAGAGTATTACAGCTTTTCAAAATGTATTGACTTATTATGCACAACACACATCTTGCCTGTCAATCTTCTATTACAACATGTGACACAATATGCCACAAAGAGCAAAGATTTACATACCGGTGGCAAAACATTTAATCGTCTCCTGGGTTTTTTTAAGGACTTCTAAGCCCAGCTGAATGGCTGTTTGTCAGATACATGTGTCATTCAGTCACACCAAAGATGATTTTTTACGCACGACTCATTTCGGGCAATCAGGCTGTCAGTGTGACTGAACATCCAGACATCCCAAAACGATGCATATATGTAAAATCTGGAGCATAAAATTTAGGTGATTTGCTGAATTGTTTGGATTTGCCGCACAACTGACACAAAGCAACAAGAACTACAACATACATTTCCATAAGGCACAGGTGATACATTGATCATTTTATATTAAGATTAGTATCAGGATACTTTTAATCATCCCAGAAGAAATCACTTGCCTATTATTATAAAATGGTATTATATATTCAGATACTGCAGTTCCTCAACTGAGTCCTGGAAGACCCCCCTCAGTTCACATTATTGCCCCCACCTTGGTCCCAGCACACCTCTACCAGGTATTTGGCAATATTGATTGGCTTGGAGCTGGGAGGGAGCAAAAATGTGGGCGGGTGCGGGTCCCCCGGGACAGGGTAGACAAACACTGAGACTCTGTTGTGAAAGGCGCTATATAAAAATACATTGAATTGAGTTGAATGGAGGGATCTCTCTGTCTATGACTGTCACCTTTCTGAGCAGCCGATTCTCATACAGGCCAGGTGGATCAGACACACTTTCAGACGTTCTTCCACTCTGCCTTGCAAATGAGGACATAAAATGTGAAGCTAGTTGATGGTCTGTCTGCAGGCTGATTAGCGCATTTATGATAATGTCACAACTTGAATATGTAGTATAAAATTACTATATAAGCCGTTCTTGAACAAGGTTTTTGAATTTATTTGCATGAAAACAAGAATCATGTGTTGGGTGGATTATATGATTTGTGTGTAAAAAGTCAATTTGAAGGCTACCATATACAGTACGTACTTATATATATATATGGGGGGTTGGCAAGATGGTGCATGTCGTCCACCCCCACACCAGCGATAATGCCTGACTGATGACTGGTCAGTGTCCCTAGAGCACCTCTCCTGTGAGTCTCCGTGGCAACCCACTGCGAGCTGCATCATTAAAACAGGAATAGGCTGTCCACCTTGAATTAGCAGGTGCCTGGTCAAAAAGCCTCTTTTACTCAAACATGCAGACCCGGGTCAGTGTTTTGTTTTATGGGATGTCCGCGGCCCACTCCATCCAAACCCCTTGCTGCTGTCTCTTAAACATCCTCCCACTACCAAAGCAGCTGCTTCTCCGCCACCAAAAACACCTCCATGCCCCCCCTCTACCAGAGATCTGCAATTTTTCCAGTGAATTCATGGTAATTAAATTCATTCATAGCATAATAAAAATCATTTCCATGCCATGTAATTAAGAGGGCTTTTCTTAAAGGACTAAATGATTAATTTCCTTCAGGAGTGGCCATGGTGGTAATTAAAACAATAGAGTTTCTCTTCTTCTCCCTCTGCATTTGTTAAGGTTTTGCTCCCTAAGAGCTCTGGGGGGGGGGGGGGGGGGGGGGGGGCAGACCACAGAGCCGGATAAGGAGGAGGGTGGCTGTGACGACAACAGCCCCGTTACGTAAGGAACTCATTTGCCGGCGATATCCTGTTCATTATTAACAGCATAAGGACATTTACAGAGGGGCCAAACTCATAAAGGATTTTTTCATTTTTATTTTTTCTAACAATCCAAAACTGCACTTGATGCTAATTTGCTGCTTTTGAGCAAATACATCCACCTGGTGGAGGGGGGGTGTCAGATGTACGCAGGATTTTTTTCCGGCATGTTCCATCCCTGTCTTCTCCCTGGAAGGCCTCGCGCCGGTTAGTCCATAGGGTTTTGTTTTTTGTGAGGAGGCTGAACCCAGATGGGCGGCAGGTCAGGTCCACTTCCCTGTTTGCTGTTGAAAAACTCAGATATAAGCTTCTGCCTCTTCATGTCCTTTGCCCGCTCAGCTCACACTTTGCGATGCACGCTGAGATTCGGCTGCCCGTGACGTAACATTAATTACGGCTCATTAGTGGATATCAGACCTCAGCACTCGTCGGGTAACCAAGTTTGTTCGCCTCGTCTGAAAATCACATTTCCATTCTATAAAATCAGGCATGAAATTCAGACTTTCATTAATAAGCTTCCATCGAGTTGCATTAATTTATTTGTTGGTAATTTTCTCGTAATTCTTCATCGCCGCTCTCTTAATGACGCTGTAAATGTCACACCCGCTCACCCCGGTTCCTCAGTCAACACAATGGCAGTCATAAGGCCTGCACCTCCCTCTGTCACAATCCGCTCCTGGTTCCTTAGCAACAGGCATGAGAGTCGGGCTCCTCCTGATGTCACTCAGACATGCTGCCAACACCACGCCCTGGGCCCCGCCGCCTAACAAACCCCGAGATTTCTGCCCATTAGTTACAATTAGGAGGACTCGGCCGGGCACCGCAGGGTGGTGAGCCGTGACAATGAAGATTGAGTGCGCGTGGCAGTGGGGAGTCTCTGCTGAATTCACGTTCCGCACGATGCCCCGCCCCCCCCCGGGTCACTGCGGCCCAGGCGGGAGCTGCCCAGTCAGTGTCTGAGTTTAACGGAGGCAGCGCATAGAAAGGACGGGTCTACTCGCTTCAGAGACTCAGGACAGCCATATGAGTCCTTCCGCATGTCCCTGAAATGAGGAGAGAAATCAATCGATATATAATAAAGTTATAGAATAAAGCATATTAAACGCAATTGAATTCAAAATAAATCAATACTGGAAATGTATGCACATATATGCAGAACAAGAAAGACATGTCATCATGCGTATGTCGTCTGTATTGTGCCTCTTTCATCTTTCAACTTTGCACAACTTGAATTTACACAAAAAACTACAGTATTCAGCATGTTCCCTGCATTCACTCATCTCCGTTGCATACTTTGAATCTTGTATTTATTCTCTGTCTGCATTATGTCCTAACTGTTTATTGTCATGGTATCTGCAACAGTAGTATTCTGTAAATAAAATTAAAATTTCCATCAGCCTTGGAGTGTCGATACTGACTCTGACTGCGATACAGATTCTGATCAGGAGAGCACATTCCTATGTCTTAAGTGTTAATGATCCAGTCAGGGAGTGGGGTGGTTAGTGGCTTGGTGGGTCAGGACCCTGTGATCAGAAGGTTGCTGGTTCAAATCCCCCATGACCTCATAATCCAGGCTAGAATGCCCAGATGTCCTGGGACATGTGGTGAACTTGTCCTGCCTGCAGGCAGCAAAGCAGTTTGGGATTTTGCTTTCAGCATCGAGTTCTTCAGCAAAGTACTTAACATGACTCTCAGGTTCACACTTAAGTATAGTTGTGTAAGTCACTATGGATAATGGTATTACCACTGCTGAAAAAAGCAGAGCTCTTTGTTTGTCATTAGATATCCACGAGTGACCTGTTTTTAAAGCACACCTTCTGTGTTCTTAACTCTCACCAAAGAGAGATCTCATCTTCAGTGTAAAAGCCTTGTAAATAAATACCCAGATCCCGTGAGCGTTAGCTGGCCAAAGCCGTAGCTGAAAGCGTGAAAATACATAGGAGTGGTGCTTTTCTGGAACAGAGTGAAGTGCTGTTCTATCCATGTCAGCCTCATGTTGCCCCTTTTTGAAATCTCATTCCTGGGCACGTTGGATTCTTGGCATCAGGGGGCGCCTGTAGGGCAGTGGGGCATCAGAACTCGATGGAGCAATGCCTGCCTCACATCTGAAGAACTGAACTCTGCCTGCAGTGCCACCTGCAGCCCAACACATAGGACATTACATTTATTTTATTTAGTAGACTCTTTTATCCAAAGCAATGTACGTTTTTTGAGAAACCAGGGTCACACAGACCCAAGAGTAACTGGGAGGTTATGGGCCTCGCTCAAGGGCCTGATGGCAACGCTGCTGTTTGAACTGCCGACCTTCTGGTGACAAGCACAGTGTCCTAACTCGCTGAGTCCCACTCCCCAAAGACCGCAAAATGTACCAATGAGCAGAAAATGTAAAGGAAACGGCGTGGAAAGGCATCATACAGCTTGGTCTGCAATGCCCATGCAGAAATGTTTTTCCCTCTGTCCTTTTTCATAATGCTACATAAAGAAAAAAAACTGCAGTGTGCAGAAGACCCAAAAAAGTTCGGGACCTGACCTTGATGTCCCTGGAATTGTCCCCTTGTCCCTGTTCCCTGGCAAAACGTTCCGGAAACGAGCCACAGCACTTGATGAGACAATTGCGTTGATCCTTCCCACTGCGGTAATTAGCCCTATTAATTCTAGGCATGTAACACATTAACAAACATTTGCTGCGGTTGACTCAGAAGAATCAGCTGTTAATTGTCTTTAAAATACATCTGAAGATAAAGGCCTCTGGACTCTTGCATTTCAACTTTAACACCAAGTTTCTGATTTAAATGGCAGATAAAAAACAAAATCTCACTGATTATAGTTAGTGGATACTGTCCTCAGATCTCATTTAATACACTTTTTACAAAAGTATATGCATTTACTTTTGAATTAAGCTTATCTAATTATTCCCACGGGTATTGAAACTGAAGCGATGTGTGATCGTGGGTCTTTTGAAATTCATTTCAATCAAACTTTTGAGAATAATGAACTATGAGGCTATCTGCTAAGGACCAGCAGCTTCAAATTCAGATTTACACGATTGTTTAAGGCAAAGCGATAATCTTTAGACTATTATTAGTTCCTTCCGGTCACTAAGTGCATGAGCAGGCTGTTTCAGCGGCTTATAAGCCCCAGCTTAATGTGGCCTGTGAGCCTTCAGCTCTGGCTTCTCCCCTGTTATCACATCTACTCCCTGTGTATAGCGTATCTTCATAGCTCGTATCCAGGGCAACGCAGATGGATTATATTTGCAGGGTACGGTAGCTTTTCTTCAGGAGAGCAGAGCTCTTAGTCATCACGGCGTAACGCCGTTCCGGCAACTGTCATTTACCAGGTTGTTTCCTGGACCAGAGTGCGTCACAGCCCAGCAAAACGGCTCTCTATACGCATGTATCCTTTAGAGCGACATGCAAAATCTCGGCCCAGGTGGGGTAGATTAATGAGCACAGGTTTGTCGAGTTCTGCATATGTGGGATGCTTGAATATGTGGCCATTCATCAGCTGAAGAGCGTAATGGATCTTTCTGCTGGACAGCGGTGTTAGGGGAGAGACAAGATTTTTTTGTTCTTTAAGATTATCATAGCTCTTAGTGTAAGATTTATCAGGTTTTGGGGGGGGGGGGGGATGTGAGTGCCTGTTCATTTTGAGCCCTTCTTCCTGTGGCAGGGGCCTCGCTGGGGTCCACTTAGACCCCAGCCAATAAGGAGCTGAGGCTGATGTTCTCCTGATCCGGGCATCATCTGATGGGCCTGGCTGTCTCTGTGCCTCTCATTCGCAGGTCCTGCCTCGTTCCCATCCTGCCTGCGGGGGCCTAATTCAGGGGGCTTTCAGGCCATGAAGAACATGCCAGGTCCACTTTAGAGGCGGACAGCAACGGCGGCCCTTCCAGCGCGCCCCAGAAGCACTTAGAACTGCAGTGTGCGCTCCAGTCTCACCGAATTCATCCCCGCGGCTCCTCTTTCTCTCCGGCGTGCGTAAAGGTGCTGTGGGGGGGGGGTTCTTTAAAAACATGAAGTGCTCTTTTCTGAGGAAACGCGAGCTAAGCTCTTCCAGAGGGCAGGACGCGGTACAGCTTGTCCAGTGTTGTTACGTCGCATGAGCATGATGCTCTCTTTGCAAATCTTTTTCTTTTTCTCATTCCCCCCCCCCCCCCCAATTTGATCTTGTCCTTGAAAGTTTTCATTTATAGTATTGAAGTGTTGAAGACAAAGAGCGCGTTCTGCCCCCCCATCAATTGACCTTATAGTCCTTATAGCCACGATCTCTGAACAAAACGAATGCTGTGGCAAATATCGCCAGTCAAAGATCTTACAAATGTTACATAAACAGGGGCCCCGGTGTTCTCTATATCGATACCACGGAACGCAGAACCGCACCATCTTCTGCATGGCTTCAGAATGCCTGCAAAAAGCAGGCCGTGTTTCTGGACAGTTGGAGGGCTGGGAGCCAGCAGACCCCTTTATCAGATCTTGGTGGGGCAGGTGGAATCAATATCTTCTCTGAGTATTCCTGCAGGCACCACTGGACCCAGGCGCTTTTCTTTCCTGATCCTCGTTCCTATTGATCTCCATTACCGCCCCACGGCCGAGGACGGCCAGGCGAGAATGGCGCTCTTTAGGATCCCGTGACCGCATCCACAATCCGGGATTTCCATGTGACTTTTCTGGAAGCCTGGGACATGCTATTTGAGGAGATTAATTCGCTCAACAGACTCTACAACAGATTAATAAACATTGTGGAATTGTATTTATTTTACTGCTTTAGTAAAAGGGCCAGTGTCAGTTTGGCACTGAGCTGTTACCTGCATGAACTGTAAGGGACGTTCATACTTTACAGCTCTGATTCCAGCCAGATGTATTATAGACTGCATGGTGTTTTTATGTAATATACTTAAAGGCAGAAGTAAAAAACAGTGATGGGGAAAATGTTGGCCAGCTTATATAATGGCAAGTGTTTGTTTTTGGATAGCCAGTGCCTTTAAAACTGTCTTAAATATTTTTGTGGTGCAGAGTTCAGAAGAGGCAGTAAGGGAAGCCTTTCTCACACAGTACAGCTGCTGGATCCCCAGCCAGGGAGTCGTCTGGCCCAGTAGATACAAGCTTTCAGATTATTATTAATAATTAAAATGATTAGATCCTGGTCCGTTTTGTTTCATGGTTAAATAACCACATACGATATAGTACAATAATGACTCAGCTGCTCTCTGAGTCTCTTTGCCTATACAAAGCTGGCCTCTGTTCCTATGAGCAAACACAGCATGTTACGTGAATCAGGCCCCTAGAGACTCTCCGGTTGACGCAAAAGGGGGCCACTCTGATCATCACAATCCAAGTAACCGCTATCGAACTCTTCATGCGATCTTCTTAATTATGCTGAGACACAGTGATGTATCTAGGGCAGTGTTTCCCAACTTGGTCCTTGGGAATCCAAAGTCCACGTTTTTACCAGGAGCTGGGAGGGAGCAAAAATGTGGACAGTCTGGCAGGGAGCTTGGGGGGAGCAAAAACATGGACTGACTGTGGGTCCCCAAGGACCAGATTGGGAAGCACTGATCTAGGATTTAAATCTCTCCATCTGGCAAGCATTTCGCATGACTAAGAGTGAAAGGGTGGGGCAAGGTATTAAGTGCTCAGGTGAAGGGTTAGCTCTGAGGCGGCGGCAGGGAGTGTGTATGTCTCTCAGGCACAATCTCAGCAGTGAGCAAACACGGAGTCCAGTGATCAGGGATGCGATAAGTAGCATCACTTCTGATGGAAGCCAGGCAGACAAAAATGGATAATGTTTGCCTTTGAAGGAAGGAGTTAACCTAAGATAAAAACCCATCGAATTATGAAGACCAGCAGGTGAAATACAGGAAGAAAGTGATATAAAACTAGTCCTTTTAGCCTTAAGTGTTAACGATCCAGTCGGGGAACTGGGGGTGGATAAAAGCTTGGTGGGTCAGGGTACTTTGATCAGAAGGTTCCTGGTTCAAATACCCAGAGGAGAATAGTTCAGGTCCAGAAAGTACAAATCCAGACCGAGATTGTGTTTCGACCAACTAGTTGAGTATAAGGAGTCACAGTCACAGAGTTTTCAACTGGTTGGTTGAAACAAAATCTTGGTCTGCATCTTTCATTTCTGGACCTGAACTACCCACCTCTACAAATTCCAGAGTCGGAAGAGTTGGGCCTTTGAGCAAAGCTATTAACCCCCAGCTGCTCCAGGGACAGTCTGACCCTGCTTTGAAATGTACATTTCCATACTTAGCAGGTGCTTTTGTCCAACGCAACATACAATGGGGCAAATAGCACATTACAAACATTCATGCTGTTAAGGAATCGGCTAGGCAAAAGTGCAGCTAGGCTGAGCTTCTAATGAATTCCCAAGTTTCGGAACAGGAACTACACAACACCTACACAAATATGCATATAACTGTTAACAAAGTAAAAACCTAATTATACTATTCATGGGCCAGTAAGTGCATCAAAATATCATTCAAAGAACATAAAGAGGCATCAGGTTAGTAGAGGATGTTGATTTGGATGAACAGAATTTGCTGAATAGATCAATTGTAAATTGGAATTGCTGTTGCATCATTGGGACACTGGGAAATATCCAGCATTATACAGTAGATCAACAAAGAATCAAATGATAAGCTATGCAAGCTGCAGGAAAATAGTTGTTAATAATGTACCTAGAGCACCAAGAACTGATCAAGCACAGATCAAGAGCGTAAACTAAAGGACATTACGGAGGAATTAATAAGTGCAGATCTAGCTAGGAATATTACCAGCTGTCATGTTTCACATAAGCTGTTCAGTGCAGTACAGTGGTCTGTCAATACAGTGCAGTTACAGGATCGCAATCCAGGAGCAGGAATCCGAGGTGGAAGGGCACTGTGGACGTGTCTGTAGGTCAAGGCATTCAGCTGTCTACATGTCAAGAAGGAAAAAAAAACAACGAAGATCCCCAATTCAATTAGTCGGGAGATCCTGGTGCTCCTCATCTGGAAACAAAATGAGATTGCCTCTCATCCAGTCACAGACAGCATTCTGCTTTAGCAGGCCTGTGGAGCATTATCGCCCTCTAGTGGTGTCATGCTGTCATTTCACCCGTTGTTGTATCTCTTACCACTGCTCTTTCTCTCTCTCTCTCTCTCTCTCTCTCTCCCCTTCCCCTGGCAGAGTCGCCCATTATAATGACACAGCGGCAGATATATTCAAGAATGACATGCCCTTCAGAGCCATGATGGCAGGGACACTCATGCGGAGTGTGCAAGACGGAGTGGGGAGGGTGAGCGTCCGGAGGGAACAGGAGAGGCGAAGCAGCGGCTGATAATGGGCGACACTATATCACTTTTGTGATCAGTTTTTGAAAGGGGAAAATTAGGGTTTGCCTGGACTAGAAACTGATTCAGCCCCTGAGGACCTCGGGGAGCGGGGGACGGACGAGAAGTTTAGCTGTGGCGATAGGTGGGGTGGATGGGGGGGGGGAATCTAGGCTCACTTAACGTCAAGTGAGTATTCAACTCAAATCTGAAACCTGTGCCTTCAAAATCACAATCTCTATTACCACATGTCCAAGGAAAATGCTGCTGAAGACCCCAGGACTGTAGACAGCTAATAAACACAAGATACACAACAGAGAGGAGTAGATGGCAGGAATGTGATGAGGGCGGAATGTGATACCTATTCAGGGTGATGGGGGTCCAGAGCCTATGAGTGCAAGGCAGGGAACAACCCAGGATGGGGAGCCAACCCATCAGAGGGGGTGCGCACACACACACACACGCACACACACACACGCACACACACACACACGCAGTTGACTAATCACACCTTTTTGGGGACCGCTCATTCATTTCTATGGGAAAAATGCTAATGCTAACTATGACACCCTTATCCCCCACCCTGCCCTAACCATAACCTTAAGTAACCAAGCAAAATACAAGAGTTTTTGCATTTTTAGTTTTCTCATCGCAGTGACGGATTTTTATAAAATAAAGTTTTACCATATGGGAACCAGGAAACTGGTCCCCATAAGGTAAAAAAAATGGGTATTCATCACATTGTGGGGACATTTGGTACCCACAAGGTAAGGTATACCTGGACCACATATGTGGGCAATTTGGTAACTCCAATCAGCCTATGCATGTTTTTGGACTGTGGTGGGGCAACTGGAGAAAACCCCATGATGACACAGGGAGAACATGCAAACTCCACACACATAGAGCGATGGCAGAGATTTGAACCCTGATCCCAGAGGTGGAGGCAACAGTGCTAAATACTGCACCACCGTGGACCCACTGCACCACCAAAGCTCTACTGCACCACCGTGGCCCCACTGCACCACCAAACCTCTACTGCACCACCGTGGCCCCACTGCACCACCAAAGCTCTACTGCACCACCGTGGCCCCACTGCACTAGGAGAAATACAGCAGTTTGCACATATAAGTGCAGAAAGTTGACACAGGTGTCAGATGACATACATCCATAAATGCCCCCCCACCCAATCTTAATGCGCCTGTTATCCTGGCGTCCCAGCGCTTCGGTGATCTGCGATAATCAGCACAGTGTTAATGCTGGAGGCCAACCTTCAATGACACACCTCCATCCTAACGCCTCTCAGCTGACCTTACCCCAGAGAACGGCCACACCGGCAACTACAGCAGAACCCCCCAGGACAGATCTTGGAGCGAGGAGAGGGAGACGGCGTGTTTGTGCACGGGGTAGCTGAAGGACAACAAAGTCCCCTGGACAGCCTTCTTGCTGGATCTCCATGACACTGAGGTCTTCTGATACTAAACCTGTTCTTTGACTCAACATTTTCTTTTTTGTTTACTATTCTTTCCGCAGGTATAACGCAAGTTGGCAATACCGGTGTGGACCAGGCACCCAGGTGCCTTCCAGCAGACAGTAAACAGTGGTACAGTCCCAGGGACAGAGGCTGACAGGAGAGCAAGTTAGAATCAGCGGCGTGAAGCTCATCACTCCATCTTCCCGGGTCCCCCTGGTCCAGCTGTCTCTGCACACTGTTCACCACACGGTGATTTCTGCCCCCCCCCCCCCCCACTTCCGCAACCTACACCCTCATGTCTCTCATCCATAACTCTCTCTCCCTCCCTTGCTCTATCTCTTTTTCTTCTCTGCGTCAGCCAATCAAAGAGAAGCCCAGAGGAACAGAGCTTTCCAAATAAACAGGAAAATGGCATCCGTAAGAGGAGGGCGAACGGATATTTTATCAAATGTCACCCATTTCTATTAAAGCCTTCTCGCATACTGAGCAGCTGGAGTCAGTCAGAGTTTCTTCTGCTTCTATCAGTCTGCCCTGTGAATCCTGACCGCGACCTGTAGCTTGCCAGAGTGCAACTCCAACCATTTAAAATGTTGCATGGTCAGTGGAACAGAATAAAATGCATGTTACAATAACTACCGCAATTAGTGCCACAAAAATGGTAATTAGTTCTGTGACTTCATGCTTCCTTATATGCTTATAGTTCATTTTTTATCATTATGTATTGGAAAATAAAGTTTTGTTCCCCTTCTGATTAAATTTTCATTGATAGTTCAAGGATAGGAAAAAATATATATAATATTTATGTGATAATACTTCTGTTTTAACCTCTAATCCCCATTGTCCATAATCCACAGGTAAGGAGTAAACACTGATGAATCACTTGCTGGGAATTGTGTGTAAAAAGCAGAGTGTATGGATAATGAGACTGGATCATTAACATTTAAGACTAAAAGGACTAGTTTCATATCATATGACAAGAAAGGAATCACCCATGCAACTATAACGGCTTATTCTGGTCATGGGTACAGGTGCCTGTCCCAGGCGATAAGTGGCAGCGCAAATGAGGCGACCGCCCATCGCAGGAATTTAGGGACGACAATTAGCCAGACTGCAGATCTTTGGAACTTAGGAGGAGACTCACACGACACGGGAGGAGCTCGCAAACCGGAGGAGCGTGGGTGGGGGGACGAGGAGTCAAAATCTCAGCCCTGAAGGCGGGAGGCAAACAAAAATATTTCTGTTTTGTCGCATACAAACAAGCGCAGCCAGTGCAATGATGTGGTGGTTAGCGCTGTTACCTCAGCTCTGGGCGTGGGGTTCAAGTCCAGCTCCTGGAGGAGCTTACATGTTCTCCCTGGGTCTCTCCCACCCCCATTTGATTTAATCAGATTGCCTTTAGGTGTGAATGGTGTGCCCATCCTGCAGCATTCCCTGTGAACAGGCCCTACCCTCTGTAGCATAGCATGCCACAAGCAAAGTAGCGCATGACATAATCATGTTTTTGGAAAGATTCTTGAAATCATTCTTCCTTCCCCCTCTCCTCATATCAGCTGTGCACTAAACCACCAGCCCGGGTCATTATACACACCTTCCTTGATACGTGAATCTACAATGTGACTCGCATCTGTGCAGACTGGATTATTTGCTTCACCTACAACAAACCTGCAACCTTCGCCAACAAAGAGATCTTCCCAGTGTCTCTTGGGATGCCGTGCGATTTGTTCAGCCCCCCCCCCCCCCCACCCCATTAATGGCCCATGGCCCATGCGGCTGGTAGCAAACTCCCCAAAAATCCCAAAAACCACAGCCCGTGCGCAGGAAGCTGTCGATTCATATTCCAGTCAGGACAGTCTCGCAAGGCACTGCTTCATGGAAGATACAGCAATTATAATCAGGTTTAACTAACATGTTGAGCAAGATAAAACACACCCTGGCTTACTAAGGGGAAAAAAATGATTTAAGGAAACCATAATGCCAGAAGAGAGATGTAAACTGACTAGCAGGAGCAGAATGTAAACATTAATCTCCATGCCTTGTGACATGACTGTGTGTGGCAGGGCGATCTCCTCGATGTATTGCAAACGGTTGGGCAACTGTGTTAGTCACACGGAAAAAGGGGAGAGGAGATGCTTAATCTATGGAGCACAATAAATCAGAAACCCGTCTGGGCACCAAGAACATTGTGTGCTCGTAAAAGTCCATCTCTGCGGCTAAACAATCGAATGGTATAATTCTCCCGCCCAACAATGAGTAAACAATGAGTAGCTTTGTCATGGTTTCCGATGAGTAGGCCCTGAGTAGCAAGGTCTGATTGACAATAGAGTTGGGGCTACATGACTAAAGGAGTTCTACAGCTGAACATTAATCATTAATTAATTAATATTAATCCAGTACTGATCCTCTGGGTTGAAGAGAATAAACATAAATTTTAAATAAGAGCATCATCTTGAATGAGAAGATGAGCTTTCGCTTAAATTCATACCAGAAACAAAACCAAAAGCTGCAAAATATGGAAGGAATGGTCTTACTGTAAAGAGATATGGTTCTTCCATGTGGGTGTGTCGCATTTGTCTGTGAGTCGTCGTGACTGTAAGTGTTTGCATGCTATTTGCAAGCTTCTATCTATTTGTTTCTCAAAGTAAACACGCACATGCCCCGCCCATTACCTCATACCTTTCTGCTTGCGCTTTGTATCTATTTCAGGTGCCTCCCCATTGAAGAGATGAGACACACGTCCCGTCAGGATACACTGCTCTGGCGTACAGGGCATGACAGTCTATCGCTGTGTCTCCGTACTGGACTCCGCGCTGAAGTTCGCTGGCGAGCTCACCCTCAAACACCAAGGCAGGTAAGATAGCTTCGTGTTTTAGCTAATAGCGCACTAAGCAACAGCTGTGTCTTGGTGGAGTGCATATACTGCCTTTGATGTATGCTTCTAGCTTCAGGATGTCTCAATACTTATGGAACCCAAAATATGAGAGCAGTAGGTTTTAACAAGGGTGTTGGTTTGGTTTCAACACTGATTGAGACCAAATCAGCCCCGAACCCTCTGCCTTCCTAAACACACACGGTACTCCCGCAATATCGGTAAGGACATGTCCCCACTCCCCATGCCCAAATCTACACCCTGGGGCTTTTAGGCTTGTGAGGTATTTTGAGAGTTGTCTTTTTTGACCATTTGGATACCTTTGGCAAGCAGTATTGACTGTGCCGACAGCTCATCATATTTTCGGAAGTCAGAGGAGCAATAAAATGCTTTGAAGCCCCTGGGCTATTTTATTTGTCAGACCGACCCCCCCCCCCCCTCCCCCTCGCGAATGTGCCTTGACGATGTCGCTGGTGACCAGGGTAGGGGACTGGCAACAGTAAAAGTTGTCAAATGGGGATTTAGCCCGGGTTAGCCCATGCTTTAAAGACAACACAGGTTTATTTATTTAGCACATTTTCACATTAAATAAGATCAAGTTATAGCAATTGTTAATGTTTTTAGCCTGATTTTAAAGGTGGCGACATTTGGTGCATTTCTGATCTCCTCGGGGAGTAGCTTCCAGCTATGAGCAGCAGAACAGCTGAATGTCCTTTGGCCTTACTTACTTACTTACTTACTTACTTACTTACTTACTCACTTTTCAGTCTTGACACTATTAGTTGACGAGATCCTAATCATCTTAGTGGTACTGCTGTCAGAAATAAATCAAAGAGGTTTATGGGTGGGAAGTTTCAAGTATGTCATCTATAGAAGACATACCAGAATAAAACCCGAGAAATACAGAGGAGAGGTTAGGCATGTACATAACAAGGATGTAATACGATTGACCTTTAAGTAAATATCATATGTACATAGAAACTCTGTACATCATGCATAGTCAGACAGGTTTTCATCAACCTTTTAATTTAGGAAGTTGAACATCTCTGAAAGATTAATGGTTCTGGGTCTGAACAGGTGTTTGCAAATGTGTGAAAGAAGAGGAACAGACTAGAAGGTGAGCTGGAACCCTGTTTTCCTATCATGTTCCTGACCTCCTAAAAACCCATGTAACCACCTCACTTTCTGAAAGATCTCGGATCGTCGTGTGACCGATATGTTCAGTTTTTTTTTTCAGAATGATAAATTAGTGCCAACAGATGTAGCTATAGGTGTGAGTGTGCCCTGCGATGGGTTGACGCCCCATCCTGGGTTGTTCCCTGCCTTGCGCCTGTAGGCTCCAGGATACTGTAGGCTCCCAAACCTCCCGCGTTTTCAGAAAATGGATGGTGGATGAATGGACGTAGTTATAGTCTCTACTGATGCCAATAGATGATAAAATAGATGTAAAAATAAGGAAATTAAGTAAAGAAGTAAAATATTTAAAAACGTAAGTGAATGTTCCAAATAATCCTGAAATCTTTACTATTTATTTTTATTGATGTTTTATATAGATCATGAGATAATGTAATAATTAATCATTCACAAAAGGCGTTCAGGTTCAATAGCCTTTCTGAAATTGCAAAAATGTTTGGCATGTGAACTATTTTCTACTGCTTGAAAGGTCTGGGGATGGTGACTTGGGGACATTCTTTTCCCTGGTTCAGGATCAGCTAATCGCCCCACCGCCCCCCAGCCGCTGAGATGAACTGGACTTCCTTGTGGGGCCTCATCGGTGGGGTGACCCAGCACTCCACGGTGCTGGGTCGGGTCTGGTTCTCCCTGGTCCTCATCTTCCGGCTGCTGATCTTCGTGGTGGTGGCTCAGCAGGTGTGGAACGACGAGACCACCCAGTTCATCTGCAACACAGCTCAGCCGGGCTGCCGTAACGTTTGCTACGACACAATGTTCCCGGTTTCGCCGGCACGACTCTGGGCCCTGCAGCTCATCGCCATCATCTGCCCCTCACTCATGGTCTCCGCGCACATCAAGTACCGCCAGGAGAAGGACAAGCGGTTCTCAGCGGCCAACAGGGGGGTTCACCTGTACGCCAACCCCACCAAGAAACGCAGAGGCCTCTGGTGGACCTACCTGTTCAGCCTCTTCCTGAAGGCCGGCTTCGACATTGGCTTCCTGTACGTCTTCTTCCACATATACCGCTACAACATACCGCAACTCTACCCGTGTTCCCTGGAACCCTGCCCCAACACGGTAGATTGCTTCATCTCCAGGCCCACTGAGAAGAAGGTGTTCATCATCTTCATGGCGGTCTCCTCGGTCGTCTGCATCCTGCTGTGTCTCTGCGAGATTTGCTACCTAATGTGCCGCTGCTGCTGGAACTGGGAGCGCATCCTCAGCCGGAGGGCAGAGGGTCACGACCCCACAGTCACCGCAGAGACCCAGCTAGCCACTCAGCAGCAAGCCTCCGGCAAGCTGATCTTCCAGCACAATGACATCGTCACGGAGCATGATTCCAGCACCAGCAAAAAGCTGTAGGTATGGAGACTGACGCAAACTGCCCGTTCCTCCGTCAGTTACACACGGGGCTTAACCGGCCAGGCTAGCGAGGAAATGCCCAGGAAGCAAAGGACACCCACCAAGGTGGATGGGGTACCGGGACACACACACAATATTGGCAGCTAAATCTCACCAATAAGGTTAAATGTCTTTGGTTTGTGGGAGGAGCTTCACAAGAAAGCTTAATAGAATTCAAAGCCATATCCCCAGCAATGATGGCATTCACTGTGCCCCATCAATCTGGAATCTGAATTACAGTCACCGAATTACCGGGGGCTTGGAATGTTCATGGAAATGTTAAATTAAAATAACGGAACACTGGAATGCATCTTAGGGGAGACATTCAAACATTTGCATTCTTTGTAGTCATTGTATGTGGCTGGATAATCACAAGAGAAATTTCTCAACAGCTACAACAGCAAAATTAGCTGTTTTAATGACAGTTATTGCACAAGAGGAGACATGATTTGGTCATTCCTTTGGCACTCCCATGTCTGAGCATCATCTGGATATGTTTATGACAAACTTCAATTACTTTGTATATGTTTTGTATAATATATTTAATCAAAATGTTGAATAATAGAATAAAACAGGAATGAAAGCACATTTTAACATTGCTCTTTGTAATAATCATCTCCTTTTCAGAATTATTTGAATCCTGACCTACTTTAAGGGAGATATGACCTATGTAACTGTGAAAAATCAATAAGACCTTGAGTAGTAGCTAGTCTTGTCTACCTTCACTGGAAGGCCACAAATATTGATGTCATCAGCACCTGAAAACCATCCAGTACATATTTATTGCTTTGTAAAGAAAAAATGAACAACTCATATCTGTTTGTCTAGTTTCTTGTGTGAATACATGAGTGTTTGCAATGAGTTCAGCTGAGGTCTATCATAAACTAGGGGTGCACTCAGAAGCTATGTTCCTGAAACTTCCTTGTGCTTCCTTGTGTGAAGCAGCACCTCTCTTCAGTGCAAAATCGGTTCAATGGCTGCAAATTTCGCAGCACTGCTCCCTTGCCTTCCCCTGGGACTCTCAATTGCACAGAGCTGTCAGGTAGCCTAGTGAGGGCACGGCGCCCAAATCTTGACGGCTTTACTTCAGCGCTGAAGCTGACAGCTTGACTGGGGAAACGCGAGTCAGAGGCTGTTAGGGGGCAGCCTTCTGTAAAACATATAAGATGTGAATTTATGGAGGCAGCACACATGGCCCTCAGTCCCTGCCTCCAAAGAAACGCCACCCGCCCTCTCGAGAAGATGACGGAAGGAATGATTTGAGAGGAGGGAGACAGGCCTGAGCCTTTGGTGCAGATCTGAGTGAGAAAGTGATGATGGAGACGGGACCAGTAAGACAAGTACAGTGATGGTATGCATATCTTATTATGTGTGTGTGAGGCTGTCTCCCTGTAATTACCACGGCACAGGGTATGTCCAAAATTGCATACTTGTTTGCTATGTAGTAGGCAAAATATAGTATGCAAAGTGAGCAGTATGTCCGAATACTCAGTATGGATGAGACAATAGTTGAATGGTACCCGGATCACATGCTACATTATGCCAGATCCTCAGTATGGATGAGACAGTAGACGGACGGTACCCAGATGACATACTACATTCTGCCAGATACTCAGTATGGATGAGACAATAAGTGAATGGTACCCAGGTAACATACTTCATATATGGCGCAATTCCGAAGTGTGCAACCAATGGATGTTATGCTGTCCCACAAGACCATGGGAACTGCACCCATATACGAAGAACGTTTAACAACAATATGGTGGAGGAAGTGCCATCTCTGTATAAATGTCAATAGAAAACAACAGCCAGTTACATAAGTCGGTTAGAATATGTACTTTTGTTCATTGACAGTTTTTAACTTTCCCGGGGGCTAAAGCTTCATCATTCCTAATGCATGCATACTGTTTTCATGCAAACATACAATACTACAGGCACTAGGCTTCTAACACAATTCAAAGCTTACTCTGTTAGCATGCGATTTCGAATGCACCCGCAGAGTGGTTCTTAAACAGGGTAGTTATCACACCTGGGGGACAATATCCATCTGGGCTCTGGCCAAACAGATGGCAGCCCTCCCTCCTGACAGTGCTGGTCAGGTCGCCTGCCAGAACCTGACAGGTACACGCCGCCTGTCCAAAAAAACCACAGCAATGCCAGCATTTATCCCAGCGGCTCTTGCAGCTGTTGCCTTCCTTAAAAGCCATGGGGTAGTAGAAAAGTGGATAAGATTGTGAATAATCGTCAATTCCCTTATGGCTTAGACAGTGCATGGAGCTCAGTCACTCGGTGAGTCAGTGTGGAGTAGCAGCAGCCTGTATATTTACTAACCAAAGCATTGTGTATGAGAAATGACATCAAACTGAATGTAAATATATATCACATGTAGTGAGCAGCTGTGAAAACTAAGAGTTTGACAATGCAAACAAAAACAGATGGCACCCTTCCGTCAAATGCAGCGCTGAAACCTGACCAATAAGGCCCAGGTAAATATCGCATAATCTGTGGAGCCGGAGGAGCTCTTCTGTCACGTTGACCAGACGAGGCCGTGTGCAATTGCGTCTCCCAGCTGCACCTGTCTCGGCGACATTCCTTTTTAAAGGAATGTGGTCTGACTGTCCCTGAATCGAATCAGCTAGTCTGGGCTATGAGAGAAAAAGAAAAAAATAATAATTTTCAGAGAAATTGGATCTACTGGTTCTTCGAGTTGAACGCATGCCTGAATGGCTTTTATTTTGAAAACCCCCTCATTAAACCATGCTGTAGTTGGCTTAAAAACTTACAATCATTTATTTAGTATACAATACCCGAGTTCCCTCACCTTACTGTACTTCTGCTTCATTAAGTTATGAACTTGGTTCTTCCTCAATGCTGTAATTCCATAAATTAATTTCCTTAAAACCCTAAAACAAAAGACACAGACGTATACTATATGCAGTGCTAAATATAAATAAATCTGTGTCGAGAAAACCATACTTTATTCCCGAATCTCTATTGTTCCACATAGAAGCACTATAGAAGTTTAAAAGTGATAACAAGGTTCAAGACTGCATTTGTGTCAGCCTGTGTGTGCTTTTTGGTGATTACGGCAGAATCAGTTATTTTAAATAAATAATTAATAATTACTAATCATGATATTTTCCATTTATAAATTGGAGCCATTGTAGCATTCTTAACCAAAATAACTTTTAATGGCGATTAACTGTATTTACTTTGATAACTTGTGAATTTCCTCGATTTTTTGTTTTTCCAGCGGCAGTGCAAAACTCGCGTACTTTCAAACTAATAAGAATAATGAAATCGAAAAAATAAAACAATAAAAAACGCTATTAAATAGTAGATTTTTTTAAGTTAAATTACCAGAAAACAACACGCTACTGCTATACGATGTAGCCTATCTGAGGGAAAGGTGTATACAGTCGAGAGCTCGAAACGCGTGCTGATGACTTTTTTGTCCAACTCACTACCCCGTAAATTTCGTTTCATCAAACTGACAAATCGTTCAGCCATTGGCGAGTTTTTCATGGCCATTGCGTAACAGGAACTAAACTAATCAGTGTGCTTGGGGGCGGGCATTCTAAAGGCGGAAGTGTGGTTTGTCTTGCTGTAAGCGTAAAGGTGAGTGAGTTTTTGAGCCGCTGGAAAGTGGCTGGTATATACGATTCTGTCTTTTTATATGTGACCTATGGTCAACGCCATGACATGACTTCTGTTTTGTAATGCTTGCAAAGCGTGTTAAAGAACAATTAAACACCCTAAAGTATAAAAGACGTGCACTTCGACTGTCGTTCACATACCTATGCATTCCCATTAGTTTAGTTGTCATGGTTTTGCATGGGGTTTTTTAGATATGTAGCACAGTAGTTACTCCTGTGGTAATAAAAATTAATAAGTTATAGCATTAAGCTTTAACTATGCATTCAGATGTGGAAGGTGGTGTTTCCTCGAAGTAGCTATGCTTGATTTGACAAATGGCTGCGTACTTTCCGGTGAAGTTTAACGGACGTTATGCTGTATATTATAGTTGTCATGTTTATTGTGTTTTGTATGGAAAATGAACGAAGCATCGTTAACATAAACTGCGTATTTGTTTATTTAATTACTTTGCAGTTGTGGTCCAGCGTGCAGATATGTGGCCAGTGTTGTGGACCGCCATGCGAACGTACGCCCCCTACGTAACCTTCCCAGTAGCCTTTGTGGTGGGGGCTGTGGGTTATAATTTAGAGTGGTTCATTCGGGGCACCCCGGCTCGGCAGCAAGAGGAGAGGGGGATCCTGGAGCAGAGGGAGGACCGCAAACTGGAGGAGCTTGTGGGGCAGGACGTCACTCAGGTCACCAGCCTGAAGGAGAGGCTGGAGTTCACGCCGAGGGCGGTACTGAACCGAAACCGCCCAGAGAAAAGCTAAAGGTGCCTGCCATGTAGAGCCACGCGAAGGGGTTAATGTCACCTATCGTTATGCCTGTTGCCTAACAAAGGACTGTTGTTAGGCATATTGTTCATTTGTTCTACAAGTTTAATCTCTGATGCCTAATTGAGGAGGAATGTTGGCTGGACTTCTTTTTGTGTCGAAGTATTATGTGTATTTTTCATGACAGTCTGAAAGTCGCAAGTCATGAAATGGATATCGTAACATCTGAGACATTTTCCCTCAGTTAATGTTCAGTAAAGGTTCGTATGAGACCTGCAGACTATTGTTTTTCCCTTAGATTCGTAGTATCAATTTCCTGTTGCACATGATCAGTGAACTACAGCAAAGCTGGAGCACGTCGAGATTTCAGTTGCTATTTTCCTGTGCTTCTCTCCCAAAGACAAAGCTGACAGCATGCATTCAAAAGAAGAGCAAGCAGCCCGCAAGAGACTAACCCGCCAGCGTCATAAGGGCAGAGCCTGGGGAATGTGTGACGTGCGTGACGTGTGCGCGCGGTCTGTCTCAGGAGGTCTCGGGAATGTATGCTATATTTTTTTTAATGTACCCTGCCACATTTCTGTTCTTTCACTCATCCTTTGCATATTTATTTTTCACCCAGAAGAAAAGCCACAAGCAACTCACTGTGAATTTTTGCTTTCATTTTAGAAAGTACACAGCTTACAGCAGTCCGTTAATTGCTGGAGCGTTGAAAAGTACTGAAAATGGAGTCAAATTATGTATTAATTGTGTCGGATCCATTTTACTTGCTGCTGTGTTATTGTGGATCTTTAATATTCTGTTTTGAGTCAAGAATTTCAAGTAAAATGGTAATAAATATACTATTAATTTTAAGAGCTCCTATAGTGAGTTACGTTATTGATTCCAATTGTTACCTGGTTATTATACAATGTAATATATTACAAGTATTATGTAGTGGCCTTGTAAGACCCTGAATACTACAAGTTTATAAGTACCAGAACACTAAAAAGTTGTGAAATGAGCAATTCAACAATTAGGATTAAATTATATATGCTCAATAATTTTAAACATAATACTTATTCGGGTCATTGTTATGGATGTTTTGCAATTTAGCCGCATTGAGTTAAGATGGAGCATGAATACCATACGTGTCGCGGTTCCTGTGATAACGACACAGCTGGGCCTTCCCCTATGAAGCAGAAGGTGGCACCAGCATGGCTGCTTTGACTCTGGTGAGATTCCTCCCCCCCCGAAAAAAAAAAAAAATGTTTGCAGGATGCGGATCATTATAGATCTAAGTTTTTTGTAAAACCAGTTCCAGGATAAGTGTTGTGTTTTGAGGGTTTTTTTGTCGTCATCTGGGTCGAGCGTTTAGGCCAAAATCTTGGGAAATAAGTGGGAGGGCGCCTTACTGGCTGAACTTCATTAGCTGTACGCTGTTACCTCACACCAAAGACTGGCCTTCAGCTACTTACTGCTTTTCTGCCACAAGGCTAAAAATGGACAGACAAAAGGTTGATGGTAACGTGCACATACTCTGATGAAGTCGCACTGGGATGTATATCGGGAGTAGAAATGTTTTATTCGTCTCAGTGGGAGTGGTATACAAATTAAATGCAGGCAGCCACTTCAGCACAAGCTATACATATGTTCTGTATCTATATCTTATTAATTAATGACAGTTTATTGATTCCCTTGGGGAAAAAAATCTCTTTTTGCCTACCCCATCTTGCTCTTCATGATACGTGTCACATGTATAGGTGACAGCGAGCTTGGCAGCAAAGGGGAGCCACCTGCAGGAGCTGGGGGTTAAGGGTCACGCTCAAGGACCCACACACATGACAATTCTGCTGGTACTGGGCTCAAACCAGTGACCGTCCGATCACAGGCATGGGGGCGTTTCCTGCTGGGCCGCATGCTGCCCCCTATGAAGTTGCAGTAGAAGATGCAAGTGGGTTGAGTCAGTGTCCTAATCACCCTGAGATGCTGTATGTTTTCTTGGCAGCACTGTGAACCTTGTTATGAGGGCTGCGTCACTTTTGATGGAACAAAATGGCAGTCAGTCTAAACGCATGGAGGAGCAGCCTGCTGTTGTGGTCCATATTTGGATGGTACCATCCTTTCCAAGAAGGGCAGGGAGGGCCTGGATATCAGGATCACTGGGGAGAGGTGGTTGGGAGATAAATTATTGCTTTGACATTTGTAATTTTCATCCTGAACGCAAATAAGCCAGAACAATTATTCAGTCTTGGTCTATTTGGTAAATTGCACCAGCAATCATCTAATTTTCTGTGGAATTGCACACATTTCTGCAATTCTTAACATGCATTGTATGTCTGGTGCATGGTGGTGGTAAATGCTGAGTGGCCTTCTTGGTATCATTTGATACATTTTTTTCCCCCAGTTAACATTACTTTGCCACAATAGACAGATACTGTTCTTCTTTCCCTTTCGAATATTTAAAACCTTTTTCACAGAAGCAATTTTGACATTATTGACACATTCCCCAAGCTACCCTCAGATTTCAATAATGAAATTGCAGACACCATAAGTTTTTTTAAAATCCTGAGCACAATTCATAATAGAAGAAGCCGCTGTACAATCTTCTCCATATTTCTATCCAGCTTCTAGCTGCTTATCTTGCACAGAGTCATAGGTTCCTGTTGCAGCTAAGGACTAACCACATGTCTATGGTAGGAGACCCATGCAAAGTCTGCTGGCACAGAATAGAGCTGCCGTTCCACCCTCATCTCTCTAAAGTCCCACATTTTTATTTATTTTATAAGAAGTGTGGATGAGTAGCATTTAAAAAAATGATAAATGTTCAAGTTATTTTTTGTCAGGGCTTTGTAATTTCCGCAATGATTGCATCGGTAAATCTGAGCAGTAGAATTTGTTCTTTTTTTGCGTGATGTGATGTGATCTAATCTTAGGAATGTGTTTACCTAAGTCGTCATGAGTGCATCCATCCATGTTTCATAATGGCTTATCCTGTTCCCTGTCCCAGGAGACACAGGCGGGGGTGCACTTTAGATGGGACGCTAGTGTGACAAAGGGTGCACACAGAGTTTGGGAAATTTAGGAATGCCAGTCCTATGGGATTTTTTTCTGTCTCCTCACACATTGAACCATGGGAAGGAATTGAATTCACAACCCTGGTGGAGTGAACAAGGTTAGACTATAGCATGTGCTGACCGAGCGCTCTGTCGTAAGGGGCCCCAAAGTTTCTTTTGGTTGATACAGTGGCACATAAGGGTGTAGGTAGGGCCCAAACAGTGACTTTAGCCCAGAAGCACTGAAATGGAAGGTGGTGGGGTTTGGAGGGGAAAAAATTTGTAACATAATTGGATTGGTCTGGGTTTGGGGCCCAAAATGATATGCTTTCATGGGCCCCAAAATCTCTAGGTCCCCCCCCCACCCCATGCTTCCACCCCCCTAAATCTGTGAGGCTGCATCACTAAGAAGGGAGCTGCTGCACCCCATTATGCATTTAAGAGAGCCTTAATGACATTTCTGAATTCTATTACAGTGAAAGAAAACAATGAAGTAGGTCACAGTGGATGAAAAAAACCATTAGCCTAGAATTTTAACTTCTGCCGTTGAAGTTTAAATAGTAACCTCCTTGTGCTGCCTGATTTAACAAAATAAAAAGAATAATGCAAGAAAGCTTTAGAAATAACAGGATCTGATTTATTTTAGCAAAATAATCTATGAATTGCTGAATGCTTACGAATTGCCTCAAAGGATGTTTAGGATTTGATGAAAAGAGCAAGTTTATAGGTAAAACTGGTCGCTTGGTGTTTAATCGTCAACACTCTCCAGAGGGTGAAACTACAAATATACTTCCCACCCCATAAAACCTGTTTTCTGAGCTCCTGCCTGCTGTCAGTAAGGCAGATGCCTCTATCTAAACTGTAGAGTCGGGCACGCTGCCTGACGCCTGGGCTGTGACCTCAGCCAGGCCCAAAATGGTTTTGTGGTATGAATGTATGACACAGAGCCTCGGAGCAATTTAATAGCGATAACAGGGTGAAATATATGTGTGCAAGAGACAGAAAGATGAATAATGTAGTTGACCACAATGGTTGACATGAATAATGATAACGACTCCATATCTGAGTGGAAAGAAACCCTTAATCCCACAGGACTGGATCTGTCCCAAACCCCAGATCGGAAACAGATTTCAGGATCCTGACTCCCGTTTACTTGCTTTCACAGCATTGGATCAGTCCTTCTCTTTTCATGTGTCTCTATGAAGGCCAATAAACTGATGAGTGCTTCTCAATACCAAGAAAGCAAAGACTGTACTTGTGGTCTTGGCAAGACCAGTCTTGCTAACCTGCCTCCCAAGAACAAACTTGGGGCGCAACGAATCATGGGATTGGTCTCGTTTGGCAAGGATGCAACTGATGGATCCTTGATATTTGGAGCGGAGCAAGAATGACATTCAGGGATTTTTACTGTCCTCTGTACTTCTGTTCTCAGTATAGGAACTGGTCTTTGGCAATGGAGGACGACGTAAAACGGGTACATGAGAACACAAGTACGGTCAAGTGCATATATCGATAAACACCCAGTCCTGTAGATCTCTAATGAAAGCCTCTAGCACTATGGCCTCCATCACCAGCTGAATTATGGAAGATTTATTGGTGTCGCATTAATCATTTTTGCAGACGCTTGTATTTACAGTCCGTCCCTGGAGTGTTAGGCTTAGCAGCCTTCCTTATGGGCACAGCTGTGATGTGATTTGCACAGACTGCTGTATTCACCACCTACCTTGCATTTATGTCTCTCTGTTGTGTATTTTGCGTCTCGTATTTATTCTCTGTCTGTGTTAAGCCCTAATTGTTAGTTGTTGATGGTCATGGCATCTCTAACTGTAGGGAAATTTTCGTTGGGTTCTGTCGTGTGGCGATGCTGATTTCGACGATCATGCCGCCGGCCAGGGGTTTTGAACCAGTGACTAACTGGTCACAGGGTCCTAACCCTCAGAGCCACAAATCTACAGATTTGGACCGCAGAGTCTTAACTCCGCCATAAATCGGCACTCCAGGTCATCACGGAAATTTCCCGTATGTCTCGCTGTAGGCTGGGTGGAATTCCATTGTCCCAGGTCACCAAGGCAGCGGGGGTAGATGTGTCCATGTAGCGGCTGGCAGGATGTTGGCCAGGCTTACGCACAATGAGAAATGTCCCATTCAGTCCGCTATCTCGCAGCGTCCCAGGACAGAGGGTGGGGACCAGCAGCACATCCCCCGTCCTCGAATCTTCCTGTTTCACACGGTCAGGGGTCTGCTGCTCCCACAGTCCACTGACAGTGTCCTCCTTTGAACCGAGGTCATACTGGCCCAAGCCCCGCCCCCTCCCTGACCCACAACCTCTTCTGAAGAAACACACAAGCTATAAACATAAACACACTCAGGGTGATACACTTAGGATGATACGTTGCGATGAATGTGAGGTAGGGCACGCACACACAGACAAAAGCAATTACACAAAGACTACTCACATGCTACACAGACAGTACACACTCTGTCACGCCAAAGTCAGGCCTTCTCAGCCAAGCGCAGATACAATCCTGTCCACACTAATAAGTGAACACAAAACTATTCAGAACATTATATAGCAACCCATTCACAACACATGTAAACAATATAGCAACACTATTACACTCATAATGACGGTTCAGTCAATGATGGATCACACATATGACGGAGATCCCCTACGATTACACTCTAATCAAGCTGAAAGTTCCTATTGCCAAGTAATGTCGGAGCGCAATGCCTTACTCACATGTTTAGGGTGATCCTGCTGTAAACAAGCTCACTGCACTTCCGGTCATACAGAAGTATAGCACATACCATTATGTACAGTACATAATACTTGATAATGATAATAAACAACTATGTGCCCCTTAACCTCTTAAAATGCTTCAAGGGTGCCCAATAAATGCCTGACCCTGTGCTTGGACCTATAGCTTATATATAATTTGTTAATATATATGTTTGTCTCAAAGTATGATGGGATATGGGAACAAAGGCATCCCAATACACGTGTGCTAATGGCAAAGCATTGTATCCTAATGAAGTCCTACAAAGATCAAAGTGGTCATGCATGCTTCCTTTCTTGGGTTTTGAGGTCAGTATGGGGGTGAAATCCCTTTGCCCGACTTTGCCATTTGTAGCAGCATGTCCAGTGTATTGGAAAATATGGCATATCGAAACAATAAAAGCAATTCCCAGCACAGGGCTATTGTCTGGCTGAACAATCCTTGCAGGTTTATCTGTTGGGGCAACAATGAAGAGCGGGAAAACTCAAAGGCAGTGAACTTCCTCCCTAGCATGTGGGACGAGTTCCCAATATGGGCCTGGGAATGAACAGAAAGCCGTGCTTTCATTCTTATGCTCACACGTTTAATGTTAGTGTGCAGGAGACACCAAACGGTATGTACTGCGCATCACCATGATTAGTGCACTTTTCAGGAACCCATTAAATAAACACAACATCAACAATGCAAAGGGCTGACCCTCACTGAAGAATAACCAGGCAACATGCTGATGTTATTTTTAGCCCAATCCCCTCCTCCCTCTCACGTCATGTGACTGTGGGCTCCGGTGCCCGTTATGGCTTCAGAGAGGGAAGTGGCTTTCTTCGGTTCAGCTGGTGCACAGTCTCCGACAGTTCTGGGCAGCCAAGTTTGGCACAGGTGACGCGTGGCCCGAGGCATCCCGGTGGCTTTGCATGCTGGGATGCCTCCTGCACTCCGGCATGGGTTCCTGTCTCTGCTGAGTGACACGAGAGTGGGGAGGGACAAGGGGGGTTGGAGGGGGCAGGAACAATGCCAGGATGCAGGAAACAGTGAGAGGGGCTCCAGCAGATCTCAGCTGAGCACTTTGCTTTCTAGCAGCTAGGGGAAAGCCCAGAAAATGGCTGGGTGATGCAAACGGCGTGGAGAAGGGTGAGGTCGGCTCAGTCCAGACAGTACAGTCAGGTGCACATGGGATACCTCCACGAGTGGCATCATGACTCATTTAAATTCTCATTAAGAGCAATAATGACAGTCAATCAAATGTAATCACGCGTATTTTCATGAGTACGTATGACATAAAGCCATGGGAGAGAGGTCCATCAACGATAGATTGCAGGTGATGTTGGAAATGAGTTTGGGTTAGGGGTCATCGTCAGGATGACACCTGGCACGAGGATGTGGATGAGCAGGCAGCGACGGGCTTGGGGGGTCACACAGCTCTGGCGTTCCTTATTCGCTCATGCTGCAGTTCGGCACAAAGCAACAGTAGGGTTTTGATTTGGTTGGCGGGGGGTGGGGGGCTGGCCAGCATTCCTGAGTGATCCCTGGGCATGGCGGCCATTGGCAGCAAAGGGGCGGGGGGTGCTTCCATGGAGTGTTTGGTGACCCCACTGTACCAGCTGTAGGAAAAGAAAAAAAAAACATTGAAAAGGCATGTGGTTTCAGTTAGCTGCTCCACAAACACGGGCAAATACAGCTCCACACAGATAGCGGGTGTAATCTCTGCCCTTGGTGAAAAGCTAAACGAGGAATGCCACACTCGTGTTTTTTATTTAAGACCGAGAGGCCAGAAAGTAAAATCCGCACTAACTCGTCCCACCTAGGGCCATTTCCTGCTGGAGAGAAGCGCTTATCTGGAAATGGCTGGAAATGACCGGACTGGAAAGGGCAGCGTAAGAACAGAACAGACGTGTGCATGTGACAGAATGAAGCAAAAGTGAAATCACGGAGTTGCAGTGGTGGATTTCAGCATTTCTACCAATAACAGTCGTGCCAAGTGGAAAAGTGACTCAATGCCAAAACCCAGTGGAGTCCTTGATCACTGCCCTGTGTGTCCCATGACACTCTGTCATACATATACAGTAAATAGCTGCTTTAAAAAAATCTCATATCTAAACTGTCTCATTAGCTTCCTTGTAGTTTTAACTAGTATAATTGCTTGAGGACAGGCTGAGTCGAGCAGATTCTTGTATATAAATAGGGGCATCTGTGGGAAAATTTCTCTGGAAAATAAAAGAGAAAATTGCTATTTTTGTTTAACATCCCAATAGACCAGCTGCTCCCTTTGCATGGGGTCATTGAAACTTGTGGTTTTTCCCAAGTGTTACTAATGTTTTTTTTATCAACTTCCTTCAGCATAGGAGCTTGTTATTTTTTTTTTTAAAGTAATCATTTTTAAAAGGATCATATTAAACCTTAAATTTGGACTGTGTCAGTTCCAAGCACGTTTTTCAGAAGACTCAGGGCACTGGAAAAGATCATACTGCTTGGAATGGTTGAAGGTGAATGAGGATGACTGTCAACAAGGTTGGTGGACTCAATCATCACAATAAGCAACATACCACCTGCAAGCCTGAGGACTCAGGTGGGACTTTCTGGAGGAGTGCCAGCGATTTGGTTGCCAAGAGCCAACACTGACTTGAAGGCACCGAATAGTGGCAGGCAGTCACACTGCTGTCAGCATCACTGTGTAGATGAACTATATGCTGCCCCACACAGGCAGAACACAGTAACTACACTGACACTGAAAATGAGAAAAAGGACTTCATAGTTTTTTTTTACCGTCCACCCATAGGTGCAGTAGGCAGGTAAATGATCATGTGCGTATTCAAAACCAAACACAGTCAAACTAACGCAAAATAAAGCAGCCTAAGAGATTCGGGACCTGTATCACAAAGCTGGATTCTCGATTAACTAGATAACTTGTTGGATTTAAAGTACCCAAGTTTAAATGGACTTTACCTTCATTCACTTACACTTGGCAAAAACTGTTAAATCTGGCATGTTATCTAGCTAAGCAAAAAATAAATAAATCCTGCTTCGTCATATAGATCCCTGATTTTCTGTCATAACTCAGTTTTGAAAGAATGTTGTTGCTGTTCACTCAAAACCACGTATGTTCACTTATTGACTAGGCCTCTATGGCCAAATGCTGTGATAAATCAGAAATAGCACCACTGCCTTTGTCCTGTTTTACAGTGAGTGGGAGAAAACACACTCAGAGGAGTATGCGGCCCATTCCTAACCAGGGCCAGCGGGGTCTGGACTACAACCAAAACGCTGAAGGTTAAAGCCCAAGGTCAGCGAAAACCAAATAGCATCCGTCCATTTTCAGCGACCGCTTTTCCATGAAGTGGTCCAGAGGCTCAGTGAGAGTGTGGTTTACGCGGTGGGCGCTAACGCTTCCAAAAGGACACACGGAGAACATACACGCTACTCACACGAACATCAGGGGACGGATTTAAACAGCAACCCCAGAAGGGAACCCAGTGACCCATCGCCGAGCATAAACACCCAGATAAATATGGCTTAATGTGTTCAGCTGAACATGCCTGGAATCGAAGCCGATAGTAAGAAACAGAACGTAGTGTAAAATATCTCACCTTAGTGTGCTAATGATGTCTTCCCGTCCTTTAATTCTGTCTAGATTTTTCTAGCCTTGCCTCTCTGCATTTAAAAGAAACTTTTATTTCATGCACAGAAGGAATGAAACAGTAACACAGACACAGACACATTATATCATTTTATGTGAAGGCAAACCTGAACCTCATCATCACACACAAAAAATGAACAATATTATAATTTCACTATGCAGGTGTTCACTTTTAAAACCTGTGTACCCTTTTGGGAATGGAGACTGTGATAAGCAGCGTCACTTTTTTAATTACGGATTTCTAAATATACCACCCTTAATTATTTACATTTCGTCATTTATTCTGGGTCGAGAAACTATTATATTGCATAAGTTATTTTCTGTCTCAATAAATATATTGCTAATTCGATAGATTTAAATAATGTTTATTTGATAAAAATATAAACTTTATCATATTATCTGTACATTAATATAAAAAATTATAGAAAAAAATCTACATGTGAATTCAGCATCAGCACTCTTTCAGAATGCTCACACTGTTGAAAATCCTTGCTGTTGTACCGTGCTGATCATCTCGACGTAGCAACACAAGATGGCTTCCTCTCTTGCCCTTCTCGGCTGCTCCTCTTCACGCCCGATTCCCACCTCTTCTGTGTCCCCATACAGTACCGGAGAGCTGGTCCCAGGAACCGTTTACACAGCCTCTGCCCGATCGCCGTGACGAATCAGCCTGTGGGTCGGCCCGGGACCATCAACTCGAGCCGCTGCCAAGTCCGTATGCCAGGGTGGACCAGTGAGGCCCACGGGATATGCAACGGCAGCCAAAGATGAGCTGAGACCCAGCGTCTCTGAAATCGGTCAAGGAGCCGGAACGGAATGTTCCCAATGTGCTCATAGGCCTACAGTACCCACCCCACCCACCCCGCGGAAAAAAAATTCATAGTTGCGAACATCGCCTGTCAGACATAATGCTTCTGCTGGGAGATGCTCTTTGTGCAGCTACTTCTGTCTCCCTTGTGAGACGACCTTTTTGAGTCAGGCTTTGATGAGAGGGTCAAGGTGGCGGGGGGACAGATCAAGTAGTTGGGCAGTGAACCTGTAGGGGAACACTGATCCATGCCCTGGTGCTGGTTTACCTTGTTCTCCATCAATATGCAGTCCTTGTACGGTTGGGAGTAGCTAATGTCACCTATAGGAATCGGCAGTTGGCACCTCTCCTGATAGGATGGGGGACACTGCGAAGCGGACATGCTGTCCAGGTTGGACGGCACCAAATCCTGGTCTCTCCTACGGAAAGCCCTCTCCAGGTAGAGGGTTATGACCCGCTGGATGACATAGAGGAGCTCCATAGCGTTCAGCAGCAAGGAGACGCCAGCGATGACCTGCATGTAGATGGTGAAGATAGTCTTCTCGGTGGGCCGGGAGACAAAGCAGTCCACCTTGTGCGGGCATGGTAGGCGTTCACATTCGAACTTGGGGAGGATGAAGAAGCCGTATAGGAAATATATCCCCAACATAAAGCCCACCTCTAAGACCATCTTTATGCAGATGCTGAGTGTATAAGCACAGAGTAGCCTGCCCTTCAGTTTAGGCTGCTCCAAGATGGCTGTATGGTCCTTAGTCACCTTTTTGACATTCACATTAACAGCCAGATGACTGCTACCCCTGTCCTTTCCTGCGACCAAATGTTGTACCTCCGCCTCCTCCAATTCCTTCTCTCTCCATCTGTTGCGAAAGGCCACGTAGCCGAAGTAGAAGACGGTCGGCGTAGAGACGAAGATGACCTGCAGCACGAAGACGCGGAAGTGTGAGATGGGGAAGGCCTTGTCGTAGCAGCCCAGCTCGCAGCCAGGCTGCGCTGTGTTGCAGATGAAGTCCGATTGCTCATCGTCCCAAGCGGACTCGGCCGCTGTGCCCAAGACCAGGATCCGGAAAAGGAAGAGCACCGTCAGCCACACCCGGCCAACGCCCGTCGAGTGCTCCTGTCCCTCCTCCAGCAAGCGCTCCAAGAAGCCCCAGTCAGCCTTGGACATCGTACGAACCTGCAGAAGCCACACCATACACAAGCAAAGGGCACAGTACTCATAATCGGTGAAACCATACCTGAACCTCAGTGTTCGACTACAACATTCATAATCTTATCAGTACATAACAGGAGAGCAAATTTCCAAAACTCAGTCCAGAGGATACATTTTCACGAAAATGTCTGTGGAGACTTGGAAACTTAAAGAAAGTTCTCCAGTGGATTACATGAGCACTGAGTGAGTTTTGGTTCCCAGTACTGTAACATATGATGAGGAAGCCTGACTTTAGGTCATTGGTGGTCTCACCTCAAACACAATGAGAAATGGACTGAGTGAGTTTGGGAAATTTTCTCTTCAGTTGCTTAAATTAGTTCATTATGATGGTGCTCTTTTCCTCATCTGTTACATTAAATAAGTAAACACTTATAAGTGTCATTTTAGGTGAAACAATTTTCTACAGTTGTAGAATAAACCATGCAATTTGGCTTTAATGTGGAAGTGTGTAAAATCATGGTAAATTTATAATACTTACTAACCCACATATACCATCCTGCTGACCTTAATGTTACAATACGACATAATTTTCGACGAGTATTAAGAATGAGTGACACTGACACTAACGGTTGCTTTTCGTATATATGCTATAGGTCTGGATATTATTTGTCTATGGCTATTTGGCCCAAGACAGTGATCTTTGTTAGTACTGTGCTGTGCTGAGCAGGCATATCTAAGCAGTCAAATCTGTCAGGAAAGACATCTCCCAAGGCAATTTTTAGAATATTTCTGTCAACATGCATTTTTTTCTCTTCCTAATGCGATCCAATCTCTTAATTTCCAGGCTACACAGGTTCTGTTTACATGCTGGAGCACACGGTATGCACAATGTATACTTTTCAAGAATTAACATCTGAATATTAAACAAATCGTTTCGAGTGCAGTTTTCGGCACAAATATTTACATCACAACAGGACACTTAACTTTGAACTGCCAGTTATGCTTTGTTATACATCCGTTCATCTGTGCTATTTCTGTAAGCTCATATCAAGCACACGGCTGTCGTGAGTCTGCAATGCACTGGGCCCCAAGATACAGGACTCTCATTGCAGGAATTACTCACAATCACATATTAAAAATAATTCAAGAGATTCTCTAAACCTAGGGGGTTCCCCAAATATCGATTTCCGCAGACTGTTTACGTCATTTTGAGAAGGCGCCGGGGGGGCATTTTACATTTTTTCATACGTGAACAGCACGTGAAGGTGTAGTATCATAAAACATTGAAAATATATTATTTGTTTCTGGAAATGAACCCCGAACGTGCCGTGGCCACAAACCGGCACCGGGCCGCGAACCCCTAAGCAGAACCATGTGGGTTTGGAGCACAGAAGCCGCAGCACGCAGGAGATCGAGGTTATACTTAATAAATACCAAAATTATACTTAAGTGTTACACTTGCCGCAATTCCTGCAGATGGACAAGTGGGATCCACGTTCAAAGTACCGATACTCTAGAAGAAGGTTTAATTAAACTGCTGTAAATAAGAATCCCAAGAACAACTTTCCTGTTTCCGTTAAGTTCTTCGGTTTATGGTTTGTATTACTATTCATTGTGTAAGACGTTTTAACCTATAAACAATTTTATATAAGAAAATGTATTTTACACAGAAGCGGAAATTAACGTGATGTAAAACGTTCGGAAACTGGCGGTTAAGCCTATTAGCGATGACTAAAACTGTTTAGTCTAAAATCTGAGATAATGCTCATGGCATCAAACGATTAATTCAATTAAGCCTAAATAACAATCAGTATACGATAAACCTATTTAAAACAGATAATCCGTTTAGGCCCAAAACAGTTTCATTTGCACAAGCCTGTTAAAAATCCAGTTTGTCCTACCTCTTTACATTTAAGAATACTGTATCTTGAACCATGATGTAACATATTGTTACTGCGTTTGAAACTGATAATACCTTAATCTGTATTATAATGACTACAGAATCAGTTACCATCGTTACGTAATTTACAGAATAAAGAGTAATGCTTAGAGGTTGGCTAATAGTAGCATATCAGTGGCAGTAATAATAATAATAATAATAATAATAATAATAATAATAATAATAGTACCTACCCTCCACTGAAAGTTTTGGTTGTAGGCTACCCTCGTACGCTGGGACTCCCGTTGAAAGCCGGCTTTCTGATGCACTAGCCTTAAGACTGCTGATGGCTTGGGATATTTTTTCAACAGAACTTTTTTTTTTCCTTTTCCCCTGGAACTCCCGCAGGAAATACAGTCAGGAAAAGGGATAGATAACGTCACAAATTCCCCCCCCACCCCCCCTCTTTCCAAAGAGTAAACGTCGTCGCAGTTATCGGAAAATTACTGTAAAGGGCTTGGTAACATATACTTATGTTAGAAAGTCACCTGTTGAAATTAATTTAGTAACTTAATTTCAATTTTCCCGTGCGATTATATTTAGTTCTTTGTTATGAAATAAATCTTTTTGGGTTTTTTTGCTCATTTTATCACTTACAGCTACCGCATCAAAATTAGCCTTACCGTCGTTTTCACGTGTCCTCTACTCTCCGCACCGCACACCATGTTTACCTTAAAAACCACTGTAAAAAATAATTAAAAAGTGAGGAAACGGGGACACAGGGCAGTGTACAGGTGAGGAAGAAGCTCCGTTTCCTCTTTCCTGCTGATTTCCAACTAAGGGTCAGTCACCCAGCAATAAACTGGACTGACTAAAATTTCAAAGTGTCAAGAGAAACACTGACACATTGGACACTGAAATCCAACCCGAAGGTTTTTCTATAGGTGTTATTAGGATCATGAAGGACACTTCCAGAAAGTGGCATATGCTTTTCAACAAATTGGCATTGTCTACCCCACATATTACCTGCTCCAGAGTCACCTACTACTTTTTACTGCATCCACGGGTCTCGCTTTACCTGCTTCCTGTTAACGGAAGGGCTGCTGTTTGGGCGTATTTATAAACTGTCCCTGCAGATACAATCCCCTTGCCTCCAAAGCAAAAGCCATGGATCGCCACGGTCGTGTACAAGGAAATGAAGGCTGACCCTGTTGCTTTCTTGTCCAGAGACACAGCCATTCCAGTAAAGGCAGGTATGATCTCGGAGAAGGCAATAAAATATAAGAAAACTCAATATCATGCCAAAGTGAAATCTCACACAGTGGCATCCAGGATGCCCGACAGTTATTGCAGGGTATTTGTATTCTAATAAATGACAAATAAAAATTCAATCCGATCTCACCTGCGGGGTCCTCCTCTGCTGTGAGCTGCCAAATCAGCCCACAACTTTGTTTTCTCTGTTTCTGCAGATAACGTGACCACCATCATCCAGGGACGGATTACGGACCGGGCCAGCGGGGCCGCTGCCCAGGGGTCCTTGGGGTGCAGGGGGCCCGTGGGGCCCCTAGCCCAAAACAATTTGCAATGCTTATCAACAATGTATTTTCGTTTGTCTATTTTAGAGGGCCTACATTCTTTGATCCTCTGCCTACAAGGGCCCCTGACCCTATAGGGCCTCTGGTGGAAACATGGAGGGAGGGCGTTTGGCTGCGAAGGGCTCTTGAATTGTGGTGGTTGTGGTGGTGGTGCTGGGGGGGGGGGGGCCTCGCGAACGTTTTGCCCAGGGGCCCACACAACCCATAATCCATCCCAGCCATCATCAATTTCTCTAACAGCACCTCCCACCATAGACCCACCAGTATTTTGGTGATCAAGCATTGATCTGTTTATTGACTCCAGGTAGAGACCTGGCAGTGCACAGTACAGTGCACAGTACAGTGCACAGTACCCACTGCATCACTGGGGATGGTATGGAAAGCCTCAGCTCACTAGGAGTCACCATCACTGACAACCTCACTGGACCAGCACACCCCAAGCAGACAGCTCCGAGCCCATCTTTACCTCCTCAAACATCTAAGGAAGGTCCAGATGCCAGCAGCAGTGCTAGCTTATTTGGACAGATGCAATATGGAGGCTGCGCTCACTAGCACGCAGTATTACGGCACACTATCAGAAACAGGGTAACAGATTTGCTACAGTTTCGCTCCCCGATTAAGGTACAAATAACATTAACAAACCCCCAATTGTACAAAAATGTTTCTCAGATTCCATTTCTGTACATACAGCTAGGGTATAATTTGCAGACCCTTGAGGGTACAGCCCCATTAACAAGTAATTGTACCTCAAAGGTACAGTTTTTTTCTGGCAATGTACAGCACATTAAACATTCAGATTACATCAGTCTGGAGCAATATACTGTGCATCTGCTGGTGTGTTCCAAACTAAATCGCATTGTGCTTACAATGACAAGAAAAGCATCCATCCATCCATCCATCCATCCATCCATCTATCTATCTATCTATCTATCTATCTATCTATCTATCTATCTATCTATCTATCTATCTATCTATCTATCTATCATTAATTTTCCAGCTTCTACCTTCAATATATATTTTGTAGTTGTGTATGCTGTTTGTCTGCAGTTTGTTTGTCATTTTTTATTATTATTATTACTATTATTATTACAGTAATGTAATACTGGCGATGTGGTCTTCTGGAAACACGTTAAAATTTCGTCGTAAAGTGTGCAGTTGTTCGTTAGAACTTTTATAACTAACCTTATACTTGATTATACAATGCGCTTTCCCGAAATACCACCAGGTGTCAGCAGTGTCCTTTTTTTGATATGGCTACCAATGAACGAATCTTACGATAGAATAACGATTTCAGAAGAAACAATAACAGCAGATCCTTAACGAGAAAGAACTCTTCTTTTAATTTAATTTATTATCAATTTCTCCATTAGGAAAAATAAAAATAATAAGTATCTCCACTATGAAAATATACTGTATTAACCCCATCCATATATACATACATATTATTCTGGGTCCTGGAGGCTACGGACGCAAGGCATAAAACAACCCAAGGTGTGGCCCCAACCCATCGCAGAGCACACTCACACATGCACACTCACACACCATTCACTCACACATGCACACCCACACACCATTCACTCACACATGCACACCCACACACCATTCACTCACACATGCACACTCACACATGCACACCCACACACCATTCACTCACACATGCACACTCACGCATGCACACTCACACACCATTCACTCACACATGCACACTCACACACCATTCACTCACAAATGCACACTCACACATGCACACCCACACACCATTCACTCACACATGCACACTCACACACCATTCACTCACAAATGCACACTCACACATGCACACCCACACACCATTCACTCACACATGCACACTCACACACCATTCACTCACAAATGCACACTCACACATGCACACCCACACACCATTCACTCACACATGCACACTCACACACCACCCACACACCATTCACTCACACATGCACACTCACACACCATTCACTCACAAATGCACACTCACACATGCACACCCACACACCATTCACTCACACATGCACACCCACACACCATTCACTCACACATGCACACTCACACATGCAAACTCACACATGCACACTCACACATGCAAACTCACACACCACCCGCTCACACATCATTCACTCACACATGCACACCTATGGGCAATATTCTAATATTATTGTTATGCCAGAATTATAACAGGATAGTGTTATAAGATAACAGCATAATCTTTTTGTTGCACTGATGTTCCATTCCATAGAACCTGGGATTTTATAAAATATATTTCAATATATTCCATGGAATTATAGTGTCTGCATGTAAAAAACACTGTATTTTTCTTTATCTCAAACTTATAGAATGCAGCTTGTTCCTTTTCATAGTCATTATTAAACTGGACACATTCTACCTTTTCTCTGGCCTATTGTCCACTATGCCTGAACCACCACAGTACCTTTGTTGTGATTGTGTTGATTCAGAACAATTTGGCGAGGGAAAAAAATCAGAAATTATACAGAAAAAAAGCAGCTTTCCATTAATTGGATACTCACAAGTTCTTGCAAACGTTTTGGGGCCTTGGAACCCAGTTTGTTTACACATCGATTGTGGGCGAGAACCTTCAGAGGGCTGATATCGATCCCTGTCGCTGGCCATTCACACGCATTGATCTCCATCTTCCAGCCATTCTTGATTCCTTGGAGTATGGAGCAGTGTTTGGGCCCAATGATATTTAAAAAATAAAATAAAAAACCAAGGATCTGAGGTCTATCCACTACATCTTAAATTCTGGTTTTGTGGCAGTTCTCCATCCTGCTGGGGAAGTGCTTACGATAAGCACAGAATGTGAAGGTGCACAGAAGGGCCAGGCATCTTAGATGTGCTGTGAAATGGCCACACAGTTGTGCGACATGGATGTACAGTCAGAGGTACCCATTGGCTGCCAATAGAGCAGCGGTGGCCTAATGGTTAGGGGACTGTGTTTATGATTAGAGGGTTGTTGGTTTGAATCCCCAAAGCACTTGTCCTTAGGTGCTAAATAATAGCTGCCCACTGCCCTTTCGCATACAGCTTAAATGCAATGGACACATTATGTTGTTGTGCTCTGTGGCGTGTCAACGACGACAATTAATTGCTTTCACTTCGCATTTGCAATTCCGGGCAGAAAGGGGCATTCATATCGGACTTAAACCACAAACTAACAGAAGCAATTCACAAACTAAATGTTTAAAGACCCAGAAATAAGTACAGCGCCAATATAAGCTGGTGGGAATATTCCTTTTGAGGGTGTGATGCTCTACCACAATGGGCAGGTGCAAACCCTTCAGTGAGATTGCAGGCCACGATAAATATATACCAAGCATGCCCCTCTCTGCCTTGCCTGAATGCTCCTGGATGCTGAATGGTAAGTGGCTTTAATACCAGCACTGAGATATACAGTAAATAACATTTGAATAATGTGCTCCTTTCAAGTGTTTCGGCATAACACAATCCTATACCTTAATAGCTCTAAATACAGGTTACACAGAGTAGGCTACTGATCTTTATGTAACTACACTTCAGTCAGCATAGAGCAGGGTCTTGAATGAGATGGTCATTAAAACGTTCGGTTAACTAGGGTTATAGCAATTAGTTGTGTGCAAGATACTACTTTCTGACAACGTTGTTCTGCTGAAATTACGGACCTGCCGTTTGAAACACATCGGACTCCGTCGATGTCCCTGTTTAAACAATCGCAGCTGACACTGGATTATGACTTATGAGGGCGGATGAGCTGCCTGAGGTGTTCAAACAAATTGGGATGGATGCTTCTCCGTGAGGTTTTTCGCAGTTTCACGGGGGGGGGTGTACCTTTTCATCGGTTCGCAAAGGCTGCTGTGTGCATGTGAACGTCGCACAGCTAATACATAAAAATGACCCAATAGCTCGTCCGCAGCGTTTTCATTACTGACCGCCGTGCGATCCATTTCACTGTTATTACACAAGCCCAGTTCCTTACAGGCGATACTTATACCTGTCAAGCTGTCCAACTGAACGGGACCCTTTCATTCTGCACTACCGGGGCCCTGTGATCTGGAGCAGCGTGAGTCAGTCACGGGTGTCGAAAGCACTGTTTGAGATTGACAACAGGTATCCCTCCTGGAAGAAGGAAACCGAGTCAAGTTTAGTACATAAGCGACGACCCACGCTGACGTTAGTCGCTAGGATTGCCTTTGCCGTGTCCCACTACACCCCATAGCATACCCGCTTAGCGGAGCGTCAGTCTGCGGCGGGCGGGGGGGTGGCTCGGGCAGCACGCGGCTGATCGCGGGGGATTCTGGGAAGGCAGCCTTCTGCGCCGCTTCTCTCCCCGGCGCTCAGCTCCTTGCAAACCATCGCCCGTTAATGATGCTCAGCTGGTCCAGCATTGTGCAGAAGGAGTGCTTGGGAAGCCTGATGCTGCTGGCAAACACGCCAGCCAATATTTGGAATCACCACAAAAAATATACAGTTTTCATGTGGAAATGACGCTATATTCTGTAAACTGAACAATATTGAGCTTTTTTATATTTAATTATCAGTTATTTTTAGAGAAACGATAAAAGACATTTAAAACTGCTGCCAAAGTGTTTATTTACAGTGGATACAGAAGACTGTTCTATACCCCCCCCCCCCCCCCCTTGCAAATGGCTGAGTCACGTATCTCTGTTTATATAGCATTTTCCCCATAGTTACTCTTGGCTGTTCCAGTTTAAAGGACACCGTGAGGAGGGAGGGGCTAAGCCTCTCATGGGTGAGGCTCAGAAGACCGCGGGGGTTAATTCTGGTCAGCTGTCCATCCATTCCTGCGGGTGCAGGAGATGGTATATTTGTTTTTATTTTGCCCCTAGTAACCTAGCACAGTATTACAGCATGTCCTAAAACCCGTAGCTGCAGGAGGCCTATGTTTACCTCAGCAAAGGGAAATAAATTTTGTTTGTATCCATACTGCCAACCCTCATATCTCGCTTGTTTTAGAGTAGTGCTTGTTCAGTTCCTGCCCTATGTAAACCTCCGCTCCCCTGGTTACATGGGTCAGCATGCTTGTTTCTCATAAGCACCATTTCAGTGCTACTTACACTCGTGGGAGTTTTACTTACACCACAATGTACTGAGGCCATAATGAAAAATTACTGGTTCAGAGAAATAACCAATCAGATTGTTGAGGAGGTGGGCCCAACCACTCAGATGTCTTGGTTCTGCCTCCTCTAGTTGCTTAGACCAACCTCCTTTACAATCTGATTGGTTATCTCTCTGAACCAATTATTTTTCTTCCTGCCCTCAAAACTCCCACGAGTATCGCTTACATCACTATTTGAATTTACATTTCTTAAAGAAGTAAAGCTTCTTTTTGTGTATACTCTTGTTTTAATGCAGTTTTGCTTTGATCAACATATGGAAGCACAGTTTGCACTGCAGACTCCACAAGCGTTTACATAAACAGGTCCCTGCCTTAGGTCTTGACTGCCTGGTCATTGACTTCCACAAGGAGGTCCAAGCTGTGGGAGTGACCCAAAGAGAGAGGGCAGTATTTCAGCTTTATTTACCGTCTGATGAGTCACAGGGGATTTTCAGCGGTGGATCAATACATGGTAGGAAAGGTGAGGGAGACCAGTTATATTTTGTTACTGCAAGCCAGAGGTAATATGGTGCAAGTGGGCAGAGGAGCGGGAAAAAAAGAGCAGGGGCTGACGTCCTGCTTCTCCCCGCTTCCCACGGCACCCCCCACCCCGGGGGTGACCCTCGAAGACCAAAACCCAGCCGCTTTGGCCGGGAGGCATTCAGGAACGGCCGTCTCCATCCGAAAACACACCCACGCCATCGGTGCTGACGCGCTACTCAGGACGGTCCACGGTCACAGGGAACGGAAGTCTCTCTCTTGTGCCGGTCCTTCTTGGTAATCGGCCTGTTCCGCGGCTATGTGCACAGCAGCCCGATGCACACAATCTCGGCGTACCGAGCCACGCTGAAGAATTTAACATTAGCCGACCTTGTGGTATGCATGCGGCTTCTCCCCGTGCATATGACTGAGCTCGGGACCTGCACTTATTGTCATGTGGTGCCATATGGTCTCTGTGTGTGTGGGATGTCTAAATTATACATGAAGCAATCTGTTTAAGCCTGGCTTTTTGCGTTTGACTGTGAAATTTTTTTCCCTTTCCCTTTTCTCCTAGCTATACTGTTGTGCTGGCTGGCGAACGTGTCATAGTTCCATATAAAATACAGGCATCTCAGCTGCAGCCAGTGCTGTTTGATGTAATATTCATGATGCATTAGTGAAGCAGGCCAGGGGAGATGGTGTGTATGGGGGGGGGGGATTTCCATGCTCTAAGGCCCCTTAATATAAAAATCATGCACACAGAATAATTACCCTATCCATAAGGTCCCCCATCCCAGTTTCTGCCTGGATAATGTTTTGTTCTCACGCAGTTGAGCACACACATCCAGGCACTTATATGTATGCAGGGGTGTGTGTTTGTGTGTGTGTGTATTGCGGGGGGGGGGCATTTTCAGCGCTGCTCTCGAGAGCCGTGTCAGTGAACGCTCAAAGTGCCAAGCACACCCCATTACCCGTGGGCATCGGCCGAGTACAAGCTGCACGCTGAAAGATCCAAGCAGCCAGGAGCCCAGAAACCGAAATCCTCCCCCCCCCCCCCAACACATACTGTAAGCACATGCACGTACACACACACACATACTGCATCAACTGCACGATTCTGGTCCGAGCTGCAAAGGGTACCTGAGCCTCGTCATGCTGCTCCACCATCGTTCCCCTCCTCGAAGCTGCATTGATGCAGAAATATAAAAAACATACCTAGAAAAACAGTGATGCAACTGATATAACAACAGCAAGAGGAAACTCCTCCCCAAAAGCTCTGCCCTGCGATATCTAAGCATTTCTACGTCATTTGCACAAATTCATATGTTTGCCCAATGGAACATTTGAGAATAACATTTAGCCGGGGAAGAATCTTCGTGTTTGGAAAAAATATAGTTTCCATAGGAGGTCCGAGGGCTGCACACCAGGAAACAGAGCAGATCACCCCCTGCTTCTCTGTTAATAATGAAGAGATGTTCTACATCTTGTTTTCTGTGGAACAGTGCTACAGAGCTCTGTGTAAATGTTAGATGCTTGTGTTCCACTTCTCCATAATGGGATATTAATGTTTGAACAGCAATGGGGCTATAGAGCAAGATCTGGATGACTAAGAGTCACAGCGTACGTCATTACATCATATGGCTGTTTTATAGAGCCAGGCCACTTTAAGGTGTAATAGCAGGTCTTTAAGAGGCACGCATTGCTGAAACAGCTCGTAAGAGTGTAGCAGCTCAAATCGGCACTTAATGAGGATGTTATGGCTCATAACAATACTTTATGCCAGCTTGATCGCTTATTGGGGAGAAAGAGCAAATGAATCTTTGACTTGCAGTGAGAAGTGTAAGAATGGCAGTCAACACTGATTAATATTGTAAGCGAAAAAGCGCAGGTATTGGGTTATGTTTTGGGGGGGTTGTCTGCGTCCCTTCTGATTACCTGCCGCCCCACACAGCCACCGTGTCGCTGTGTCGGATGATGGATCACATAAAGGAGCGATTCTGGCAGCTACAGAATAATTCACAATTGTACCTGCTAATGGAAAAGAGGAGGAAAAAAAACAGCAGTGAAAATTATATAGTGCTGCTTCTCTTATATCCTGGGATAAATTCTCTGGTAGTCGCAGCAGCAAAATTGAGCTGAACAGACCAAGCAGGACAGAGACAGTGAATTCTAAAAAGAGATGGCCCTCTAAAGCAAGACGCCATGAAGAGAAGTGCCACAGAAAACAGGCGCTTTGTTTTTCAAACTGTCCCTAAACGATGGATAAACATTTGTAGTGAGCATGATGCAATATTTCAGCGGCAAACAACAGTTATAGTTACTCTGATATCAACTGTACTGGTCTTGATTTCTAATTTCTATATTGTAGCATCATATTTAATTACCCCTTCCATTTGTTTATCAGTCTTATTTTGGTCGGGGGGAGGACCTTTCCCAGGAAGCATAGGGCACAATGCAGGGGGACACCTTGGCTGAGATGCCACTCCATTACACGGCACACATGCAATCATACAACACAGGCAGTTTTGGGAGATTGTGGGTACAAGAAGTCCCATGTGACAAGGAGTCCCCAGGGAAGCCTGCAGAACTCCACACATGGATCGGATCTGGGAGTTCAAAGCGTTACCCACTGTACTACCACCAAATATAATTATCTTATTTTAAAAATATTAAAGCATGGCTCAATGTAAAAGCATTTGCACAACCTTGTGAAAACTCTAATTTGAATAAATATGCTTTGAAATGTGTTTTAAATTAGTTTTCAGGTTTCAAAATACTAGGTATTATTCATTAGGTGAAGTACCACAAAGTGCAGCCTGTATCCAACGACCCCTTTCATCTTAAGGAAGTCGCAGGGAATCCGCAGGGTAATATGGATAGCTTTGCAAACAAATGTGAATGAAGGGCTCTTCATATGGAATCTGTTGAGATCACAGGGTGTGGAGTCGGATTTTGGACAAACGGATGACTCCGGCATCTAAGAAACGCAAACTGGTGGATGAAGCTGCTTTACTTTGGTTGATGAAGATAATGAGGCCCACCATGAGTCATCTAACGTCATGGCGGGGGCTGCTCATGTTTACCGACCTCGCCCCCTCCCAAAGCCGCCACCAGACTGGCAGAACGTCACCGGACTCTAGCAGCGGTAGTGCAGCTGATCGCACCGTCTGTCGCGGGTATGAGCACGCTAAGCTATCAAGGGAACAGCGGGATTCGCTTCTGAACAATTTTATCCCACGATATGGAGACGTCACAGTCTAACACAGAGTCTAGAAGTGCCTTCCTTTTATGAGCATTTTGATTCTATCTCTGTTTTACGGTGTGGGGGGGGGGGGCACTCTTAAACATAAATGATACCCTATCAACGCACTCGACACCCCAACAGACCTGCTGCCATAAATATTGTTTTGTTGATCCCAACAGATACATCAGCCTAATTATCTTCCCCTGGTGTGATGGATTCTGTGCCCAGATTACCGTGAGCTGCTTTTTCAAAGGCTCATCCTCTGCGCCACTAGAACAGCATTGATTTCTTTATTTTTTCTATTCATTTATTTTATATTTCATTTTGATATTGACGCCCTGTTTTCATAGCCATGGTTTCCTAATGCCAAAAGCACTGTGCGATGGATTACTGCACGGTGGACTACAGTAGGTTTAACAGAAACACAAGCACATATTATCCCCAGAATGCTGTCTTAGAAACATTTGTCACCCACAAGGAGCTGTGTTCGTTGGAGCTGAACAAGTGCTGAGTGTGTTATACGGAAGCTATTTGATCTGTTAAATAAAGTTTGTCTAAACGAAAATGCAATTTGCAATGTAAAGAGGCCACAAAACAAAGTACTAGGCTGTTACAATGAGTAGTTGTTTTCCATAACCTGCCACAAGACTTTTTTATTCAAATTTCTCATAGGAAACCAGCAAAGTATGTACCTGGTACGTTGCAATTTTGGGTATTGCTAAAAATTCTGTCCCTCTGTATTCATAATGACACCTCTTTCAGTTTTTAATCATGTCTTTTATTTGTTAGCTATCTATCTTCTATAATTGCTTATCTACTTCAGGTGACAGTGAGGCCCAAGCTTATTCCAAGAAGCACAGGACACAAGGCAGGGGACATCCTGGATGAAATGCCAGTCCAGTGGACCACAGAGAGTAACACACCCTGATCAATTTAGAGATACAATTTAGAGAACCAAAGCCCCCGCACTGGATGTTTGAACCCAGGGGACGCCCTCTCAGTCCCACAGGAACGAAAGGAACCAAAGCCGTAGCACTGGATGTATGAACCCATGGGGTGCCCTCTCATTCCCACAGGAACGAAAGGAACCAAAGCCCCCGCACTGGATGCATGAACCCAGGGGACGCCCTCTCAGTTCCACGGGAACCAAAGGAACCAAAGCCATAGCACTGGATGTATGAACCCAGGGGACACCCTCTCAATCACACGGGAACCAAAGCCATAGCACATGATGTATGAACCCAGGAGGCGCCCTCTCAGTCCCACGGGAACCAAAGCCATAGCACTGGATGTATGACCCCAGGGGACGCCCTCTCAGTCCCAGGGAACCAAAGCCATAGCACTGGATATATGACCCCAGGGGACGCCCTCTCAGTCCCACGGGAAACAAAGCTGTTGCACTGGATGTATGAACCCAGGAGACACCCTCTCAGTCCCACGGGAACCAAAGCCGCATGCTAGATGTCTGAAGACATCACATCGCACTCTGTGCCATTGTACCACCATCATTTATATGCCATTCTAAAGCAAATGGGCAACAGGCAGAAATGTTTCTGTGGTGACAGATTGGTTGTACATAGTCGTTCTGATGAAACGTAGCAGCTTCACAGACACTCTGCTTAAGCACAGTCATGGTGCTTTAAAACATGGTCACTTAAAGGATGATGTAAGGTCCACCATTCTCACATCAGAGCATTGCAGTAGATATTCCATTTCTGTTTCCATTAATCTGGCTATAATTTACGAGTCTATAAATGTGTTTCTCTATCTGTATATCAAAAAAAAAATCTGTTTACTGTATTTGCCCCTATCTGTAGAGCAAGGCATGCATATATGTGTGTGTACCTCAGTGTTCAATGTGACCGATGTCTCTCCCCATAGTAGGATTATGTTGTATGGCATAAAATTTTCTTCCTTATCACAGATTGCTTTTTGGGGGTGCTGAGCCCTCCCCCCTCCCCTCCATGGAAAAAAAGCACGTCATTTGATTCAATCATTCTATGTAGAGAAAAAAAAGTGATTGTGGTACAGTGCAATGCTTAAGAAAGTAAGGGTTTGAATTTTAACCTTATGGAATTCATTATCACAAATCTAAGTAGGCCTACTAGGAAGACCATACTTCCAAGATTAATGTAATTACTACACACAGAACTGCTGAATTTAGAATAATGAGACAGAGCATTATTAACTGTGCAGTGTCTTACTGGTTTAGGGAACAGACTTCACGTGCTCTGCAGTGAGCAACGCTGTCCGAGGTGCTGAAATGAGGCGCCTGCACACGACAGTCAGAGATTGTGCTTGCTAATTCGAATTAACACCAGTCTCCAAACAAGATTATCCATGCGTCCTCAGTTATTAATAAAGCCTGTCCTAGAAATTCGCGTTTAATTAAAAATCTTGTGGCCTTAAATGAGGGCACAATAGGTATAAGCATTTACGTATAATTCATATATCTCTGGCTCTGCTACACTGAATTAATTTAGTGCTTCTGAGAATTTCACATTGAAGGCGTTTGGTGTCGCCAGGGAATATGACACACAATTAGTAAAGCCGATCGTGATTTCCGAGGTGCGGTTCCATTTTCGCATAGTAATTTTAGTCTAGCTGTTAAAGCAGGAAACGGCTGCTTACACCATTTCACTACAAGCAATTACGTATGTCTGTGAAAGTGTAAAAATCGTAGTTTTGTGATACCAAATTAAATTAATTACGGTTTGGTTTAGGCAATGGGATTTCGAGAAAGTTATTATCCCTCAACAACTAAAACTCGAGAACGGTTAATTACCGGGCAAAACCCAACTTTCATAATTCATGATAATTCACAATTTAATAGCGATAGCGCGTCTATTGGAATGGCGTCTATTACAGATCGGTCACGGTGACACCCAGACACCGCTAACATCGAGATATAATGTTTAACACCGGGGACTGCTGTGATTTTGGCTGTATTTACCCTCACATCAGCACGTATTACGTTAGAGGAGGATGAAAATATTACGCTTCAGACAAACACAGCTATGTGGGCGTCAACATATCCAATGACTGGGTTTTGTGCGGATAGCACTACATTATTAGAAATTCACAGTAAATGCAGGCTACAGTCCGTCTTATTGGCACCTAATTTGTCTCCGCAATTAATTTCTCACCTCGCGCTGATCCATATCTATGGAACACTGCGTGTGGCGATGTGTTCTTAATGGTTTTCCAGATGGGATCGTTGCCGAACACATTTCACAAAAATAGTTTACTTGCTTTGTAATGTTAATCAATTGGTGTATTAGATGCAGCTACATTAGGCGCATCTACGACCCATGCGTCAAAATTAAACCATGTTATATATTTGTATATAAGACGTGTATGGTTTAAGCAGATGCCCCCAGTAATGTCATTCGTTTCTCCATGCTGGGCTTCTTTGCGTGGTTGGCGGCGGAAATATATGGTTTAAATGATGTAATGCAGTTTTCAGAAAGGTGCGTCTAATAAGCTAAGGCCTTTTTGTTAGGTGACCGCCCCAGGTGCTTTTAACTGAATGCCATCGCCCAACGACCAGCTAAGTTAATGTACTGAGAACCCGTATGGGGTCTTCATACGACAGTACGTACACATTATTTACTGGTCAGATTCAGCTAAAAATGCAGTTTACCTTCTATAAAGGGAGACATCTGGCATATTATTGTGTATGATTTTGCGTATCTGTATTTGAAAGTGCTCACGTTACGGTCAGCTTGCGATTAAAAAAGCAGTTATTTCTGAATAATAATCTGAAGTAAAATTAGATCTGCACCCCCCGTAGACCACGCCCCCTTATCTCTTGCTGTCACACACAAACACACACATAAGGGCACACCCTGACACAAAATACATATCGATTAAATATTTGTCGTTAAAAGTCCCAACCGGCTTCTCAGTATATCTCTTGTACCCGAAATCTTGAAAGTAAGCTTTCTTTCCCTGGATTTAGGGTTTCAAATATGATGTGCATTCTTCCTGAATTAATCTACAAATTGAATCCCCTTTTTTCTACAGTAGGCTATATGAACGATCGCATTGAATCCACGGCTTCGCTGTAATGTGCTGTAGCTGACGGATCCAGCTCCGTGTTTTGGCCCCTCCTTTGACTTCGAGGCCGGGGTATGGAGAAAGAGTAGCCGACAAGTCCCGTGGACCAATAGCACAACAGTGCTGCCTGAGAGGGGAACCCGGTGTGCGGGCGAAGGGCCAAAGCACACCGCAAGCAGCACTGACAATATCGGATCTGCCACGGTAGTGCTCTCACATTTTTTTTCGCCTCCCCTTGATGCTGAGATTTTTATTTTTTTTTTGCTTTAGAGGAATATTTCATTATACGGTGACGCCAGCATAACTTCCAAGTGCAAATATAAAGGTAAGATATAATCGTGCTGGGCGGACTGTTCTCCGGGAGTTTATACACAATCATGTAAAGAGGTGTTCAGATATTTCTGGAATCTTAACCTACTGGCAAACATACAGTTATAAACGGGACGGATGCTATTTCGTAGGCGTTCCCCGCGTTGGATCGTCTTTGTTAGGCTTGTGCACGAGGTAGGGCTCGTGGCAGAAGCCTTGTGCAACCTTACAACTGTTTCATCTGGCAGTTCTTTAAAGTTATTCTGGTGCAGCAGACTGTTCCGTAAAGGAGTTTCCACTCAATTACACACATTTTTGAAATTGGTTTGAGGCGGCAGTCAAATCGATACGTGAGCCGGGACGGGGTTGATCTCCCTGGAATAGCCCACATTCACTGCATACAGAGAAATGCGATGTAATATCGTAAGAAATGCTCAGTTACCACGTTGCGCTTATTTATTTTGTGTAAACTGTAATTATGGGGGGAGGGGGGCGCACGGTTGAGAGACTCAAGGGACCCCAGCGTTTTCATTATTTTTAAATTGTCGGCGACTCTAAATCGTGGGCAAGCATTTGGAGATTCAGAAATACTTGTCCACTTAATGAACTCTATTGCGGTTCTTCGCGATGCCCATATCTAAAGATTATGAGAAAAAAAACAGGATGATAATGGTTATCAGATAACTTTCTTATACTCTTAAACAAGCAGATAACCATGTTGTCGACGTCATGCAATGTCTGTAAGTTTTATATGAGAACAGTGGATATATTTTATTACAAATCAAGTTAATTCCCAGGGGCTCTGCACAATACAAGGTGGAATTATTTTCCACAGCCGGACAGGGTCTAAGGTTATTTTTGCAATCATCACATTTATTAAATGATCACTATGACGCTATTCATACACAGTGCTTGAAATGCGGCGGTTGAAAAAAATAATCGAAATGAAAATAATTCGCTGCTGCACATTACACTTAAACTGTTAATCTAGCTGTGAGCTGGACTGAAAAGTAAAATATTTACCGAGATACCTACACTTGCAAATATTGCTAATAGTGACACAACTAACATAAAATAATAATAATAATAATAATAATAATAATAATAATAATAATAATAATAATAATAATAAACAACGACGACAACAACAACAACAACAATCAACATTATCATCTCCGATTCGGGAACCAGCTCCCTGCGCCTGGGCACGCTAGCACGAGTTCTGTCACCTTATTCTGGTCCAAAAGTGTCCAGAGCATGTTGGGTCGGGTTTGTAGGCTGTCAAACGCAGTTAAATGACAAACACGTGACTTGCCATATCGCAATATAGCTGACATGATGCACATTCGTTGCTTATTCTATCGCTTTAGCTTGAGCATGCTTTTATTTTTGTTTTTTTTTTTCGTGTGCGGCTTTGTAGTTATGTTTCCGCCGCTTTGTTACAAATGGCGTTCATCACTAATAGGTGACGTGCTGCTTTTCAGCACATACAATTGCGAAATTTGAGGGCGCAAGAAGAGAAGAGCGCTCATGTCTTTCTGTAACAGTAGGGAAATGTCATTAGGAAGCCAAACCCTAAGCTTTGCGTTTAACTAACATATCTAACTGTCGCAGGGAAGCGGGGCAGTCTTTGCACTTCTGTGGTAGGCTACAGCCTTATGGGCGTGAAGAAAAGTAGGTTCACTGTTTGGGGTGAGTATCAAATTGCACTGTTTAATTCCCGGTCGTATTTCAGAAAGCGATGCACGGAGCAATGTTTTATGACAAACCAAGCTATGACAAATCCATTACAAACAAACAGGGTCTGATGTTTTAATACTGACATGTTTTGACAGCAGATAGAAGAATCAAGTCAATCAAAAAATATGAGTAGAATTAAGCTCGGCTTTGTAGTTTTATGTACTACTCACTAAAGATAATAATGAGATAGTGATACTGCGACTCGCATTATGCTTGTGTCTACGTCAGGCACAATGGCATCCGATAAGGATCGGGGCAAATCATCGGTATTAAATCAAACGCCTTGTGGGGACCAGTTTCCTGGCGTCTTGGCTCTCTCGCTTTTTTCATTGGTTTCAAAATTTTGCACTCCATAAAACTGTTTGAATACCCGTCAACATTATTTATATTAAACTGAAATGTGTTTAAACCTGCAGCTCTCTTAGATGCGCAGATCACGGGGCGGCGTTCGTAGTTGGCCGAAAGTAAAGTTTAAAATTACGCCTAGAATCTTTAGGTTACGATCTGAGACTTAAGTATGAGAGCCCAGCGATCAATAACATAACCGTAAGTGGTAGTTTAAATAGCCGCTGCTGAAAATCGTAGGCTGTAGTTAAACCATCCGGCAACGTCTCTGTTTTTGCTGTTTGATCATTTCAAAGGCCAGATCCAGGGGGATACGTTTGAAGAAAACTCAAGAGTTATCGATCTAAATCTTAACGTTTAGCATAAATACACTAGACAATGACCTTTGGATAATTTTTTGTGCAATTATTTTATCATCGGACGTGCCATTAAACTTGAAATTCTCTTGGTAGCTCAATTTCATACGCAGCCATTTGAATACGATTACTAGAATAAAATATGAAATCTCATACTTTTCCTGCAAGCAAGAATGTATGATGTAAATGTTATATTGGTTAAACCTGAAAGATCCTGCTGCCTCCTGAAGATATACGAATCAACACGCGAACGCAATCATTTAAATGCTTTAACGCTGAACAGGGGACCGTTGAAAAGGATACCAGTTGTCTTTAGGACTGTTGTCCTTGAGAAATCATGACTGGCTACTATTAATCTGGGCAGGTATCTGATTTGCAGACTTTCTGTTTTACCCATCAATGTGATCCAGGTTCGAGTTTCAGGCTGTGATGTTTTCCAACACTCTGTGAATCTCAATAATCGTACTCAATTTATGCTGTCGCGTAGCCTACCTGTTTTACGTCACCTTCCATTGCTGTAAACCAGTTCCAGTGCCAAGAACACAAGTAAAGAGGATGGTAAAAATCCCCAGTGTTGAGACCGGTTTTGCCAAAATCACAAATTCCGTCTTTGCGTTCTTGGTATTGAGAGTCATCCACTGTTTGACCTCCTTGTCATTGTACAGGAAGTGACATACTGTAAGAGATTAGGTCTACCCTATCCCTGTTTTTCTAAATCCTAAACAGGTTCTCCCCATGTTCTCCCCAACAGCAAGAAAGTGGATTAAACCATATAATTTGTATTGTTTCCTAGAGTAATATAGCCATGGACCTGTGCTGTTCTATATGGGCAAGTTTTTGCCTTGAGTTTTTGAGTTTTTCTTGCTAGCGGTGTGGACCTGTAGTCCACAGAATCCCAAAAGGCACATGAAGAGACCTGAGGTGTGTTTCCAGGTTAAAAAAAAAATGAGCTGGATGGGAAATACTGCCGGGCCGCCGTTGCTATCCACCTCCGAATTTAACGACTTACCAGGTTAAAAAAAAAAAAAAAGAGGAATGAAGAGGAAGACGCGCGGTTTCAGAGTCCCTCTAGGTAAAGGCTGTATCAGAGAATGGGAGGTATGTTATGAGTCTGTGAGTCTACATCTAGATCAAGAGTTAAATCCCATATACCACTGATGTCTGCAGACAGTTTGGCAACATGAAAACTACGTAGTGTGTTTTTGCACGTGGGGGGGGGGGACTGGAGGAAGCCCCACAATGACAAAGGGGGGGGGGGGGATATGCAAACTCTACACATGTACAGCCAGGACTGAGACTCCAGCCCCGGTTATGGGGGTGTGGGGCAATAGTGGCAACCACTACACCACTGTGCCACTCCTATTATTATTATTATTATTATTATTATTATTATTATTATTATTATTATTATTATTGTCATGCTTGTTTGTTTTATGTGTTGATATAGTTAGTGAGTTTGCAGATGGTCGTATATGATCCGTTAGTAGCATGGCTTCCCTCAGCAGGACGCAAATGCTGCGTCATGCGGGGCCATCGCACACGGCGGGGGCTCTCTGCCAATCAGCAGGAGGGTGACAGGTGGCGTGGCGGCTAAGGAAGCGAGCGTGCAAAGCCAAGTGGACGTGGTTCGGATCTGTACCGAGGAAAGCCGTCTACCTGGTGTGATAGTATGATAGCAGCTGGGTGTGGTGGTTAAGCGGAGGAAATATTTACAGGACACGTTCAAGGAAAGGCCTGCTTTGTGCTTTTCAGTGATGGGTTTGATCTCTAACGCTTCCATAGATTTACATTTGGCAAAACTGTCAGCTTCTCTGGACACAGCAGCTGAAAAAGCAGTAAAGAAGTAAAATATTCAGATAAATGTGTAAAAGGTACAAGTTTTAAGTACAGTAGAGTCATGGCTTATTCTGTTTGAAGCAAGCCAGAATTGAATTCAAGATAATGAAAGAACGGGAACTTGTTTTAAAGCTTGTTTTGCTCTCCAGCGGATGCTTATGCACCTGTTTAAGGTGCTGTATGCACAGTGTTATGCTTTTAAACCCTAACACAGCATCTGAGCTGCTGATCTGTTTCCAGGTCTTGTTACTGTTGTTGTTGGTTGCTGCCTCAGAGTGTCAGGGACTGTGAAAAACCCCGTGATGTCAAGTTGACTGACATCATGTCTGGAGCTGCGAATAAGACGCGCTTATCCGTGAAGCTGCTGTTCCCATCCGTCACTGTAATGGCGTGCAGTGTGCAGTGTGCACTGGCGCGATTGAGTCCCCTTGGTGTCAGCAAGGAGCTGGAACTGCAAATTACCTTGCGGCACAACGGGACCTTAAACCGCAAAGCCTTTTGGGAAAATCAACACGCAATAGCAGATGTTTAGGTGACCAGTGGGTCAAGTGCATGACTGCTTTTAGTCTCTATAGAGCGGTGTTTCCCAACCCACAGACGGTCCACATTTTTGCTCCCTCCTAGCTTCCTGTCAGACAGTCCACATTTTTGCTCCCTCCCAGCTCACTACTGTGAGGGAGTAAAAACATGGACTGTCTGTGGGTCCCCGAGGACTGGATTGGGAAACACTTACATAGAGTGATTATTTGTTACTTTGGTCATTCATCACGTTGAAGGTCTAGACACCGATGAAGACACTTGTCATTTGAGATTTTTTCAATATTTCCTTGTGATAGAGAGACTGATGTGTGAGCTTTACAAAGTAGGAGTAATTGTCAGATTAACCTGTTTGTGTGGAAAATCATCTGGCATTCTGGGATCATGTCACTCTGTGCCACTTCAATAGTCTGCCTGAGGAGTCACAGGTGCCAAAATCCCAGGCAGAGGGAGAGGGAAAGACGACCGGCGATGGGATCAATGTTTCTTTTTTTTGTTTTTTTTGCAACCCGAGCATGTCTGAGGAGCTCAGGAGCTGAGTGGGTCAACAGGGAAAAAGCTGATTGCGATGGGCCCTAATTAGCTCTTTGCTTTATAGCGTAAGGTAGAAAACCGTGACACAGGGTAAGTGGAAAACCAGGAAATGAGGGAGGGATTTGCAGCCAGATCAGAATGTCGCAGTGTGTATCTGCTTACTGATCCGGCTGCAACTTCTGTGATTTCATAAGTCTCATTTGAATAAAATTTGAATGCATTTACATACGCTCTATATGTAAATATATTATGCTTATATTTTCAGGATTCGCATAATCGTTGTCAAGCTCTGTGGATAGGCAATCCGTGTCCATGTCCAGAAGGATATTGGTTCGATTTCGAAACCTATCACCGTCGGGCCATTGAGGTAAACCTCTTAACCCCGAAAACTGGGCAACCCTGCGTTCTGACCCCAAGCCTTTCTCTCATCCATACATGTGTCTCTGATGGAGAGTAAGATGGGATACGCAAAAAAAATCTAAGGACTCCTGTGCACAAATAAAAGCATCTTATCTAAAGACTGGAATGCTTGCTCAGTCACACCCAGTACGGCGAACAACACACAGAATGAATAATGGACAATAAAAGTGAGATAGTGCCAAGAAACAAATACACCTTCGGCAGAACCATTCATAAAACTGCAGGTGCAAGTAATATTGTAGTAGTTGAGATTTAACTATTGATGATGTGGATAGCTTGGGGAAGGAGTATCCTACAACCCCTGCCCATCCATACCCATCTGTTTCCCATAATCGTATGCTTCATGCACGATCACAACCAGGAATCTGTCCCTGGTATAAGGAGAAGCGCCGGTTCAGCCTGGACACGATTCCAGTGCATCGCAGTGGATGTTCCCTTCACCAAGTTCGCGAAGGCCGTGCCTCAGGGCCATCGGATCTCTATGCACATTGACCCAGGGGCAGGGATTACAGCCACGGTGCCCCTCTGTAATACAAATACTGAATTCATGTTGACATTTTGTTTATTATCGCCTTGCTCGATTGCTGCACATTTCCATCTGTGCTTTATATTTGGGATTCTGAACATGTTGAAGGCTGTGGACCGGTTTGCATTGTGCAAAAATTTCACGGACTAAGAAGACTTGTTCCGGGGGGGTGGGGGGTACACTGTCTGTGGATCGACTGATGTATAAGACACATGTAATAAGTTGCTGTGTCCCCTTTGTAAAGTTCATTTTCGGGAATTAATCAACCACTTCCTCAGACTCACAGCATTCTGTGGAACAATGGACCAGATCTGTGGAAGAGGTAACAAAAGAATTAGGTAGGGATGAGAGTGACAGAGAAGGAGTGCATGACTGACACCTGGTGTGATGAATGGCGTGACCGGGGAAGTGGGACAGATGGATGACAAAGAGAGAAAATGACAGGAAAACAAGGCAGGAAATTAAATCGATGCAATTGCATTTTGGATTTGCTTGTTTCCCTCAGGTAGGTGCTGTGGTGCCGGGGGAGATGTTCAGAGGCTGTGTTCAGGTTTACATGCAGAATCTCCCTCTCTACAATGCTGCCTGCATCCCGGCATTACAGGTGATCTCTATCTAAATGCAACTGGCAAAGGCAAAAGATTGTTGCCATGGTTATTATAGTATTATATATGCCATATTTAACACTGCGTACATGGTTATGGATGGATCCTTAGATGTCATGTTTAAATAACTTTTATTTGCAGCACAGTTATTCTGGCAATTCTGTTATGTTCTTCTAATAAAACGTGAGACCATAGGCATGGCGTAGGGCTTATGCTAATTCTACTAAGGTAAAATAATTATGGTGCAAGTAAAAATGTTTTCAGTTTTACCGTAAGACTTTATTGAAACAGCCTGACAATAGGATAGAAGCATTTGGAAGCACTGACTGGGAAATTTTTTAATGTGTTGGCAAGCAATTCATTGCTGCTACCGGTGGGCTCCCAAATCCCCAGAAACGGCAGCTGTGTTTTGGGAAGAGTCGCAGAGTCGACAGCCAATCATAATGGGTTGGCCCTTCTGCTTTTGACCAGTCAGGAGGGAGAGGTCAGGGGCAGGTTGCCTCGGCTACTACAAGCAGTTGGTTCCACACAAAGCAGATGATGGGCAGCTCCACCAGTAAGGCAGGAAGTCCAACATGTTCCCTTGTCTCCTGGGCCAGACGCTGGCTTCCGACCCGCATGTGAGATGGAGAGGATCAGGTCCGGTTGACCAATGAGAAGCCTTTGCTGTACCAGCCTACACCTGCCATCACTGTGATTTCCTGTCCATTCAGCGTTTCAGCTCGTAACCTGTCAAATATTTGTCGGTTGCTGGCAGTCCCCTCCACTCGGTGAAGGACACGGCCTCTGCAGTGCTGCTGTGGCTGAGCTTCTGGACTGGGAGGCTATCTAGAGGCAGCTTGGAGTCTGCCTGGGGGGAGATGGTTCATTGAGAGGTCAGCGGCACTTTGCAGTGGCATATGTTACTTGGGATTGCTGTATTAATCTGGCTGCTCCATTCACGTCGCCCAGCTTGAACAGTGAATGAGAACGAAAGTCTACAGCCCTTCGTACTGTGTTGTTTGAATTTGAGACCAGAGATGCTTCCATGGCAAGATGCACGATTCACCCAAAATCCAAGCATGTGCTCAAAAAAAGTCAGCTGATTTGTGATGAATGTATTGTTGAGGAAATTGCGTATTGGCTCTATCAGAAAGCTCATGGTAGTTTCACTTACCCATAAATGTTCTGAGGGCTGAAAGAAAAATGGTTCAGAGAGATTGTAGAAGAGGTGGGTCCAAGCAGCTAAAGGAGGTGGGGCCAAGACATCTAATTGGTTGGTCCTGCCTGCTCTAGTTGTATGGACTCATATCCTCTACAATCTGATTGGTTATCTCTCTGAACCAATAATTTTTGTTCTGCACATACTGTAGATCATTTTTTTGCAAATAAAATTCCCACAAGCTATCAGCAAGGCTTTATGATAAGAGCTACACGGTCTGAACACAGCACGGGATTTCTTGTAATGGAGGCTGGACACCATGGCTGTTTCCTCGAGTGTGTGATAGAGTATGTGCCGTTTGAATGTTAAGCTGGGTCCTTCAAGTGTCCCCTGAGTGAAGACATTTTATGTAACACAATGGGATGTATTCCCTAGTTGTACCTCCCTTGTATCTGTCTGTTATCTGCTCCCACTTCCCGTCAGGCTGTTGGCAATGCTTACAATGAGAGAATTGAGACAAAGCACACTGAAGATACTTAGTCATGCATGCATGGTTGTTTTAATGCACAGGGTTACCTGGGCTACAGCCCAGGAGCTTCCCAATGCCCCACCCCCCACCCCACACGTGGCCAAACACCTAGAAGCACACTGGTCATTTGCTAAATAAACTGCGATCTCTACTTTGTGGCAGAAGCCAGTCAGGCTGCTTAGGAGGGAGCAGAATTTCTGCTGGTGCTACTGGCGGTGGGCTATCCAGGGTGCCATCTTGGGGTCAGAATTTAGGTTTGCTGAGTGCCCAGTGTTTGAATTGTGTGAGGTCTTGGAGGGTCACCCCCTGTAAACCTGTAGACACGCTCCTACCTACTGGCCACCTCAGGAGGCCTCCCCCTCTGGCATTTTGTTTGCTATTTCCCACCTTCCAGACCTCCAAAGCACAAGACAAATCACCCTTGAAGAAAGGGAATGAACGGTGCTCCTGATTCAAACTGACAACAACAGTATTGGACATGCAGCGTGTCCTTTATGTGGATCATTATGGCTTACAGATGCATTGGTGTGACTTTTTGCTGCCTGCTGGTGAAGGAATGCTTTGAGGGTCCCTGCTGGCTAGAACAAGAGAGGCCATGATTCTGATGGTTACTGCTCAGGTAACTAATGAGCTGATGCTGGATCTGAAGGGTGCTTATCTAGGGCAGATTCCCAGTCACATGGTCTCATTTTGGCACTGAAATTTCAGGTTAAATACCTGGCTCAGGGGCGCAGGCCACCTGGAATTGTGTAATTCCTACCTAAAGTCTTGGAATTGTATCCAGCACTAGTGCTTCTCCAGAACAAAAATCTGTAAGCACACAAGTCTACAGTAAAACAACGTCCAGGAAGTGTGGTCGCATGGTGCACTTGTAGTTGAGAATCCAGAATGAGCAGAAGTGAGAGCGCTAAGACCAGTCCAGAGAACAAACAAGAAGAAGAAGCCAGCAACCAGTGCATGATGGGTAAAAAAAAAGCATTCTCAAATTAATGCAGCATAACTGAATTTCCCAATATTTACGCGGAGCTGGAGTTAATGCTGTGACTTGGCATTGAGTAAATGTCCCCCACCTTTGTAAGACAGCATTGCTGCAGAACAAGGCCATACAGTCGATGTTGTGTGGACCTTGTAGGGTCCTTAAGTGTTGGGGGTAGGGCTTGGTGTGTGGGGTCAGGGTGCAGGGATTGCAGCATAAACTGCATCCTTTGACTCACACACAGACACACAAACCAACTGGCAGGCTTTGAAAATATGTGAATGGCTCTTATTGTAATTTCTGGCTGTGATACATCTGCCCATTGTTGATTTCCGGCTGACGGACACCATGTGGCTGGTTGGAGAAATCCTGCCGCCCCCCCCTTCTATTCCCCCCGCACCTCAAGTTTTAATGAAGGCGACGACGCAGTGAAGGGGCGCCAAGGCTCTGTCGTTCATATTGTTGGATCGCCAGTGTCAGGCCGCTGCCAGAAAAGTGTGAAAGCGCTCATTAGAGGCTGCGAAGGCTGGCTGCCGTCGTCTTTCGGCACATGGCCACGCCTGCCCCTTTCGGTAGCGGCACCATCCGTCACGCTGGCGGTTCAGTTTGACGTACGTGTTTATTAGCGCTCTCGTTCTCCAGTAGCCGGGTGCCCGTTCATGCAGCTGGATGTTTTTATAAAACGCTGGCGGCGGGAGGGCTTTGCTATGCTTCCTTGCTGCGAGGGCCCTGCTGGACACTCCGCGTCAGCATCGTTATCCTCCCCGCCTGTTCGCCTGCCGCTTTGGCTGGCTAATGGCGCTACGGCTGCTTCGTTAGCGCCGCTGCTAACGTGATCGGATTGCCCCGTCGATTGTGAAAGATGTCGGCGGCTTGTTTTTCAGCCTTGGGGCAATCCGGGAGCCTTCGTAAGACCGACAGGCTTCAGTAGATACCCGCCATCCTGTTCACTCATGCCGTTAGTAGCTTGGACAATTAAATTTGATAAATTCTTTGATCTGATACTGCTTCTGTGCCTTGGAAATGAAGCTGAGAATATGTTCCCTATCTGCGTTAAGACCTGTTGTTCCACTGCAATCATGCCACACCACAACTAGCCCTCTAACTGCTGACCTACTCTGACTCCATCTGTGATTCCTTAGCTGGTCTCTAACATATCCTGAAAGCACATGTCTTTGATTGAATGGCTCTCTTATTAGATTACTGGAAGTTTGTATGTATTCTGTAGTTCTTTCTTCCAGTGCTAACTTGCACTTATGGCCAGTTATTTATCGCCAGCTCAGCCTTGCTGCACTTAGGTGTAGCTGACTTTAGTGGACAGTCTGCCTCGCTTTTAGGCCAATTCAGAAAAAAGCAACGGCTGAATAAATGAATGTAAATGTAAAGGCACAAAGCACAATCTTTTTAATTAGATATTTTTTTTTTTTTAATCCGCTACCATAGCCATGCATCGTTGTTATGGTACTTACCATGCCTAATCACGCAATGAGGAACCGAATGATCTCTCTGAGTGTCTGTTGATGAACTGGGGATAGATAGAGTCAGATAGATGGGTTAAGACAAAAATATCCAAAGAATGGGGAGGTTTATAAAAACGCTGTCAGCAGTTAGTGCCGGAGAAGACATATTTTGGCTTTTCACGGTTGTCCTCAGCAGCCAAACCTCGCACAAACGTGGCAGAATTAAATAAAAGCACTATCCAGCATATCAAACAAAAGGAGAGGGTTCTCCATTTGTCATCAAGGTCTACAACTATTGCTTCTTCCTCAGGTTTTTTTTTTAAAGCCACCTCCCCCCCATTCTATTTCCAACCCCTTCAATACTTTTGTAGTTTGCTGAAGAAGCTACGTGAAGGGTTTTTAATTACAGTCCCCAGATTTGAGGTGACATTTCAATCTGACATTTCAGTGCTAATCATCAGTATCCTCCACTGGGGAGTCGACTCCAGCCCTGAGTGGTCACCACGGCCTCCATCCCTGACAGCTTCCGCGCCCGCCATCGCGTTCTGCGATTGCCGGGTCTACGGCCGGAATGCAGGTTGTCCCGCGGGCCATAAACCAGCGCTGTCCCTTTGTCAGCACGGCTGAAGATTAAAGCGAGTCGTCCGTTTGATGTTAGCAGCGTTCCTCTCATAATACCGTCATAAAGATCGCCCTAAACCACCAGCCTGCATTAACAGCATCCTTTTGATCGGTGCTCTCATTTGTATGATACTCGCTGGGCCTGTGGAAATGCTGAGGTGTCACACGAAGATGCGGTTTTACGTGCCGGCACCTGTGATTGCTGAACTGAAGAGTGAATTTCGAAACTCACTCAGTCCACAGGATTTGTTTTCGAGAAAATTACTGTGGTTTTGGAAATTTAAAGGAAGTTCTTCATTGGATTACATGAGGACTGAGTGCATTTTGGTTCCTGATACTGCAACATATGAGGAGGAAGCTTGACTTTAGGTCATTGGCAGTCTCATCTCAAACACAAGGAGAAACGGACTTCCAGGACTGAGGGTTGAAGTCCTGCTCGCCCTGTCTTTGTGGTTTGCATGCTCTCCTGCACTTAGGGTGACCACCTAATCCATGTCAGGAGGGACACTATGAGCTAATTCAGCTTTTACGAACTACTTTAAAGCTGAAAGGGTTCTGTGCTCTGCTAAAATGTTTGGTTAGTTCCTAGATTGAAAGACTCATCCAGTTGTTTCGCATTAACATTACTGACACATATGCATGATTATAGGAGACTGACCAATCAGCACACGGCAAGAACCCAGTGCTTAAGTGAAATCCTGGTCCTTTTAATTGAAATGTATGAAATGGTAGTTTACAAATCCTGTTGTAGCTCATAGTGTCCCTCCTGACATGGATTAGGTGGTCACCCTACCTGCACTCCGTCGTTCCTCCATTTATTCTGGTTTCATCCTGCCACCAAAAAGCTTCCAGTTAGGCAGTTGCCCAGACTGTGCCTTGCCCTCCGCGATGGACCATCCCACCCAGGGTGTCCTCCTGCCCTGTGCACCTTGGGATAGACTCCAGTCTCACGCTGACCCAGTATTAACTAAACGGCTATAAGATGGATACATAGATAGATGCTCCACAAAGTACTGAGACAACCTGCTGTGATAAATTCAAACACCAGCCTCGGTATGTCACCCGCATTAGCTTCCCGCTCACACAAGCACGCTGTGGAAATATCACACGCTGAGGCAGCCATAATATAGTGTTGTGCGCAGAAATGTCAACTGGTAATTACTAAACCGATTAATGTCAGCACAGCCAGGGCTCAGAGTCGCTGGGGCATCTTGTAGCAACAGATTTTGTCATATGCGAGCTTACTGGTGTTGTGGCTCAGTGGGCAACACTGTCGCCTCCCACTGGTGAGGTTGGGGGTTTGCGTCCTGCTTCTCCTCTCTGCGTATAGGGTTTGTGGATTTTCCCAGCTCATACTGTGAGTTTACTGTGGTAAACTCTGGTGTGTTTCCACTGTAATGTAAGTATGTGTCTCTGCTGTTTGGAATGGTGGGTGTGTTAAGAGGAAGAGCGTGTGGCAAAGTAGGTGTAACCACACGCGTCATTTCCCATGGGTGCCTTCTGGAAGTATGACAGTAAATGTAAACAAACATCGGAAATGTATTACGTTATATGAACAAAGGCCTTTAATTATAAATGTCTATTAATCATAGTCATTGCCTGACCTATATGTCTGGTGAATGTCTGGGCTCTTTCTGAAATGACGCTAATTGACAGCATTTTTGGCCAATAGAAATGACCTCTTGACACGCCCACCTCTTGATGTGGCCCCCGTGGTGTCCTGCAGAGCCTCACGTCTCCTGAGATGGACAAGTAGCCCACGCAGGGTGTGCTCATGGCTTCTGCTCTATGCCCGTGTTTCTCAATCCAGCTCCCCAGAACAGCCCATGTCTTTGCTCCTTCTCAACTCCCAAAGCACACGTGCCAGGTATTCGGTGTTCGTGTTTGGTTCAGGTGTCCTGGGAGCTGGAAGGGAGCAAAAACATGGGCTATCTGGGGGTCCCCGTGGACTGGGTTGAGAGACGCTGCTTTATCCTGCTTGAGATGGGCTCCAGACCTTCCGCAACCCTGCGGAAGATAAGAATTGTAAGATTGATGGGCAAATAAGATTACCCTCTGCCGTCGTTCATTTTAACGCACCTCAATAATTGTCGGCAGATCCATCAGTGGCCAAGACTGTGAGCTTTCGTAGCTCGTTATAGCACTATTGAGCCTTGTTAATGGCCGGCCACAGTAATGGATCTCACCATACAAATGGGATGCTTAGAAATCCAGGGTCCAGATGAAGTTCAGAGGCGGTCGTGCTTATTGATGAATTGTTACATAACAGGGCTCCAGCAGAAAGATGGCCGGGGGTGCACAGAACCAGTTTCGTTCATTGGTTAAAATGCATGCCTTCTCCAGCAACTCCCCCCCCCCCCCCCCCCACAGATGAAATAATCAATCAGTCAGACTTAATGAAATCCCAAACTCAGCATATTGATGCTCAGACTCATTAGAAACAAATAGTTTCATATGTATTACACTAGGGCAGTGGATATTGCAGTGAGCCCTGCTGGTAGCACTGCCCTCCCCTACCTCCTAAAAAGCAGGATATTTAACACTTTGAATGCCCCCCCACCCCTCTTTCCAATTCACTCAAGGAGGCACATGATCAAATCACAAAATAAAATTAGAGTGCAGGAAGTAAACAGTCCTCGGCAGTTTCCTGTCATTTCCTGTGGATGTGTTTTTTGTTTGCTTGCTGACTCTTACTCATCACCTAAAGAGCTGCAAATTACCAAGTGCCGTTGCGCGTGGCTAGAATTCAGACAGAAACGAGTCTTTGGGTGCATTATGACTTTGGGTTCTGAGGTGCCTCAGCGTACTTAAAAGTTACATCAATTATTGAACAGGACGAGGCAGAACTAGAAGACGTTAATCTGACAATGGTGATGAAATCCAACCTCGCTCCTCTCATTGGGTCTTGGTGGCTTATTTACTTTCCGGTGCTGGTTTACGAGTGAGAGCTCCCTGGACATCGCCGATGAAAGTGATGGGCAGAAGAAGTTCCGCGTGAATTGGAGAAGATAGCAGGGCGTACGCCACATTCACGGAACCGCGGACGTTCCCCAATGTGGCCTCCTGTGAAGGTCCCTCCTTACGGCAGCTTTTAATCAGTCCTGGTAATCGTGGGTCTTAGAGGATGTTCACGTGGGGGAACTCGCAGACTGTCGGGGATGGGAATAGGAGTCATTCTCCTCTCACCCCATAACATAAAAGCGTCTCATTCCCAAGTTTGAAGTGCTTATTTTGTTTCACTCTGCTTGTCAAATTCAGTATTAGAGTTGCGAGGACCGTGCTGGTTCTCCCAGTCTTCTCTGTTCTCTCCTGTCAAACAGAAATAATGCATCTCCCCATGCCCCAAGCACTATACATTTCTTTTTGGGAGCTCATCATAATCGACATGTAGCAGCTACTGGGATGATGTACGGTAGCCATTTTGTTCCAAAATCCCCCTGACTTTTTGCCTGATGAGTTACCAGTTATTACCCTGAGAGGGATTACAAGAGTTCTATTTTCTTTTTTTTTTTGGATGGAGCTACATTGTGCCACGCCCCAGATTTTCTGCTTTTCTTTCTTTTTCTAGTATTGTACTGAAGGGATGAGCGCCCCCTACTGGTCGGCCTGCACCACTGTCCTGTCAGAACCTGACCAAGCCTAGTCTTTGCCAGCCTCTGATGTCCTGCTGGTGAACCCAATGGGATGATTTGGCTGCAGGATGATGAACGTTTCTCTATAAAAAATTTGCAGCTTGTGCTGCTAATATAGGGAAGGAGAGGCCGCGTGTAAGCAAGAAATGGTATTGAGGCATAAAGGAAGGCCGGAGCAGACGAAGGCTGAGGAGGACTCCGGCGGTCACCATGACAACGGCGTAAAAGGCCGGGGCAATTAGGCGTTTTTTGTGTCCTCGGAAGGTCTAAGTACGCGTACGACTCGCAGCGGGCAAAAGACAGTAAGAGTAAGAAAAACAATGAAGTCGTAAATGGAGCGAAAGAAATGGCCTCAGCCACAAGCAACCCCCCCCACCACCCCCACCCCGGGAGGACGGGCAGTGGTACGAGGCAGCGGCAGAGCAAACAGAAGACAGCAACCGGTCTCAGCGGTATGTCGCCGGAGAGCTGGGATCAATATGAAGAGGTAGAGTGTCTGGGTGTAGGATTCACCGAGGGGGATGAACACGGAGCCGGCTAGCAATTAGAATTCAAATGAAAGCAGAGCAGCCCAAGAGCGTCTGGAGGGGGGGCATTGCGGGTGTGGAGCGGGGGGGGGGGTGCTTATTTGCTGTTGACCTCAGCTCGTCTCCTTTCTGGACCACCTGAGACAGCAGAGCTTCTCACTTCTAGCACAATACGAAGATTGCCGATGCCGATTGAACGCTCGTCACCACCCCCCTTTGGCCAAATGTTAAAATAGCAAGCAGTGATCGTCAAGCGGGGCTTTCAGTGATGTCACGGGGCCCCTGTGCTCGGTCATGTCCTTTTCTACTGCCATTTGAAAGTTCAGGCAATTTCAATAACGCGATGCACAGGGATGCAAGACAGGGGGGCTTCAGTGAATATAAAATGTACATTCCAGATAAAAAGCACAGTTGCCCATTTAAGACAAGCAAAGACATTGCAGGGGCAGTTTAACATCCATCAAGCTAATCAGAACTCCACACATCTGCAAAGTCTTCCTCCATTGCACATGCCTAGCTGACCCAATTCAAAATCCTAGCAACTCAATCAGTCCAATTAAGACCAGCTGAGTTTCTTTAACGAAATCATCCATGGGCAGGGGGACTGGTGATCAATCGCCATGGAAACACGTAAGACTGTGCATCCAATCAGCTTACGCTATCTTTACTTCCGCCGAATCACACCCGCAGGCCATTGGAAATCGTGCCGCAGGTCACAGGTTAAAAAATCCGTTCCCTGCCCTTTTTGGATGTGGCAGATCAGAGATTCGGCAGCAGTGCATTCTGGGAAGGCTTTCTGAGTCACAGCGTCTTAAAGTGAGGTGTTTGGTGACGTCGGTACCATTTGGGTGGGTTAGTAAGGTCGCTTCAGGAGCCGGGAAAACAACGGTGAGCGGCAGTAAGTACTTTAATGACTTAGCTGAGCAATCTCTGGGAGGTCTTGGGGTTGGTGTGTGTGTGTGTGTGTGGATCAGGTTTATATTAATTGCATTGTGGGGGACCAAATGTCCCCCACAATGTGATAAAAACCTGGTATTTTACAAGGTCCCTGCAAAGACCTGTGAATGCAATCAAAAAAGTAAAAATTCCAAAAGTCGGTTACTTACGGTTAAGGTTAGGGCTGGGTAGGGGTTAAGGTCGTCATGTTGAGATTAGAGTTTTCCCCATTGAAATGAATGGAGAGTCCCCACAAAGATATAATTACAAACCTGTGGGAGTGGGTGAGTGGGAAGCGGCTGTTTTTCAGACTAACAGGAAGAAAACGGCACCGCTCATTATAATCTGGCCCGACTGAAAAAAACAATCTATATAATTGCTGCTGCAAAACCCTGGTCTGCGGAAATGTCAAACGTAAGAGTCAAAAATAGTATTTAGCAGGATTGACAAAGAGACGGTTCAGTATGACCTGCTGCCGGCCGCACTGTTGGGATGGGTTTGGCGAGGGGCCTTCACGCCTCGGAAATGCTAAAAGACGCGAGTTTGTGTCCTGCTGGGATTTCTTTGTTTCCCTGTTTTTTGTTTTGCTTTCTTCCTTGTTATGGATGCTGTTTGCCCAGAATAGAAAATGTTGAAAAAAATAAATATAGGGTGGGGGGCATTTCTGTCAGGAATATAATGGCACATTGCTGCTCCTCAGGAAAGACGAGTGCTGGGGGGACGGAGGATGAAGCGTCAGGTATAACGGAAGGCGCTGCAGATGGTGCGATGGTGAAGTGAAGGTCACAGGCGGGGCGGCCCCTGCTTCATCCTGGACCCCCCCCCCCCCCACATGCCATGCTATCTTAAATATTTAGCTCTGTCAATAAGGTTTCTCAGCTGGTTGGGGGTGCTGTTGCCCCTCATCTTTGGGGGCTCAAATCCCTCATTGATGTGCTCATCCTGTCTTACACGGCTTCCTCTGAGTATTCTGGTTAGACTAACGGGTGACTCTAAATACTCCATAGTGAGTTTGCATTAGTGCCATGGTACTGGACTGGCATCCCATTCTGGTTTTACTCCTGCCTTGTAAACTATGCTGCCCGGGATAAGCTTCTACCCATGACCCTCACCAGGGAACACGACTGGAACAGTGACCCGGTCCTCTGGACCCCCAGCCAGTCCATGTTTTTGCTCCCTCCCAGCTCCTCTGAACCAAACAAATCAAGAACATGCACACATTCCTGGCACAGGTGTGTTGGGATTAGGGAAGGAGCAAAGATGGACGGTCAGGACTGGGCTGAGAGACACCGTGTTAGAAGATGGACCGATAATCTGTAATTTGCCTCAGATTAACGTTGCTAGAAACTAACACCATATTTCGTATGTGATGTTGATGTTGAGATAAATAGTGTACAGCAAGATGTTTTTGACAGCCAGGAGATGCAAGACTGTTAGCCTTGCAAAGCTCATATTTTACATTTTCTCCATGATAAGGTGTTCAATGAAAAGTCCCCGAAGAGAACAAATTGTTCCCACTCTTAAAATTGCGATCTTTTGTTGTTTGTCTCAGTGCTTGGGTTTTCGATGTGGGGCATGGTCAGCCCCCTGGAAGGTATATATATATATATATATATATATGCTATGATCTGGAATGAGTTGGACTGGGGGGTATTCGGTGTTCTGTGGCCTCTGACGCCTTCAGAATATTAAGCGTTAATAAAGCCGTGGAGATTACCTGATGAACTCTTCCTAATCAAATGAAACTTTGATGTAGGCGTGGACGGCCCCCCCTGCGCTCCTGCGCGGATGGCCCCCACTGCGCTCCTGCGCGGACGGCCCCCCCTGTACTGGCCTCTCTGTGTTTCCTGTGAGTTAATTGCCTACATCTGGTGGCTTTTGCTTTTTATATGCGGCAAACTGAGAAGCGAGTTTGCTGCCAATACAATGAGCTCACGGAGCGTCTCTGCACTTGTCCCAAATGGTCCATAGAGCTGGAGGAACAGAGAAATATCAGCATGGATAGTATAACCATGTAAAAATGACTGTAATTGCCATATGCAAACCAATAAAACTTTATTAATAAAACCCTGAATTATGTCCATATTTTATTAAAAATCTAAAGGTTATATCTGAGTTTTTCAAAACCAGATAGTCTAATGGACACCCCCCTCCACCCCCCCATGTATGCACATTCTGCGGGCCTCAGTGTAAAATAATGAAGAATCAGACAATGTTTGCTTAACACAGGGTGGTTGAACGGAGGCAACGGCTCGTGTGTGTGATCATGTCAGTTTGCTTCATGACGATTCCGGACCGTGGAGGTGAAATTAGTGTCTGGATCCGTAATCCGTGATGAGCGTTAGTGCGTCTCACCCCCCATCCCCATCCATCGTAACCTTACTGCCATGGCAACGCTATGAGGAAGCCCCAACCTCGCGCCAGGCGCCGTTATTATTTCGCAAACTGCCCTCTAATTTCCGTCCATCACAGGAATGAGGCAGAATTTAAAAACACATATAGGGGTGTGACTACGGGGTGTGTCTACCCCCCCCGGGTTGACAACTTATGTCAGAAGTCTTGAGAATGCTGGTGCCTATTCAACATACCCAAACACCCACCCCAGGACAGCATTCTGGTAATGCCACTGGGTTGGGGTCTGCTGCCTGCAGTTCTGAGCTTCCCTGGGGGGGGGGGGGGGACCATCCGCGCCTTGGAAAAACCACTCGCATATCTTTTCTTGCTGGATCTTTTTTTCCACTGCCTTTTGTGCTCAATTAAAGCCGCAGTTTTGGCTTCTCCTGCCCTTTAGGATTGAAAAAAAAAAAACACGAAAATACACACAGGCGAGTGTGAAGCCAACTTTATTAAGCTGCACTCCAGCAGAAGCCCCCCCCCCCCCCCCCCGCCCCCTGTGGGAACTGGTTTTTAATTCAAACCCTTGCGAATTCCTCCGAGCTTTCATTAACTCCGGTGGCTGGCTCATCACGTGGCATCACTGCTCTAGAAGAGAAAAAAAAAAATACTTAGAAAGTTGTACTCATGAAGTCATCAGTCCAATTCCCCCTGCTTGCATTGTGCTGATATAAATGCTGATAAATTTTAAAGGAAATCGTTTCCTTCGGTTATTAACCGAGTAGTTGATTGCTTCCATGCTTAATGGTGCAGAGGTTTTTGGAAGGGAGGGACACTGTTTTTCCCGTATGTGTGTGTGTGTGGATTATTTTTATATTACATTTGCGGGAACCAAATGTCCCCCACAATGTGATAAAAACCTGTTATTTTGACATTGTGGGGACCATTTTTCAGGTCCCCACAAAGATCTTTGAATGCAATCAAAAAACGAAAAATGCCTGTGTGTGTGTGTGTGTGTTAAAAGGTTACAGAGTTAAAAATGGTTCCAAACAGCACAGGCATGAAAATGGGGTTAAAAATTGGGAAAATGATCTTTTCGCTGGGAGAGCGCTCCGGCAGGGAGAGAGGGAACCCTGTAATGAGGGAGAGACGGAACCCCGTAATGAGGGAGAGAGGGAACCCCGTAATGAGGGAGAGAGGGAACCCCGTAATGAGGGAGAGAGGGAACCCCGTAATGAGGGAGACAGGGAACCCCGTAATGAGGGAGAGAGGGAACCCCGTAATGAGGGAGAGAGGGAACCCCGTAATGAGGGAGACAGGGAACCCCGTAATGAGGGAGAGAGGGAACCCCGTAATGAGGGAGAGAGGGAACCCCGTAATGACAAAGGAGCGTCACTTCCTAACAAGTGTTTTTGCCGTGAGGCCCCAGCAGGGCACGTGCCCCTGCCAGCCGCCATTTGGCCAGATGGTACCATCTCGTCCGCTTCTCCATCCGTCCGTCCCCAAAAGATGGAGCCACGTGCCTAGGCCCCGACACTAATATACCTTTTGCCCATTTGTGTGAGAGAGGGTACATCAGAAGAACCTGTAAAACTCACGATCTGAACAACCGGTGAAAATGATCTGTAGATAATCAGTATTGGCTCCTTGTCAGTCATGGCTGTGAAGAGCCAAGCCTGTTTAGACATGCAGGCACACCGGTTTCTCAGCAGACTGCATCGCCATGGCTGCAGTGCGTCTGTACTTCCTCCAGACGTCGTTTGCAGGGAATCTTCCCGCCATGTCTGGTGAGTTGCCATCCTTCCTGTTTAATAAACACAGTCCGTAAAAGCATTAAGACGGGTAATCAATTCAATTACAGGCGAGTCAACGCAGAGTCGAAATCGTCCTTGTTAGCGTGGGATGTTTCCCTTTGTTGGTTTCCGCGTGACTGGTGTGAGCACGGGACTGCCGCTAAGGAATGGCTGTCAGGGCGTTGCTTCCACAGGCTGTTGTCATTGTCAGAGTGATGAATACTTGTTTACCTTCCCCTGGCACTGGATGCCCAATCTGTGTATGACGCCTGCCTTTTTCCTGGGTCGTGGCCGGGGAACGGGCAAAGGTCAGCCCTGGGAGACTCCCACTCCCATTTATTTACAGGGTAAACCGTGGGCCACCATATCTGTGGCGTTTCCGTGGTCTCCGTATCCGTGGCGATCCCCTGGTCTCCGTATCCGTGGCGATCCCCTGGTCTCCGTATCCGTGGTGATCCCGCGGCCGCTTGCCAAACGGCAGATGCGTTTAGCAGGTTGCGATGAATTGGCAGCCAGTTCCCGTCAGGGGGGGTGGGGGAGCCCCGCTGGTTCACGTACATGATCCGTCTGAGTGCAAACGTGCCTAATCTACCAAGCCACACATTGCCTCAATAGCTGCAGTTGTCAGCAGTCTACACCAATTTCTTTTAAGTCCTCGAACCCGTACATATGTGACAGTGAGTCGTATCCTATCTGCATCTGAGCTTGACCCTCAAGAGCCCTTCTCTGCCTTGCTGTCCAACCCTATGGCGACACTGGAATACTGTGCTGTGGCAGTGCAGCACCAGCAATGCTGTATCTAACCTTTATCCTGTTATGAGGGGACACACTGGAACTCAGCCGCACTGTAATCCCCCTCCCGGCTCCCTCTCTGTCATCACTGATATGTGCAACTGTATGATCATTCTGAATTGATTAACAGAATTATGAGTCGGCCTCGGTTTGTTGTAAAATCAATCACCATAATGAAAAACAAATGAACACATTACAATTAAAGCAGATTTTTTTTTTATTTCTTGCTGGATTCCCAATATACTCTTGTGGCAATATTCTCTTCCTGTAAAGTCCCCAAACACGTGTAGGGGCCCAGCTTTCAGTGTCTGCTGCAGCGCTGAGGCTGTTTCACATTGCCCAGTAGTTCGTGCCATCAGATGTCTTCTTTTTTTTGCTTTCTTAAGAAGCACTTTGTCTGAGGACATATATGGGGGGGCTGAATGCTGATTGGCCCCTGAGTGCCTCATCTCCTGTCACTCACTGATTCTAAACCTATCATTGGCTAATGATAAGGTTGACCCCTCTGTGTGGATTAGCCCGAGTCGTGTGCGGTCCCCGGGATCCCTGAGCCATTTGGCTGTGCGGTTGGCTTAGCTGCCCCCCACCCCCACCTGAACTCCTACCCCAGCCTCCTGGTAAAATGGAATCACCACATTTTTGATTGAAGTCCTTCACGGAGGCTCACTCCAGGATGGTTTTATCTAAAGCTACTTACCTAGTTGGCAGTTTATTTGCTTTTACTCATTTATTTTACTCCGTAAACCATGCTCGGGGGTGAAAACACACACACACACACAGCCGCACACAGACACACACACAGACCAGACAGGCACGCACACACGTACTCGCGCACAGTCACCTGGACTCTCGACCGCGGCGTATAGAACATCAGCATGGTACTGTCACCCACTGGCAGAATTATTCACTACAAGTCAGTGGGTTCCCAACCCAGTCACCCCCCCTCCCCCCCCAACATGAACAAGCCCACATTTAGTTCTCTTCCACTGCTGACACACCTCACCGGTCAGAGCCATGAACTGCTTGTTTACCCGGCTGAAGCAGGCAGGTGTTACTCTGAAACAGGAATGTGGAGCAGCTTAGGACTTGGGACTCAATGGCTTAAGGCAGGCTGATGGAACCGGAATGTGCTGGGAATAGCGCAGAAGGGAGAGGGGTAATACCTCTACGGAACAGGAGAAGAACCATGAATGTACTGTGTCATGTAAATCTAAATATGATGGAATCCAATCATCTTCCAGCCACTAAATGTGTGTATTCAACTATTGTGAATGTGCAACGTCCTTTTGGATTAATGAAGTGCATGTCTGTCTGTCTGCTTGTCAGTCGGTCTGTCTGTCTGCTTGTCAGTCTGTATATCTGTTTGCTTGTCAGTCTGTCTGTCTCTGTCTGCCTGTCAGTCTGTCTGCCTGTCAGTCTGTATATCCGTCTATCTGCCTGCTTGTCAGTCTGTCTCTGTTTCTGTCTGCCTGTTAGTCTGTCTGAATGTCAGTCTTTCTGCCTGCCTCTCAGTCTGCCTGTCGATCAGTCTGTCTGTGTATCTGTCTACCTGTCTATCTGTCTGTCCATTTGTCTGTCTGTCTAGCTAACAGTCTATGTATTGGGGGGCCAGAAGCCTATCGCAGGCAGTATAGGGTCTGAGAAGGTGGTCCTACATTTTCTGTCAGTTGGATGTTGAAACTGTAGTTAAGTACTTAAATAGATTTACACGTCTGTCTCCACGGTAGTCACCCTCCGCTGTGCTGTGTCTGTGTTTCTGGATGCCTGACCGAAGAGGCCAACCTGTGTTTTGTGTTTGGCACCCCCCTCCCTCCCCAGGCATTTTCAGTCCCCCTGTCGTGCCGACAGCACACATTAATCACAGAAAAATGGCCTGCTGGGTAAATGAGAAGTGAGCGTCGCAGCAGAAGCTGTGGCTTCGTGTGCGGAATGGAAGGAGGTGGCTGGGGCGGGGGCCTCTCCACCTCGGTGTCTGTCACCCCTCGTACAGGGACTTTGTCCCCTGGCTAAGACCCGGCTCTGGAGAGTCCTCGATTTTAGCCGCCGCATGTGTGTCAGAATCACCGGAGAGTTTACGGAACATTGGTAACCCGCTCACAGGACACGGAACCCGTCACGGAAAGGACACGGAGCGTTTGCCAAGCCCGCTTTACACCCCTCCATATAAACAGGCCGAAAATCCTCTTCCTCACACGTCCGTGTTCAGACACAAATGCACGCCCAGAGCTTTTAAGCTACATGCATAATTAATGTGTCTATACAGAGTATAATAATATACTCACAACTTTCTTCAGCACTTTGTTGCTATTAAAGCTCAGGGAGATGCTTAAAAAAAGGAATAGAAAAGAAACTTTGGGGAAAATTAGAAGTCATGCCTGCTGAAGCAAAACAAAAACAGCCAGCCGTAAAATTAATACTTTTACTAATAATTAGCTGCACTGAAAGCCAAAGCGTTGCGAGACAATCGTCAGGTTAAAGTTCATTTGCCTAATTTCGTGCTGTACCTGTTCCTCCTGGATGTTTGCCTTTGAAGAGGAGCCGTCACTGCTGATGTGATGGGTTCTCTGAGTTTCTGCGTTCCTCTGGTTCGGTGACCTTCCTTCTCATGAATGCTCAGAATGAAGTGCCGGAGATGGTGTATAATCATGTCTTGGGGAGGCTCCTCCCCCCCCCAAGTAACACCAGGGTGTCATTAATGGCCGGGGGGGACCGGGGCGTTGCGGCTGCCCCCATTGAAAGTCCTGGTCTATCGCACCCAGATCCCTACCTGATGTGTAATCCGGCAAGCAGCTGTTTGGAGACTCGGGGGGGCCATGCCTGAATCTGTGTTCCGCTGTGATAACAGACGTCCTGGTGACGAAAGGGCTGGGCTGTTTATAAAGCACAGGAGAGAGGCAGTGGCCTTAATCGCTGTAACTCCTGTCCGATTGAGTAAAGGAGGGAACTGAGCTCAGGTCCAGATCATCTGCTCTGATCAGAGAAAAACAAAAGCAACGGAGTATAAATAAAACTCTTTTTTTCAAATAGTGTATCAGAGACGTGTCTAGTTCCCATTTCGTTTCTGGCCCAATTAAACGAAGCGAGGTGAGGGGGGTTTCGTATTTCGTCTGGCTCCCGGGCGTGTCTGTGGGATGACGAGCACGGATCCGCGAGGATGCAGAGAGGGAGCGTTTGTCTGGAGCGACGGGGCGACGTCGGCGTTTTACAGCCAGAACGCCGACCTGCAGGGCGTAGCTGATATGGTCCCTGAAGGCGCTGACTGCAAAACGCATCTGAGTAAGGGGGCCATGGGGGGCATTAAGTAATGTCTGTTTGCTTTTGAAAAACTCAGATATAACTATTTATTTGTTTGTTTATTTTTTTTCGAAAAAAAAAAAAAAACTCGGACATAATTCAGACTTATATGAATAAGGTTTTATTGGTTTGCATTAAATTATGTGTATGAATAGCTTCGAAAGTCCCCATACCCTCCTACCCCCCCAGTTCTCCGGTCCAAGGCTGAAGGCTTTTCAGCCTCTATCTGTATAGCTGGCCCTGGCGATATCAAGTGTTTCATATATTTTAATGGAACAAGCAGAATTTAAACAATGACCAGCAGTTCCAGTTCTCATCATTCATGCTCTCGGGTGTCCTGATTGGAAACGGGTCTGTGTAGCAAGCCATCATCAGCTCTTCATCAGAGCCGGCCCCCCCGAGTGCCCAGCGCTCGGTAATAGGGGTCCCCCCCACTCACAGACGTATCCTCAAGGCTGTTAAAGAAATACTCTGCTCAGCCAGGCTGGGCCGGCCTCCAACACACAGGGCAATTAAATCTTCGCACAGCAGCAAGGACGTAATGAAGATGCCCCCCCCCCCCCCCCCCAGCGATGGCGCCTGGCTCCTGGGACCCGCCAGCCAATATTGCGATCGCTAATCAAGCCCACGCACTAAGCCCCTGGCCCCCTGGTCCATTGCGCAAAATTACAGCTGCGTTTGCACTGGAGTGCCGCGGCTGCAGTTGGGCGTGTGGGTGGACACCACAGAGGAACACCCCCCCCCCCTCACCTTCCTGCTGCTTTATGTCTGGCCCCTAGTGTCAAAAATTACACCCCCAAACACAAACTCGCCCTAAAACATGCTCCTGCACACCAAATGTTTCCAGATCCCTGATCCTGGTGTCGGTTAGCAATGCTAACAGGGTTAGAAGAAAGGTGAATTGCAGCAGTGTGTTTGGAGGGGGGGGGTGATCATGTGGGATGTGTGCCTGACTGCAGTGGGGAGGGTTGGGGGTGATCCCCCCATCGTCAGCGCTTGACAAACTGTCTTAATTAAGCACGGAGGGGAAGAGCATGGCAAGTTCTTTAGCTCGGGGGCCCCGGGGAAACCACTTTAACAAGATGCAAACCCCACGCTCCCCTTTAGTGGTGGTGGGGGGGGGGGGGGCTCTTAATCCAAGCCTGACCAGCCTGAACCGGACTAAACAGCGAGCCGGACTTTCTGTGGTTTCGGGAAGAAGGGACAGCAGGAGTGCTGTCACATTGTGGGTATACCGACATTTTTATGTATTTGCGTTACGATTCTGCCTCATGTGAACATGGCCTATTGTGCCAATAGGATTTCATGTTTGTTTAGGGGATGCCTTTGTCCAAGGTTGGGGTCTGAAAGTTAGGATCACACTGCACCCTTGAAGCTGTTGGGGTTAAGGGCCTTGCTGAAGGGCCCAACAGTGGTATGATGACATGGGATTTGAACTGATAACCTTACGAACATGGTTACTGATCAGTAACCCACCAAGCAGCACTCCGCACCAAATGAGCGCCTGCTTCTTGGTTTCACTAGATAGAGCAAAGGTCCGTGATGCTGGACATTCTGAAACCTCATGGATTGCTGTGAACCTTCTCGTTTACTTGCACAGTACGTTTGGTCATGGCGGTGATAAGAAGCAAAGTAATGTGAGGTGATGTAAAAATTAAGACCAGGGTGGATGTGTGGTGAACGGCTCATGGTTCAGGACACAGCTGGTATCTCTTCCAGAGACCTAGAAATGCTCTCTTTTCCTTTGAGCGGGAGTTGGGGTGTTCCTGGCTTCAGTGAGCCATACTGGGGGTTTGTGTCAGATTGGATCGATGTCAGCGGCCAAGTGCTGACAGATCCTCAGTTGACCTGCACACCCAGCTGTATTTTCACACCCCCCAGGAGTGGGGAGCACCTGAACCTTGTCCCTAAACAACAAGCCCTCTTACCCTCATCATTCATTCACACATTCTCCAAGGGCGATTCTGTTTTTTTTTTAAGGTGGGTACTGTGTCCATATTCAGGGGCTGCACCCTTCTAAGGCTGTATTTCAAGAACGAATGCGTGACAGCGGAGCGACAGGCCGTCCCATTTTGAAGGCTCCTTCAAAGCAATGCGTCCTTCTCTTGCCCAACAGATCCCAAGATTCAGTGAGCAGAGGTATAGTGGGTGTGTCCAGCCTCCGTGGCTCAAGGCTAAGGGCAGGAACAACTGGTGACTCGAATCGGCAATTATCCATAGGCCTGACCATCCCATCTGACGGCAATTTCTGTTGGACCTTTGAATATAACAGGCTACAAAGGTTAGGCCTTAGTAGACCGCATCCTTCAATGGACACGGCCGCTGAATTCGAACACTGCCAGAGGGGCCATAGTCCATACGGAGGGGTCAACTTATTATTAGCCAATGATATATTTTGAATCGTTGAGTGACAGGAAGGAACACTCCGGGGGCCAATTAGATTTCAGCTGTGGTGGGTGCCCCTGTGACCCCTGCCCCCACATTCTCCCTCTGTCACATGCCAAGGGCAGCTTGATACTCACCGCAGTGGTACATTCCACACACACAACAGGCAAATCACACACTGAATCAACTGGAACTTGCTCTGATTTCACCCAGCGACCCACTAAACTGCTGTTCTTTCATTCCGAGACGGATGTGTCTCTCTTACCATAAATTAACTGGGGACATCACTTAGTTACTAGTTATCTGTACTGTGCATGTACAATTAAACTGTGTGCACCAATGCTATATATTATGAAAAATAAATAAAAGAAAAATAAATTCATAAAATGAAAAACTCTATATACAGTATAGATGTACAGTATGTTACATACGTAAGTTGTATGGTGACCCAAAGTGCAGTAATACATAGTTTTTAGCAGCATTAAATGTAACAATGTAAATTTTTTTAAATAGCAGAGGTCATGATTTCAGGTGCTTTGACTCCCACCTGTTTCCCTTCAGCGCGTCATCATTCTGCGTTACTGAATAACGGCACAGCTGTCATAGAAATCCTCTGCCTTGCTTGATATCTGTGTGACTGAACACCGCTCATCAGCCTAACCCTTTATATTCTGCACCGTGGTGGGGGGCAAAGGTGCTTCAGGGTGTCCGGACAGGCACTGTGTTTTGCCACAACACACCGTGGACTCCGGTGCTATTGACTCCGTGCGACTGTCAAAACACCCCCTCGGCCGTTACAAACAGCTCGGAAGTGCTGCTGGGTAATTTCCTAGTCGATTGCTTGTATCCCTGGAAACCGCCTTAAGGCGAGTTCCTCTTAGAAAGCTCTCTGGCCGGCAACTAGATTCCTATCATCTCTTCTCTTTATTCCCTTCCTCCAATCCACAAAACACAACCCCCGCCCCCCCACCACCACCACTTTCAACGACTCTTTTGCGTTCCAATACATCCGGCAATTGCAATTTGATTCCACAGAAAGTTTTTAATAGACTTCAACTGGAGCTGAAGCAGGAAGCCAATAAATGGGAATAATTAGTTTAGAAGTTGAAATTTGCCCATTGATATTCTCCCTTTATCTTTTCTTGCGCTCTTCCTTTGAATTGGCACTCTTGTGTGAGTCATGTCAGTTGTACCCAACTTCACTGGCATTACTGTACAGACCTTGTTATTAATAATGGCAGATAAGCAACCAGGAACATCTATATATACTGTATATAAAGGGGGCTCCATGTGCATATTCATATGCACGTGTGTGTGTGTGCTGGCATGTCTGTCTGTGTGTGACAGTGAGTTCGTGCATCATTATATTTATATGTAAGCACATATGAATGTGTCTTTGTGGGGGGGTTGTGTTTGCATGTGTGGTAACCAAAGGAGGCAAGGGAGCCTTCTCGTGCTGCCCATGCTCATTAGATGTGAGAGCAGCTTTCAGCGACATTGGAATAATCAGACTTATCAGCACATATTCACAGTTCAGATTTAATGATCACATGGGTCAAGAGAGGCTATGCACACTCGAACAGCACACAGAACCGAGATCGAAGATGGAGCTCAGAGAGGGAGCTCACACAGAACCGAGATCGAAGATGGAGCTCAGAGAGGGAGCTCACACAGAACCGAGATCGAAGATGGAGCCCAGAGAGGGAGCTCACACAGAACCGAGATCGAAGATGGAGCCCAGAGAGGCAGCTCACACAGAACCGAGATCGAAGATGGAGCCCAGAGAGGGAGCTCACACAGAACCGAGATCCAAGATGGAGCTCAGAGAGGGAGCTCACACAGAATCGAGATCGAAGATGGAGCTCAGAGAGGGAGCTCACACAGAACCGAGATCCAAGGTGGAACCCAGAGAGGGAGCTGACACAGAACCGAGATCCAAGGTCGAGCTCAGAGAGGGAGCTCACACAGAACCGAGATCAAAGATGGAACCCAGAGAGGGAGCTCACACAGAACTGAGATCGAAGATGAAGCCCAGAGAGGGAGCTCACACAGAACCGAGATCGAAGATGGAGCTCAGAGAGGGAGCTCACACAGAACCGAGATCGAAGATGGAGCCCAGAGAGGGAGCTCACACAGAACCGAGATCCAAGATGGAGCTCAGAGAGGGAGCTCACACAGAACCGAGATCGAAGATGGAGCTCAGAGAGGGAGCTCACACAGAACCGAGATCCAAGGTGGAACCCAGAGAGGGAGGTCACACAGAACCGAGATCCAAGGTGGAGCTCAGAGAGGGAGCTCACACAGAACCGAGATCGAAGATGGAACCCAGAGAGGGAGCTCACACAGAACTGAGATCGAAGATGAAGCCCAGAGAGGGAGCTCACACAGAACCGAGATCGAAGATGGAGCTCAGAGAGGGAGCTCACACAGAACCGAGATCGAAGATGGAGCCCAGAGAGGGAGCTCACACAGAACCGAGATTGAAGATGGAGCTCAGACAGGGTGCTCACACACAACCGAGATCCAAGATGGAGCTCAGAGAGGGAGCTCACACACAACCGAGATCCAAGATGGAGCTCAGTGAGGGAGCTCACACAGAACCAAAATCCAAGATGGAGCTCAGACAAGGAGCTCACGCAGAACCGAGATCCAAGATGGAGCCCATGCAGAATTCACTCCACACTGAGCTGTAACGTGCAGTGAATGCTGACACTGTGTGTACACTGCTGCTGTGTACCCTGGCATTTGGCGTCCACTATCCTAATCCCTCCGGATGGTCTGCTGCCCCATAGAGCTGGTCAGGGTCCTTTGACTCCCAATCATAACATTTTGGGCCGTTTTAGTGATTTTTCTCCTCAAAAGGTGACTTCGTTACTTACTTACAGCTTTAGTGTGAAATCAGGCAAAATCTTTGGGTCAGATATACTGGTCACTCTCCTTTCTATTCTCTTCATCCTGTGTTTCGTCCTTTTGGAGATGCATGAATGGAAACATCATGCCGTAAGAGAATTTCCCTGGTTGGGCACAAACACACACACATACAGACACACATGCACACACACACACACACACATACACAGGCTCATGCAGTATAAGTAACAGGAACCAATAGGCACAAAGCAGGCTGCCAACCCAGTACAGAGCACACCTGTGGGCAATTTGTTAACTCCAATAATTATCCATTTTTTTGGAGAGTGGAGGGAAACCAGAGAACCCAGAGGAAACCCCATGACGACACAGGGAGAACATGCAGACTCCACACACAGACCCATGGTGGAGACTCAAACCCTGTTTCCACAGGTGTGAAGTAACAGTGCCAGTCACTGCACCACTGCACCACCCTCTATACACTCGATCACAGAATCCAAAGAGCTGCACATTTGCAGAACCCAAGCATGTCAACTCAAAGTGCCTTTGTGAACTAATGAACACTAATGATAGTATATGTAACTTTCTTCCATTCTCCCACTCAGCCCACTACCTTATAGTATGTACTGTATGCGATTTCCTGTGTACATGCAGTATAAGCTTTGACTGAATGACTGGTTCTAAGTAGCATTTTTCTCCATTAATCTGCAGTCTATTGAAAAGAGCAGACATCCCTAATGAATGCTCTTCAATATAATACAAAATGTATAAAACAACACGGCTAAGTGCAGCGCCCTGGCTGCCCATCAGTCTTCCTGTCCCAGTCCTTCTTCTCGGATTCTCCCTCTTCGCTCGGTAATTGAATTTGCTCGTGAGTTTCAGCGTCCACATGCATCGAAAAATTATATCCCGGTCACGTCCTCCTAGGCCTTATTAAACGTACAGTGGGTTTATTGAATTACTCAGACTCATTTAGGAGTGTATTGTCCTGCAGATATTTGCCTTTTGAATAACAGCTTGTGAATCATTCTTCTTCTCCTTCTTTTTGTTTTTTTGAAACACTTCTAGCGCTTCGATCCAGGGACCGGTTTTGGCTCTTACCAAAGGACTGAAGTTTAGGACTGAATGCATGAGAGAGCTCTGAGCTCATGAGATGCCTTTGTTATGCGGGTCTTCGGGTGTCTTTGCCAGCAGGTCTTTGATAGCTGCCGCTGGCGTGACTGCACTGCGGACGTGACGGGGAGTGCCCGTCTTCATCTGCTCTCAGCAGCACCTTCCACGGCGTGTTTGTTCTCGAAGGGTTTCGATCGAGAAGACAAATTTTAAAAACGGAGCTGAAAATTCGGCTACCTCAAGTGAAGGTAACTGTGTCTATTGTATAGACAGCCAGAAATTCTGTATGTTCTCATGCTGAATGAAACGGAGCCATAGGATGAATCAGGATGTAATAATTGAGGATTCTGCAGCACTGAGGACAAGGAAAAGAGGCAACTGGTACAAATATTTGGTTGGTAAATACCTCAGAGAGGAAGAAAAGGGTTTAAATGTTTTGCTGTGAACTGTGCCTTTAAACTTTGCTCCATTTAAATATTCATTCATACTCAAAGAGGTAAAGAGACCTAAAAGACCCTCCATTTTTTCTCGATTCACCATGGTGAATCCTTCATCCACGGTCTGCTGTGCGTAAAAATCATTATAACAGGTTACCATGCCAACACTCTCCATCATATCCCTATGGGTGACCTCAGGCCTGTTTCATGTAGACTGTAGGGCCACCCCCCAGGAAAAAAAAATAATTTAATATATGGGTAATAGCGGGAGGATTCTGTGGATCACTAGGACACCGTAATTACCGCCATAACCATGCTTGACCTTGTCTGGGTCATTTGTTAGTGGGGTATAGTGGTCGCTGGTGTGATCTCACGTCGTGCCCGTCATTTTGTTTTGTTTTTAATCTCATAAATGCTGATAAATGCATTTTGATGGCGCGCCGGGCAGCATACCCAAGCAAGGAGAGTGGTCCGCTCTGGCAGCAGCACACAGACCTGCTGTGTGGCACAGGGGCTGCAGAGAAATCCCACCCTATCTGACAAATGGATGGGCCCGGCCTCCTAGCATTAGCGCTCAGGCTAGTTAAACGAGGCAAATGTAACGCAAAGGACATGCCGGGCCGCCTCGGTCTGGCGGGCGGAGCCGGAGCCATCGGCGAGCTGCGGAAAACAAAGGGACAGGCGCTGCTCTCTAACAGGCTTGAAGTTAACAGACTGTGAGGACCAGATGGTTTCGCTGCTCTTGCCCAAAGCACCGTGCTCTCAAACAAAGAACAAAAAAAGTGACTGGGAGGGAAAAAAAACCAACATGTTTAATCCTTTCAGAAAGGCTGACAGATAGCGGGGAAGAGCGAAGCCGTGGCAGATCGTCAATACGAAGAGGAAGAGCAACTTGGGCAGGAGGCGTGAGTCAGTGATAGATGGTGAAAGGCCAAAGAGTAGCTCTCAAACGAGCCTAGGGTTACCAGAAACATCTCCAGGCATATCCTCCATATCAGGCGGAGACAATTTGAGGTTGTACCCTTCTATTTGTCAACTGAAGAGCAGGTTTCCAAAACACGCTCAGTCCATGGGATATGTTTTCATGAAGATTTCAGTGGACTTTTTAGAAATTTAACGGAAATTCTTCGATGGATTACGTGAGGACTGAGTGAGTTTTGGTTCCCAGTACTGTAACATGGTGATGCGGCCTGACGTGGACTCAGTGAGTTTAGAAATTTGCTCTTCAGTTGACAGGGTCACAGTGACCTTTCAGCACCACACCTCTCCCATATTCCCCGATAACCCCTGGTGCGTTTACCCACAATTCCGTGTGAGAGCTTTGGCTTGATTCTTCAGCCCGATCGTTAATCAGCCAGTTGAAGTCTGTTTACATACACCCAAGGGGGATTCTTCCCACAATCCCCTCTTCTCTGCCGCCCTCGGAAACAAATTGCATGTGCGTTCTCGTTTGTTTTTCATCAGTAGTGATGGGCCTGGTGACGCAAAGGCAATGTAGCAGAACCTATCACAGGCCCGGCTTCATCTATAACCTCTCACTGTCCCCAGCCGGCTTGATGGCAGCCGTGGGCGGCACACAGGGTTTGCCTGAGTAGTGCGGCTGCAGTTCGGGTTATTGATCAATTAACACACTCGATTGAGCACTCCAGTCTCCAAAGAGCCGGGGGTGGAATACCCATGAGTCAAGGGGTAGGCAGCTGCCCGGGACCCCCAAAAACCGGAGCCCAGATGAAGACAGATTTTCCAGAAGTTACAGTAATGAATACAAGACAATATGATCATTTAAACTATAGCAACATGTCTGTTATTAGGATTTTTAGTGACAGTTTTCAGTATAGATGTATCTACCCCCCCCCCATACAGGCTGCAATGGACTATTCCAAATTTCAGCCTTAACGCATCATGGGGACCTCAGGTAAACTTGTAGCCTCTGTACTCTTGCAGGGGTACTGAAGCATCCAATTACAGTTGTGCCTGTGGTTGGGGGTAGTGTGTGGCTCAGGGTTTGGATGCTGTGCCTTTGATTGGAAGGTTGCTAGTTTGAATCTCTGGGTTGGCAGAGTGACGTCACCATTGGCCCCCCGAGTAAGGCCCTTAACCCCCCCCCCAATTGCTCCAGGTACTGGCTGACCCTGCTTTCTCAACTGGGCATCACGTTGGATAAAATCGTTTGATAAATAAATGAAATGTCCTGATTCACCAATGGCTACAGTCTCTGGAGGTGTGTCCTCAGCTGTGCATTGTCAAGTCTGGCCTCACAGTAGACATGTGGGCTGTCAGACAATAACTTTCGAACCGATGGCCAGTGCCCAAATCATGAAAGATTTACTGCTTTTTTGGCAGAGTCCCTCTGTACGGCAGCCTGCAGTCCTTCCAGCTCGGTACCATTCGCACACATGCTAATCTCGCTCTGGCTCCCTGCTCTCCCGGGATCTCTGTTTTTCCAGGCCTCCCCATACACAGATCTGGGTGCTTGTTAGGCTGAGCGACTGCATGCGCCGGTGGAGCGCGTAGTGGGAAGGGGTCACGCACCTTGGCTTCTTCGGGGAGCGTGTGGAGCTCGTGCTGCCTGGTGTTTGTATTCTCTGCGGAACGTGCGGGAACTGGCGGTATTCCGATGAAGATGTCCAAGGCGCTCCGTGGAGTGCGTTGGGCCACTTTAAAGTAGCAGAAGTGCAGCAGGCCATCTCCTGGGTGTAGATGTTTGCCTGTCCTCCTAATGCAGTGTCCTGGAGCTTTGTTCCAGTCCAGCGCTCCTCGAACTGAATTGTGCCCAGAGACTATCAAAAAGCAGAGAAGGGGATAGCGGAGGCAGTGGAAACTGGGGCTGATAGAGCAGCAGAAGAGCAAGAGCTGTCCCTGTAGTGACGTTGGGCAGTGCTGGGGCATGCATCAGCAGGGCATTTCTATCACTTACTATCACACTTACTATCGGAGTTGCATTTCTATCATAGGCCTCGTCTCTATTTCTGCATCCTCTTTTGCAGCGGATTTTCTGTCATAGGTCTCATTTTGATTTGTATGCTTTCTGTCGGAGCCGCATTTCTATCACAGGATGACAGGCCTCGTCTTTATTCCTGCGCTTTCTGTCAAAGTTGCATTTCTATCAGAGGCCTTGTCTTTATTTCTGCGCTTTCTGTCGGAGTTGCATTTCTATCACAGGCCTCGTCCTTCTGCACTTTCTGTCGGAGTTGCATTTCTGTCACAGGCCTAGTCTTTATTTATTTGCGCTTTCTGCCCCAGCTGCAGTTCTGACGTCTTCCTGAAGGGGGACCAGGTGGGCGCAAAGTCTGTGAGTTTCCAGCGGCTCTCCAGCAGCCGGTTGAATTGTAGACTTTTCCCGTTTGTAGTCGGAGCCCAGCTGAGACGGAAGCCACCCCAGCAGGCACTTGTCTGTATGAATGGACTTGGTTGAGTGTCACTTCAAAGGAATCTTACCTCTCCAGGCCCGTCCCCTGCCCACGTCTCCCTCCCATCCCACTCGACTCTGCTTCCTCCTTTACAACACCGGATTTTTGTTTGAATCACCGAGCACCAGTGGTGCTGATGAGACACATGCCCCATCCCCCGGTGACCAGGATTCACTGGCCCGTCTGAGGTCGTTGCCTGCAGTTTGTCTTGCCTCTCTACCATGTTGACTCTCCCCCCCCCCCCCGATCCAAAGGGTGCACACCATCTCAGTGGGGCATCCGTTTGTGAATCAGAATTTTCAGGGTATCTCGCTGACACTTCTGCTGCATACTCAGAGCGGGTCGAACCCGATGGAGATCTGATGGAGGTCTGTGTTCGCAGGGGTGTTTTCACCGCTCAGGCATGATGATCTAAAAAGATCAAGTTCTTCAGAGACAGGGAGGGGCTACCTTTGTGAGGATCCCTAGATGGTGACACTCGTCACCAGGCTGTCCCTGTAAGATAACAGCAACAGGACGTAGATTGATGGAATTTGTGGTGGAAGCGGTTTTTGTATCACGCTGGTAGTCAGTGATCTGTACTGTTTCCGGAAGGCTAGAGATGAAAGTGTCTGATGATGTTTGCTCATGTTGGCAATGCGGCGTAGGAACGCGGGACTCACGACGGCCGCTTCCATGTTTGTTCTTTAACGTGCGGCTCCGCAGGCCAACCAGCGCCCTCGGTGTCGCTGGCAGCGGCCCTATCACAAGCCTGGGGCGCCGGGGGCTGAAGAATGAATCTGAATGAGCCACAGATGATTAGTTTAGCTCAGGCGTTTAACAGCCATGCTCTCAGTTTGAGAATCCCGTATGTTAGAACAGTCCTGGGGGCTGTTCCACAAAGCAGGAATTTTTGCTTAACCAGATAACTTGTCAGATTTAAGGTAGTCTAAATGTAAGTGAATGGAGATAAAAATCAATTTAGCCCTGACTACCTTAAATCCAACAACCTATCTGGCTAATGTATCTGGCACTTTAATCTACAGTGACTTACAGTAGGTGAGAGGCTTATGGTTTATATCTGCTTTCTGGGACTTGAATCTACAACCTTTGCATTGTCAGCACAGCATTCCACTTGTTGAGCTAGAGAAGTCGAGCGTGATTAGGACTGTGAGCTAAGCCCCCGATGTCTTAAGATCCTAGCAACGCCCGTGGCTGTCAGTAGGAACCCTGGGTGAAGAGCGCGTAGAGGAGTACCACGTCAGTCTCGATTCCTCCATGGCAACTCGCAGCTTACCGAATCCTTTCTGTTTCATTAGCGCGTGAGCAGAGGGTGACGGAGCAGCTAGGCTGGGCTGCCTCTTTGTTCCTGCCTGGTTTTCATTTCGCTCCTCTGTGTTTTCACGGGCCCGTCACTGTTTCCTGTGACTCACGTCTGAATGAGACACTTCTGAATGATTACCCAGAGCACTGAGCAATCAGCGTGCTCAGTAAACGAATTAAGGCGGAGTGGAACCCGAGGGCGCGGCGGACTCCTGCGTCTGGCACACGCCGCAACATGACCGCCGTTGTTGTTCAAATCCTGTTCTTTGCTGAATATTCACATGTCCATTGGGTGTCAGAACAAGGATTTTAAACCTCCCAAAATGCTGTTGGGGTGTCTGATATATTGCTGACTCTGTGTTCAGGCCCCAAATTCCACTTGTAATTGTGAGCATTCCAGTATAGTCGTGTCAGTGTGATTTCATATGCGTTGCTTTGGAAAGGCTGTGTTTCTGTGCATTACTGAGCAGCACACAGATTAAGGACACTAGAGGAGTATGTGGACCATCAGGAGCAAGCTAACGCTCTTATGTTTCACGCCATTAGCTCCGTTTAGCGCTGAGCTCCCGTGCAGCATCATGCATCATGAGCACCCATCAGCTCTGCCAAAAATGGGGGAAAACTCCTCCCACATGAAATCAACAGTCGAATAAGGGGCAAGTTCTGCCGTTTCGCACATGCGTCCCAGGCTAATGCTAGCAGCATTAAGGCGATGTGACCCCCCCGCTCAGGGATGGTTTGACCGCGGCCCGCTTGAGCTTTTCACACCCCAGGAAGCTCTCATAATGGCCAGTTTGATTTCCAGCGTTCCCATTATGGGCGAGGGAGCCATCACCCTACAGTCTAAAACCGGGGGGGGGGATCCATGCGCCCCCAGATCCCAGCTCTGCTTGGTGCTGCTTTGTCTCGCTTCACGGACTGGAGATAGGAGGCCTTGGTGATATAGCCTGCCTTCTGCCCTTATAAGCTAACCTGGAATCGGGGGGCGTGTACCCCTCAGTATTTCATTTGGCTTCATTCAACCCCCAAATAAGTAGACCTTTGCTTTTGAATTCCCCCCCACATCAAACCCTCTCCCATGGCCTTTGCAGCCTGTATTCTAGCTCCTCATGTATTGTCATCGATCTCAAAATGAATTACAGCAGGAGGATCTTCTCAAGTTAAACGAGTGTCCGTTTCGGTCTTTGTGGCTTCCTGTGGGAGAATCACAAATATCTCTCCTCCTCTTTCTCCTCCTCCTTCTTCTTCAGTTACTTGCCTGAATCTTCTGAGGAGAACTCTGTTCTTTTAAACATTATCTTCTACTTCTTCATCTCATTCTCCCTCTCTTTCTCGTTCTCTTGTCATTTTCTCTCAGGGGTGCTCATGTCCCTCACCTGGATCTTCTCAGTGAAGTGCTGTCCCTTTAAGTTCTGCCTGCTTCCCTCATCTCTTCTCCCAAGTGCCTCGACACTTTCTCTGTTACATTAAAAAGCCCCCCCAGGTCTCCTGGCCGAAACTCCATGCGGAGGGTGAGAGAAGGCCGGGTGTTTCTCTTCTTCAGTGCTGGTCAGCAGGAGGTGTGAATGTGATGCAGGAATGACAGAGAGCAGTGATGCACCATGACTGCAGAACCTCTTCTTTTTCAGGGCAGATAACCAGCTCCCCCTCCCCACCTCCCCAGATGGGAGTGCACACTTTCACATTTTCTCCGTGTGTGGATTTGCATATCGGAACCTTTCTCCCTACCTGGGGGGGGGGGACTCTCCCAGGGGGGATTATACAGGGCAGCCAGCAGGCTGACTCACACACACAGCGCCGGTGTGTTTGTGTTTCCCGCCCCCGCAGACGGGTGCTGGCAAACCCCAAGCGGTCTCTGAAGCGGCAGAAAGACAAAACCGCTGCTGTTTGATGTAAATTGGCCTGGACAGGGGTTTGGCTGCTGCCTGTGTACAGGTCTGTGTCAGGGACAGTCTCTGGCTCAATGGGCTATGACACTGTGACTGTGGTCGGAATGTTGTTGGTTTGAATCCCAGGGTTGGCAGTGTGATTTTGCCATTGGGTCGCTGAGTAAGGTCCTTAACCCCCCCCCCCACAAGTGTCCCAGTGACTGTTTGACCCTGCTTTCTCAATTGCACATTGCTTTGGATAAAAAAACACCTGCTAAATGAATAAAAATACAACAAAAAAGAACTTGCCTGTCAGGTGTCATGTGGCCAGAGTTTGTACAAGTCTGGTTCATATGCAAAAACCACACATGGTCTTCAATTTGTACCACATGTGGCACGGAAGATGTCATACATGATACTTGCAGGGATTGGCTGGTGTAAGCCAAGTGCCGTATCAGATCTGTTCTCACTCAGGTCCTCCTGCAGTCCACATGGCACAGACCAGCCTCAGACGGGCTCTTTCTCAGTCTTGTCCCACATGTCGACATTGGTCCAGTGAAGCGGTGGTCTAAACGAAGCGATTAAATGATCATGTGGAGAGACGGCATTGTGGTCTGGTGGACTGCAGCTGGGAGTGGGGAATGAGGCAGGAAGATCGTTTATCACCCTTGTGCCCTGACTGATGCGGGCTGTGAAGAAGAGAGAAGACGCGCGTCTGTTTGTTTTTCAAACAAAACTGCAACTGTTCTTGAATTTCTGGAATGGATTTCCAGAAAGTGCTGGTGTCTCTCTGGGTGTGTGCCTGCGCACGCCCGTCCGCACGCCCGTCCGCACGCCTGTCAGTGTGTATGCGTGGAGGGGTCTGCATCATGGGTGGCTGTACGCCTGGCACACTGCTGGTGTGCTGTTGTGGGTTCCTCATTATTTCTGTTTCAGTCACTGCTAATCCCTGTCACTGGTGATTAAAACGAGCGGGAGAAATGCCCCTCCCCCTCTCATCCATCCTGCTCCCCCAGCTCAGATCTGGTTAATTTTCCTGCTCCTTTGTCATTTATGACCCTTATCTCATTAGCGGCGATTGATCAACGAGATGCCAACAGCACATTTACCCTTTTGGCATCAGCGTAATAATACTGCATTTTAATTATAAATGCACTGCTCAGTAACGGAGTTTGGACAAATCTGGAGCATCTTGTGGTCGATCGAAGATATCTGTCTGTTTGGCGTGTACCTTTGACGCACGTCTGTGTTGTGGTATCGTCCTTCAGAGTGTGCGGTACAGATCGCATGATTAACGCACGCAGCTGCATAGGGCTCTGCGTTTCTGGGTGCCTCGCTCGCCAGACTTGCATTACACACGGCTGGGAATCAGGTCGGCGAGTCGGTTCCCGCTTATCGCATAATTAGGGGAAGATTCTGAAAGCGCAGCAGAATGTGTCTGTGACAGAGAGGCACGTTTGCCATTCAGCTCTGTGAGCTACCAGCATGCAAGATCATTACTATCCAACGTGATCCTGGGGTGAGGATACAGGCCGGAAAGCCTGTGATGCCAGAGATGAATTAACTGCAGCATGCGGGACCCTGCCTTTTTTAAGAAGGTGTGGATATCAGGAGCAGGGCTATGGTGACTGAGAATTGTAGCAGGATGCTTAGAGGCTCACTGTGTATCTGTGTGATTAGGTTTATATTATTTTGTGGGGACCAAATGTCCCCCACAATGTAATAAAATCCAGTTTTTTTTTTGAGGTTGTAGGGACCATTTTTCAGTTCCCCACAAAGATCTGTGAATGCAATCAGAAAAGTTGAAATGTCAAAAGTCTTATTTTTTCTTTGGCTACTTATGGTTAAGGTTAGGGCTGGGTAGGGGTTAAGGTCGTCATGTTGGGATTAGAGTTTTCCCCATAGAAATTAATGGAGAGTCCCCACAAAGATATAATTACAAACCTGTATGGTGTGTGTGTGTGTGTGTGTGTGTGGGTGTGTGTGTGTGTGTGTGAAAGTGCATTCCACCAATGGGGAACCAAACACTGACAGGAAATACATTTATACATTTTAAGCCAGTTTGTGTCTGGAAGTACCAGTGAATTTCTTTAACTAGTACAACCCCTGTTGGCCAGACCAACTTTGCAGCCTGTCCCTGGAAAGCTAGCAGTTATCATCCATTCTGCACAGCTTCCATAAGTGGCTCTGCCGGGATAGAGGGGTGGGGAGGCGCGCTGTGACTCTCCCCGTCGACCATGCGGCATGAGATCCTTCTGTAAAGAGACAGGCCACTCGTGCGGATCGCCGTTGGATAATTAGACACACTGGGCCGTGCTGGTGATGAATGAACCACTAAATGAATCGGATCTCGCAGGCAAGCCTTCGCTTTGCGGGGTGGACGCACCTCTTACCTACCAGTAACCTCAGCGAGCTGGACGGGGGTCCCGAGACACACACGCACACACACACACACACACACAGCATTGCTGCCACACGTGCTGAGGTACAGCGACACACATGCACTGTCATGCACATGCATACACACACGCTCACACGCCTGGGGTCTGTCACTGACGCACTGTCACACGCCGCCTTGCTGAATAAGCACTCTGCGTCCCGCTAGGACGCCTCTGGGATCCTAGTTCATGGGGTGTGCGGGGGCGAGAATCGCTCAAAGAACACATGGGCCATTTGGAAAAGTCTTCCAATTCCAAGTCTCTAAAGATGCAGGCATCTGGCTGAGGAAGAATCCCTTCCTCTCCATCTCGGAAATGTTGACGGGTTTCAGCAATAATCTGGGGTTCAGCTGAATGCAGGGGGCTGTGGTGTCATGGGGGGGTTCTTGTGGTCACTTTGCAGGAATGGCTCACTTTGAACCCCTGGGGGGGGGGGGGGTCTCATTATGGGGGTCCTTAGCCTTTGTGGTGCCCTTGTCTGAGCAGGCTGCACATGAAGTTTTGCCATTTGCACACATACAAGTACACTGGAATTCTTCTTTTCATATTTCCCATCATGCTTTGCTCTGACATACGCGTACACACACATACAGCTGAGAGTGCAGGGTCTACCATTTATCAGGTGGCCCTGCAGCATTTTTTTCGGGGGGTGGGAATAAGAGCCTTGCTCTAGAGCCCAACAGATATGTGACTATTCTGCCGAGTATGGGATTAGAACCAACAACGTTCTGATCACAGACACAGAGGCCCAACCTGCTAAGACACACAGCACCCCCAGCCTCCCCATGGCTGCAAACCCATGTCTCACAATGGATAATGCAGTAAGGGCTGAATTTGACTGCAGTCCTGGGGAGGGTTCACCCCCCCCCCCATCTGGTCAATGTGACTGCAACTTCACCTCCTGTCTCCTCACAGCCCAGCACCCTGGGGTGACGACCTATATAAGGTCTATAAGGCTGTTAGTTCATGTCCCACAAGCCGACCCCCAACAATTTTGTTCCAGTGGAATAGTTAGCTGTGTAATAATTACAAGTTGCTTCGCATTATAAACAATTATAGGAGCAACGAAATCATGACATACAGTAATTGAGTAAAAACCGCGGCAGCATTTCCACTGCTGTGACAGTCTCAGTAATGGATGCCGACATCAATGTCGCCATGTTTCGGCCCGAGCACTGACACACGACTGGGACAGATTCTGAGGGTTCATGGCACATGCTCAGCAGGGGTGATTCTAAGATTTTTTTAAGGTCGGGGGGGGGCATAAGAGGGATCATAATTCATACAGAGGGGACAACCTAATCACTAGCCAATGAGCTGTTTTGAATTGGTGAGTGACGCACTGCAGGGGCCAATCAGTGCCCCTGTGGCCCCGCCCTTTATATACCCTTATATATACTCTGCCTCATGACACTTGGCGCTGACCTCCCTTCCTCTAGTCTCCTTCCTCTCATGTTTTCTTTTTGTCCGTTTAGCGACAGTGACTTTCCACCCGGTGCAATTTGTCCTGAACGCCTGCATTCTGTCCAAATGAATCATAATTCCACACCAACACGGGCTGAGGTAGGTAGGGTTGCTTTTCTCCCAATGTCACGACTAAACTGTACGGGCGAGATAAAGTCAGAGCTCTACCTCGATAGACACCTGAAACATGCTTTTACAGCGACACACCAGGGCTGCTGCAAATCCCATAGACACGCAGAAAATAATAACCTCTGAGGATTTAAACCCTTGGGGAAGCAGCCCGTGAATCCGTGAGCTGGGTCATTCCCCTGGAACGCCTTTTGTAAACATCCAGCTTTATAGCTGAAACTTTATTATTGGGGAAAAAAATACATGAAATAAATAGCAAGTGATGAAAGGCTCATAGTGTGAGGACACCTGGTAAGAGCTTACTGGAGTCGTGTAAGTATGCATTAGACACGTCTTATGCTGGAGTTTGCGGAAGGTGCAGTGCAGCCGTCATTTCTGCCCCCTCTGCAGGTCGGAATAGGCCAGGTCTCCTCGGGAAGCAAACCCCACGCCATCGTCAGGGGAAAAAAAACGAAAAACCAGCGACTTATCAGACGCTAATGAGGTCTCGCCGGAGCTCATTTTTCTCGCCAGACCTGAGCGGAACCGTCATGTTGCAAACACAAAGCTCGACATGACTCCGGCATCAAAATCAAAAACCTGTAGGCCTCGTCTTTCATCTCTCTTTTTTGTCCTTTTGCCCCCTGCCATTACACAATGTGCTTCCAATGATACAGCACGGGCCTGCAATTAGTCGGCGAGAGCGGGGGCCTTTGCCACGGCGGGGGGGTGGGCTAGCTGGACCTCTCCTATCCTGTTTTATGTCTCCAGAACACTGGGAGCGAATGCAAATATTGCAGCTAAAGGACTGATTTCCCACTAACAGGCTTCGATCAAACATTTTACCATCAATCACAGCTTAAAGGGACGGAGACCTCGCTGAAGGTCGGAGATTAAAGGGATGGGTTTTTTTTAGCCGTAATACCCTTGAAGATATTTTTTTCCGTGGTAGTTCCAAAACCTTTAGTGAAACTGCATTTCTGGGTAACGATTTTTGTCTTAACAACTTGCAGGGAAGCGTGAACCCAAAACAAAGTTAGGATTCCACAGTTTTGGTCTCTCCACACACTCTTATTCGTCAGAAGTCGGGCACACAGGATTTACACTGAAGCCAAACGGCACAGAATCGCTGAAGCGGGCCACTCGTTCTGAAGGCTCTTTAATCTGTAATTAGTTGCGTAAACATATGCAAATCTGTAAACAAGGCTCTACCTCCCCAGCGCATGATGCTGTTTCCCAGAGAGTGCGCTTGGTGTCGACGCAGCCGGATGGGTCCAATTGAAGGCCCAGGCTGAATGGTTTAAAATAAATAAGCCCCCTGCTGTAATTAATTGTTAATTGAAACTGTAAACTTCGGCAGTTCAAAAAAATGCTGGGAAAGGAGAACAAAAGGCTGTCTGCATTGTGTCTTTACATAAAACAGGAGTATATCCTGCCTTTTAACCAAAACTGTATATGCGGACCACCCTTTCACCCAAAGGAAGGGGCGATATCAGGGCCACACTTTGACTAAATAGGTGAGATGGGCAATGCCAGTAGGATGGGCAATACCACTGTGCCATCCTCTTGCCAGGGACAGATTACATTTGCCAGGGGGTGGTGCTGATAATACAGTTTGCTGAGTGCAGTGGGTAATACCTACCTCCTACCTATCAATGGCCAGCCATTAACTTGAATCATAGTTTACAATTTTGACCTTCCTATGTGAACGTGCACAGACAAACCCCGAGTTAACTTACCGAGTTGATAACCACCTAATCCATGTCTGGGGGGCACCATGAGCTACTTCAGGTTTAACAAACTACTTTAATTGTTTGATTCATCTTGTATTTTTACTGGTTTGTTTCTTTGATTGAAAGACTCATCCAGCTATTTCACTTTAACGTTAGTGACACAAGCATGATTATAGGAGACTGACCAATCAGCACACGGCAAGAACTTAGTGCTTAAGTGAAATCCAGGTCCTTTCAAACTCTGTCCCAGCACATATTGTCCCACTTGACATGGATTAGCTGGTCACTTTCTAACCACTGTCATAGTACCATTTAACAATGACCTGGGCAGTCAGGGTCCCTCAACCTGACTCTACCGTTAACTCTAGGTATGTAAAAATCTTGTTTTGCAGTATAACCCTCAGGCCTCTGTTATATCTGATGCAAGTTTTCCCACTGCAGACACTCATACAGAAGATTGTGGATTCAGAAACAGAGCTTTGACAGGCCCACACAGCTCTCTTACCCCTCTGCGCCCTAAATGTACCTTCCCGTTTCCTCTAATACCCAGACCAGACAGCTTACCTGGCCTGGTACCAGGGTCTCCTGTTCCAAGATGTATTCCCATGCAATTGCTCAAAATCTCCATACTTCCTAACAAATGCCAGAAACCCCAATCCCTACTCAGTTCCTCAAATGTCATTTACATAACTCACAGTTGTATACTGTACATGTATGCAACAGAATATTTTACCGAAACAACTAGGTTAGGTACGTTTCCCAAGCAAACAACACCATGGATCCCTCTAGAGCAAATCCGCTACTCAGGGACCCCAGACAGTCCATGATTTTGCTCCCTCCAAGTTCCGTGCCAGACAGTCCACATTTTTGCTCCCTCCCAGCTCCCAGTAAAACTGTGGACTGTCTGTGGGTCCCCGAGGACCAGTAAGCATACGGTAAGTGACTATGCTTCCCTCTTGGTGTGGGACACCAGCCTGGTCCTGGGCCCAGAATGAAGTGAATTACCCATATGCACGTGTCGCTCCACGGACCGCGAGGCCACTGCTAAGTCATTGAGAAATCGATGAATGTTAATAGGAGTACCTGGACTCGCACTGATGCCCCTGAGGAGGAATTAAGAAAATATGATTGTGGCTGCAGCAGACAGGAATGGAAAACAATCTTTGTGTGCCTGTGACATGTAAGAGTTTCACGAATACAGATCAGTAGTAGAGATTTCAGTGACTTTGTTGTACAGTATACCCTCTAAGGATGCATGAGCATTAGCTGCTTAGCTAGCATTAGCTGCTTAGCTAGCATTAGCTGTTTAGCTAGCATTTGGTTTTTAGCCAGTATAAGCTGCTTAGCCACCATTAGTGACATAGTTATACATCGTTACAATGCTTCTTTTGTCTTGGTATGGGAAGATAGAACTGGTCTCTGTTTTAGCTGTTTTTTCTGTTTTGAATTGTTATATAGAAGATGGTGGACTCCGAAAGCATAGCTTTAAGTAGGATAGCTTAGCACTCTAACAGGCAAACATTTCTGTAATGTTGGGGGAAAAAAAGCAGAGGAAAATCAGCAAGTCTGCACCTTACAGACTGCCGAGAGCCACGTCAAGCCTGACGGGAGAGCAGACTTAAAGAGGCGGCTGGGTTCGTTATTTCTCACAAGCGTTCCTCACCTGACTTGTGACAAAAATCACAGGACTTCCTCTAAAAATGGACTTCACAAAAAGGCACTTAAGCTTCACTTTAGAGCCATCGGCAGAGAGCAAGAATGTGTTGGAAAACTGCACTGTTACTGCAGTATCTTTCCACCCCCCTGCACCAATCTGTTCAGGGTGCAACAGAACCCATGATGAGAAATGTCACCAGGGTTATGCAGGTGACAGGCAGTCCGCAGTGGAGGAAGCCGCTACTGAAAGTCAGAGAAGCTGGGTCTTGCCAGGCAGAGTCCTCACAGGCCAGCTGGGACTCTGCTAGGCCCATCCGGCAGTCAGAGCGGCATGGATTCCCGATCCAGAGGAGCTGGGCTGTCAGAGCCAGCCATGGTCGTGGCTTTACACTGTTTAGTGTCGTGCTGAAAGCGTGGCGGAAGATACGCGGGATGTTCCGTCGCCGCTCCAGGAAGTTCCCGGAAGGGTGAGAGGAGAGTGAGGGTAGAGGTACTGTGAAGAGGTAGGACAAGAGCAGAGGTTATGAAGAGCTAAGGAACTCCGATCCCCATGAGCCACAGCTTCCACTGACTTGACCCAAATTTAGCCACACGGAGTATAAGTTTGCTGCTTATTTCTGTAGACATACGTCTTCCTCAGATGATGTGAAACGATTGCATTTTCATGTTTTCTTTTGCATCGCAAGCAAAGCTGCATGCCGTAAAGCTAATAAATTGCCGCAGTGGGCCGGCACACACCTGCATGCAGCCAGCAGGAGTGAGTAACTGCTGGGGGGAGGTTGCTATGGTCGTCTTGTAGGAGTAGAGGGTCCTGTCACTGGTTAAGTGTGATACGGCACTCTGAGCTCCCGGCTGAGCCTGACCTAGGGCTGCGGATTAAAAGGATATCTGGACCTTGTCAGCTGCTGTGAGGTGCGCCATGTTCAGAGCTGGGGGATTTAAAGCACCCGCCTTCACTTCCTCACATTCACGCACGCTGGGCTCTGCCATTCTGCTGATCTGCGATAGACATTGGGGTGGATAGTCTCTCGCTCTCCCCTTGCTGCCTGTTACGGGGGGAGTGTTCAACGAGGGCCAGGGGATCCAGGGGCACGGTCTGCGATGGGTCTACATCTGGGACATGGATGCGGGGGGAGCGAGAGTGAGAGAGGCAGGCCAGGAGAGCAGAGAAGTGGGATTCGTAGGAACCGAGCTCAATAAAATATTAACGCCTTCAGAGCTTGAATTCTGAGCGTGTTGAGGTTATTATGTTTTTTTTTTCCTTCGAAGAAGCACAACAAGGGCTCTGTGGGTATCAGAGTGTGCGTGTGGATGGGGTTAGGGAGACAATATAGATGCAGAGGATCAGTGACTTATATGGGGAACAAGCAGGTGCAGCCAGCAGAATGTAGTGGTGTTTGGGCACATGCACGCGTAAGTGTACCACTCTAATATCGAATGCATTTGTGGTAAAGCTAAATCACTAAAAATTAAGCGTATTTTCTAACTTTAATTCATTGCCACACATCTCAGTTCTTGATGAGTGAGCGTATACAATACCTGAGTACACCTTTCAGGGCATTGTGGGAACACAGAAGGGTGGAGGAGACGAGGCAGGCGGGTCGGGGATGTTGAGGTCCTGCTGTCGCAGACTGACTGACCAAAAACTCAACAGCAGGACTGTAGCTTGGCTATTCCACCCTGTCCCCATCCCATCTGCCAGAGCCTCAAAGAGAAACTGATGTCCCCATCCCATCCACCGTAGCCTTGGGGACAAGCTGATGTCCCCATCCCATCCACCGTAGCCTTAGGGACAAGCTGATGTCCCCATCCCATCCACCGTAGCCTTAGGGACAAGCTGATGTCCCCATCCCATCCACCGTAGCCTTGGGGACAAGCTGATGTCCCCATCCCATCCACCGTAGCCTTGGGGACAAGCTGATGTCCCCATCCCATCCACCGTAGCCTTAGGGACAAGCTGATGTCCCCATCCCATCCACCGTAGCCTTAGGGACAAGCTGATGTCCCCATCCCATCCACCGTAGCCTTGGGGACAAGCTGATGTCCCCATCCCATCCACCGTAGCCTTGGGGACAAGCTGATGTCCCCATCCCATCCACCGTAGCCTTGGGGACAAGCTGATGTCCCCATCCCATCCACCGTAGCCTTGGGGACAAGCTGATGTCCCCATCCCATCCACTGTAGCCTTGGGGACAAGCAGTGCCACCGCCAAGCCAGCAGCCCAGTGAGGGCCTGACATCCTCTCCAGGGTGTCCCCTGCCTTGTGGTTAAGGCCGGACTTCTACATGGGCTGTAGCCCAGGGCCCCAAGGTGTATGGGGGCCCAGACAGATTTTTTTTCCAGTTCTTACAGCAACATTTTATGATGTAGGTAGAACCCCAACAATGACTAAATTTGGCCCAGTTTGTGGTTCCTGAAATTAAGAATTCCTAGAGCATGTGCGCTCACCACAGCTCTGTATAACCACCGGGTAAGTGGTTGGGATGGATGGATGGATGGATATTATTTACACCTTGCACTGTAGCCATTTATAGATGTTGCCTCTGGTTGCTTCCGGCCATGTTGCCTCACTCACAGAGGCGTGCGGATCACAGGTGCTGCCTCTCACAGTTCTGGTCCATTCGGCGAAGTACACAGTACCTGTACTGCTTCCTCAGTGGTATCTGTACTGCCCAGATGGACTGAGTATCACGGGCCCTGGCAGAAGCAGGAACAGGAGGCTTATGGGGGGGTGGGAGTAAGAGAGCCACCGAGAGCCCCCGCTAATGGGGGCCAGTGACGGACGGGGCTGAGACAAGCGGCTAATGGCATCTGACGTTAAACGGTGACCGCAGAATGACGGCCATGCCTTCCGGGGCCCATACCTTCATACTCCAACTCTGTTTCCTTAAAGTAAGAAATGTTATTAAACACAGGTCATTTATATTGCAATTTCCCTTTTCTATACTATAAAAGGGTGACATATTCTATCCATCTTATGTTGTATAGAGCTGCAGCCTATGCTTGGAGCCTAACAGCCTGGAGAGGATTACAGTCCTTCACTGGGCAGGGCATTATGGGAAATTTAGAATACATGTCCTTTGCGCCGCGGAGGAAACGCCATTGAGACTGGGAGAACATGCACGCTCCACACAGACAGAAATCTCACAGCTGTGAGACCATGCTAATGGCCACTGTGCCACCCAGGAAGGGCATGTCAAAATATTTTATCATTTACATTTTATAAAAGTATATTAGTTTTGTTGATATCAATAAAAATTGTCACCTTGTTCTAAATGGATTGCAAGCAAACCAAAAACATTTGGCATGTTACATTTGCGGCTACGTTTATTCATCTAGCAGACACTCGTGTCCAATGCGATGAGGCAGGTAGCACATTACAAACATATGGCTGTCAAGGAGTGAACTAGGATGAGCTACCAGTGTATAACCAGTAACTAGTCTAAGTTAGCGCCAGAGCCAGACATTTCAAGAACTTTAAAAGAGGGCATGAAAGACAGGCACAAAAAGAGCATGCAGGATGCTAAGTAGGTATGGAAGAGACTGACTAAGGGGTCACAGATAAAAAAGAAGTTAAAGAGGTGAAAGCAGGTCAGTGATTGGAGGACTGGATGAGGTCATTGGAGGGCTGGATGAGGTCATTGGAGGACTGGATGAGGTCATTGGAGGGCTAGACAAATGGATCTTGAGGCACTTCCTGAAGGCTGAGTGGGACTCGGATGATCAGATATTAATTATAAAATACTAATCAAATCTTTTGAGTTCATAAGACTGTGTGTTTAAGGAGATAATGGAGCCTTATAACAGGTGTGAATTAAAGGCTTGGATGAAGAGAATGGAGAGGAAGTACACTCACAGGTTGGACATGAACTTAACAGTGGTTAAGTCCATCTAGAATATGCCATTAGTTAAAGGTCCAGCTAAATGTGGCTAGCAGGAAGGGGATAGTTAAAAAAACACAGTATTGATTCCATTATGGTGAAAAGCTACTTTCTCCTAAAACAATTCCTCATATCAGCTCACGGGAAATCTCAGGGGTGTGGTGAGTAAGGGGACCTGTCATTTATATGGACCCTTCCCAGGTGGAGTGCCCAACCTCCCATACACCCCCCCCCCCCCACAGCTACCCCCCCAGACCCACACCTGCACTGCAGCAGATGTGTTTAAGCAATGTGGCCATTAGTTAAAGCTCTGTGTGGGCTGCTTGCCAAGCTGGGGGTCATGTTGTGTTAGTCAGGGGTCTGTAATGGGATCGTATCCCATGGTGCATTGGTGCAGGTGTTCACTGGTAGTGGGCCAGCTACACCATCCTTACACAGATTTTAAATCCCTGAGTGTGGGCAGCATCGCAACCTCCAAAAGTGTCATAAGCAAGTTTTATAAATCCCAGCTTTGGAACACTATTTTAGTGTTAAATTTAAACATATTCAAGTTTGGGCAAATTTAGGGACACTGTGTTCCGTGGAGCGGTGCAGACTCTGCAGGACGCGGTCCAGCGCGACTTGTAATCTGAGCTCTGCCCCGAAAACTGACAGTGACCCAGAGCGTCAGAAAACCCTCCGTCTTGGTACATTATCCTACGATGCAGGGTGTTTGTGCCTGCTCAGGGCCGGCGCTTTTTTTTTCGGAAGGCTTTCGCTCCATCTTTTTGCTGCACGCTGATTTAAACCGGAAATCGGGAAGAAGATACTCTTAGGGAATAAAGCAAATTTGGTACTGAGCAGATAAATCTCCCGTGTACCTACAATTCTGTTACGCGACCGGGTTTCGAAAGAGGCGTGGTCCCAACGGGATCCGACCCCATAACCTGCAGGATAAGAGCCCCTAACTCTTACTTCTGTCATAGTGGCCTGGGATCCTTTTTTTCATTATAGTAACCCTGAGCGAGCAGCACATTTTTCATTAGTGGCTCGATACCTTGCTTTGAAAGTGACCTCTGAGCATTTGTGGCTGGTATTTGGTCAATAAAGCGATTAAGCGAGTTTTGCGTCTGCATTTCACGCTTTCGCGAAAGGCTTATCACAAAGTACCTTTACCTCCACTGTTTTTTTTTCCCTTCCGCCACAAAAAATTGCTGTGTGGTTTTCTGCTGTTAAAGTCCTTTTGCTCCATTGACTACATAAAGGTCGCTGTGTTGACAAGCAGAGAACCGAAGTCGACGCTTTAGAGAGAAATGTAGTAATGGGTTTTGGAGAGCTGTGGTAAGAATAGTTCTGTCGTGATGATAGTATTTGGTCTCTGGGAACAATGAAAAATACATATTAGCATTTGTGCAAGTGTACACTGAGACAGAGACCCTTATCACGTCTAACACAAACATACGCAGTCATGCTCACTTTCATATTACATCATAGAATAACCTCACACACTCACGCATTGACGCACAACACAGCAAAGCTGTCACGCACGTACACACGCGGTCCGGGAATTCTTAATAATTCATCCATTTATTAATTGTCTGTTTGACTTTTCGAGATGAGGTCCGTGGCGCATATTAATAACGTCATTAATATATTTGTTTTTGTTATCGCTGTCATGGCTGTTGACTCGCATTAGGCAGAGCCTCCCGTAGACAGAAATAGCTCATTACCATGATCTGGGAAACAGCTTCCGTATCCGTGAGCACCTCCCATTACACGGATCCCTCGGAGAAAAATGGGAAGGGGAAATCTGTGAAGGTGTGCCCCTCTCGTGTGATAAATGAAAGGAAGACCTAGTCATGTCGTCTGGGGTACATGTTTTCAGCTGCTCGACACAGCAGTGTATGTGTATCAATGGCCCCCTAACCCCCTCCATTTTGTGCAAGTGCCAAGATAAATTTCTCCTTTGGGTGCTGTAAACGATTTGTTTACTTTGGCCTTATATTACCATGTCAGTGGGAACTGGGGCCAGCCTCGAATCAAGTTAGAATATTGAATTGAATTTGCTTTGCAAGGCGATGACTTTTCAAGATGACTTAAAAAATCGCTTTTATCATTTATTTGAAAAACAATATTAAGCCCCAAAAAAACACACACACAAACATAAGAAATGCACGTGGTTTCATTTTGAGCAATTTTTTGTTTTGTGGATGTTTCTAGAGCCTCCTGTCGCTCTGCTGAAACGGCTCCACTGGAATTCCATAGCAGATGGAATTAAAATGACTTCCCCACATTCAACCCTGGGTTTCCCCAAGTGTTCGGGACGCCCACACAGTTTTAAATACCTTTGGGAGTTTAATTGTAAGTGGCCTGTTGGCCGTTTGTCCGTTCTCCATTGGTTGGCTCGCTTTCCAGGGAGGGGCCAGTCGAATCACATGCGAGGCCCTAAGGAAGCTTTGCCATTGACCACTGCCACACACCCCCCCCCGCCCTTTTACTTTCCGGGAGGGGAGGGGAGGGCGGGTATTTGCTAAATCAGCTCCCCTTCTGAAGTGGAGCCTCTGGGCAATTGCCCATCTTCCCCCCAGCCAGGATTTTACCCCTTTGTCCCAGAGCGGGCACAGACAGCAGAGTTGTATAAATGAAAGGTCCCACAGTCAAGTCTTCAGCTCCCGCGCACCTCCTGTCGTCCTCGTGAAGTGAGGGAGGGGCTGTTCTTAATCTCGGGAGCTCGAGGGCCAGATGGTCATCACTGCAATACATTCGTGACATTGTCACCCTTCTCCTTTCCAGGTTCCCGAGGGTGGCCAGTAACTAGGATCCCTCATGTAAAAACCAGTGGAGGGAAACGTAAGAGAAGCCAAGCCATTCCTACCAGCGACATGGAGAACATTTTCCAGATGGCAAGGCAGTGAGTACCCCTGACGGCCCGCGGACTGCAAACTTTAATCCTGCAAATGTGCGCTGCGTCTGTAATAAGGTCCTTCTGTCTCCTGTACTCGATTATGCCACACCAGCCTAGCCTCACACCCCTCAAAAAAAGCTCAAAGCCTCTTTTTTCTTTCAGCTCTCTCTCGCTCTTTTTCACTGACGGTTTATTTGATCTCTAAATCTTCACTGTATATTTCAGAGCAGCATAACTTTCCAAAAAACTCACCAATGTAAAACGGGTCTTCTTGCATCAAATCATCAATATGTCATTTCTGGCATAAAAAGTAGCTATAAATGTAATAGATGATTTATTTTTTAATCCGTTGCCTTGTGAACACAAGGTTCTTCTGGGAGGGTAACAGGCATAGTTGTACTGGATAAAGGACTGGAAGAAATTGTATTTCTGTCACCAATGCTGGACACGGACTAAATTTCAGCACCTGTTATTACAAATGTGAAAGACATGAGATGTTAGGCCAAGAGATTGCACTTGTCTTTCCACCAGGTGTAACAGTTTTGGGTATAACATGTGAACCATTGCTGAGTCTGATCAGGAACAGCCCCAGGAGTTACAAGGTACTGATCAGGGGCATGAGAATCTTCATTCGAGGAGCAGGAAGTTGAATGACGTTGTAGGAAATGCCCGAATGGAGGTGTGGCAGAGGTCAAATATGCTGGATATGCATTGTAGGGTTGGCCACTGATTTTCATTTCAGTCTGATGCCAAATATTTCAATACCAATTCCTACAATTGCTATTCATTTTGCTGAGCATGCTTGCTGAGCAGGGCGTGTGTGTTGGTGCGGACAGTAAAACATTCCATTTTCCCAGTATCTGCGCCCCCTCACCCTCGCCCCCTCCCGAGGCCCCTCACCCTCGCCCCCTCCCGAGGCCCCTCACCCTCGCCCCCTCCCGAGGCCCCTCCCGAGGCCCTGCCTAATAGTAGCATTTAAATTACCAGGCAAATAAAGTCGATATTTGGACATTAGAATCAACTCTCAAAAATTAAAAAAAATGCCTGAAACAATCAATATTTCAGTATGTATCTGCATATCCTTTAATGCGAACCACTGTCAAGAAGTGCTGTGGTCCTTTCAAGTAAAGTAAACGTGTTTAATGTGAAAAGTTGCTCATCACAAACTCAAAGCACTAACCTAGAAGGCCTCGTTGGTGTCACACAGACCGGGAGCAGCGCCGGGGGCTCGAGTGTGCTGCTGTTTGCTTCAGAGGCCGGCGACCGCCAGGTCAGGGAGTGTCGCGGTGCTGTCTGCTTCAGAGGCCGGCGACCGCCAGGTCAGGGAGTGTCGCGGTGCTGTCTGCTTCAGAGGCCGGCGACCGCCAGGCCTCGTAGTGTCGCGGTGCTATCTGCTTCAGAGGCCGGTGACCGCCAGGCCTCGGAGTGTCGCGGTGCTGTCTGCTTCAGAGGCCGGTGACCGCCAGGCCTCGTAGTGTCGCGGTGCTGTCAACTTCAGAGGCCGGTGACCGCCAGGCCAGGGAGTGTCGTGGTGCTGTCAGCTTCAGAGGCCGGTGACCGCCAGGCCTCGGAGTGTCGTGGTGCTGTCTGCTTCAGAGGCCGGTGACCGCCAGGCCTCGGAGTGTCGTGGTGCTGTCAGCTTCAGAGGCCGGTGACCGCCAGGCCTCGGAGTGTCGTGGTGCTGTCTGCTTCAGAGGCCGGTGACCGCCAGGCCTCGGAGTGTCGTGGTGCTGTCTGCTTCAGAGGCCGGTGACCGCCAGGCCTCGGAGTGTCGCGGTGCTGTCTGCTTCAGAGGCCGGTGACTGGCAGGCCTCGGAGTGTCGTGGTGCTGTCTGCTTCAGAGGCCGGCGACAGCCAGGCCAGGGAGTGTTGCTGAAGTGCGGAGATGAAGGCTGGCCCATTGACGCCTGCTGAGAGCTCCTGTTCATCTCTCGCACCGAGTGGGCCTGCGGCGCATTCCACGGCCTCTTGTCGTCCTCTCCTTTAGAAACGCGATTATCCAGGCCTCATCTCTCGCATCGCCCTGCGGCCTCCAGACCCCACCGACTCCCTCGACTGCCCTAAAAGGTCTCACCCGCCTTGCTGATCCGTCCTCCAAAAAAAAAAAACAATTGGCGAGTAGACAGAATTTCAAAATAAAAGGGCGGTTCTGGCTCCAGCCAATAGCCCCCAAGCAGGTCACATGGTCATGCACTGCGGGTGCTTTAATGGGCACCCTGACATCATTGTGGACACCGCGAGTCAGTCTAATTGGCTCAAATGGCTGGACGCTTCTTACAGCATCAGCAGTATTACTGGCTCTACTTCCCAGAATGGAGCTTCCCAGGAGGGGTGGTTGGATGAAAAAGGTCGCAGGAACAGCCACTCTGGTCAGTCGGACGCCTTATAATGTCTTATTTTTTCGCATTTCCCATCCTTCTTTACCTCTAATGAACCTCGAGCATCACCGTACCTCGATCGGCTCCTTGTGGCTCGAAACTTCCCACAGTAGGCTTGACAGCAGCCATGTTGAGATGTTGGGTCGCAACACTATTGCCCACAGCAACAGAGGTTAATTACCCAGAATGTTGTATTAGCGACACAGTCTAATGGCTCTTAGTCATGTATAAAGAGCTCATTATAATGACAAGAGCACCCAGGCACTAAAGCCCCCCAATGCTAGTGCCTGTGACCTTTTTTTAGCGAGGCGCTAAACCGGTCGTTGTTTCACAAGTTTGTCTAGCAGGCATCGCGTAGCTGTCACTGCGTCACTGCATACGAGGTGAACTCTGCATACACTATAACTGGGATCATTTGTTGAATGATGCAAGAACGCAGCTGTTTTGCGTAACGATTGTCAGCATTCGGAAACAGTGCCAAAGCAGCCCCAATGACAGAAGCTGCTGGGGTTTGTGTATCCCTCTGATTGGACAACAGTGACTCCGGCCGTCACCATGGTGCTGAAGAGGGAAAGTGTGACGTCGAGACATAACTCTAATGGCAGGCCATCTTTGACTCATTTGTTGATCTGAGGCAGCTTGGGAGGGACACTGTGGTGTCTTCTCAAGCTTGGAATGAAAGAGAGCTGTGGATGTTCTCCCACGCTATTGGGGGCCTTGGTGGACCCAGCTAATTAGGGGATCGTCTGCATTCATCTCGTTCTGCCTACTTGTACAAATTTGGTATTTTTTTGCTTACTTGTAAATACTCTATATTGCTGGCTGGCAGTGACTCTTTATGGCTGGCTGTTACTGCTTTATGTTATGGTATATTTGTAATTCACTTAATTGCTTTTTGATGTGACCAGTTACACCAAATCAGATTCCTTGTACTCGGGTTGTATATAGCAAATGCACATCATTCTGGTTCTGGATTCTGAATTTCTACATCCCTGGGGTCCTCACACATAATCCAGTGTAGGCCCCCACTCCCTGCCCTGGGGTAGGCAGTGGGGAGGGTGGGAGCGCGCTGAGGCGTATGGCAACCCTTTATCCCATCCTCCAACTAATGATGAATGACCAGACAGATGAAATCTAATAACTGTAACTGTAGGAGTTCACTGCGGTTAATTCGCGCGCCGATGGGAGTCTATTCACTTAGCAGCTATCATGAACCCCTGCCCTGGCTCGCTCAGGAGCCTAATTCACTTAAATTGCAGCTTTCATTCATAAGGAGGGAAGACATGGATGTATTTCTTTATTCCTGGGACAGAGAATTCATATGGTTTTGGGATCCTTTTCAAACTTTGCAGACTGGTTGTATGGGTGAAGGTCAGGAACTGATGAAATTGTTATACATTAAGAGAACTATTAATACTCTTATTTACAGAGTTAGCAACGCTATCCAAATTGCGCTGAAACCGAAGCAGCGCCCTTTAGTGGTGACAAAGAGAAGGACAGGTTGAGATGGAGATCTGGAGAATCTGATTACATTGAGAGAAGCCACACAAAGTTGGGCTTTTAATACAGATTTTTTTGAGAGGTGGTGAGTGTGTAGGGGGAGAACGGATTCGGTGTGGGGGGGCGGGAGGTGGCATCTGGGGGATACATGGTTGTCGTTCTGACAGCATCTAGCTTTATCTAGTTAGTGTAATGTTTTGTATTCTTGCTTTACATGAGGCTGTGGATCCTCTGACTTCGGGGGAGAATTACGTTGCTAGAAGATCAAAGGCCACAACCAGGCTGTTTAGTATCAAAACCAAAGCGAGACGTTCTGGGAGATACTGGCAGACTGAGGCAAGTGTTAGAAGACAAACTTTTACTGTTATGCCGTTCATTGGTTTCACTGCTCCACGGTCATGTAATATGAATGTTAGTTCAGTATCCAGTTCATTAAGCGTACCTGCTCATCAATGCAAACAGCCAGCCCCTTTGAACAGTCAGTCATGTGACTAAATCATGTGACTACAGCTGAATATGCACAGCATGCAGACAGAGCAGACAGAGGAAGTTTGGTTATTGTGAGGTTAAACGTTAGAAGTTGTGTGTGCTTTTGAATGTGATGTGATTGTTGATGTCAGACGTGATGGTTCCAACATCAGTGACTCAGCCATCCTCCTGGGACATCCGCAAACTACCGTGTCTAAAATATACAGAGAAATGGCATGATGGACAGATCTAATCCAGTAACTGGCATTTCTCTGCTGGAAAATGTCTTGCTAATGAATGAGATCAGACGAGAATGGCCAGACTCGTTAAAGCTAATGCGGAGGCTGCAAGTGCGAAAGAAACAGTTTGGTACTACAGTGATCTGAACAAGCAGCTCATCCATCCTTGAAGGAGTTCTGGAGGCAAAAGTGGGTCCAAACCCAATTCTAGCTAAGTGTACCTAATAAAGCGTCCGCAGTAAGTCAGGAGTATGATTTATTACCCAAATGAACAGAAAGACATTAGTGTCGTACTGTGATGTTGTTCATTATCTCTTCAGTGACCTTTGTCTTGGTGTTAAAGTCCCTGAATATTTAAGCAAGCGCGAGACCTGGCTTTGTCACCGGCAAGTGACACACAGAACATCGCCGGTGATGAATTATGACGTGGAGACGCTATACGGGGGCCGGGAAGAGGGACGCGCTTGGTGGGAACCACAGGTGACAGGTGCATCAGGGAGAGGAGGCGTCGCAGCCAGAGACCAGCTCCAAGGCCCTCACCCATACCAGCAACACTGCACTGCTGCATAGCTGCAAGAGCTGCACAGTTTTACTGAAGTGAAAATGGCAGGTGGTGGGACTAGGAGGTAATGGATCAAGCAAGGAGCTGGTGACTTCACTTTGGTCATCGATTTAGTAGCTGGGAGCCATATATGGTGCTGAGAAAGGTCGCCACGGCAACCTCTCTCCATCCAGAATGGCCGCAGTGTTAGACCACATGATATTAAATTTGACAAAGGTAGATGTGCTCAGGGGTTCATTAATGTGTGGTCTGTGAAGCCCCGCCCATCCAAGCCCTCTCTTAGTCTGTGAACGCACTCTGACCCGCCCCACACTCTTAGCAGGTACAGACTCTGTGCCTATAATCGGATGGTCGCTGGTTTTAGCCTCATGGTCAGCCGAGCGATTTCACCATTGGGCCCTTGAGCGAGGCCCTTAACCGTGGTTTGCTCCAGGGACTGGCTGACCCTGATTACTCAAAAAGAAATGTGTGTCGCTTTGAATAAAATCATCAGCTATGTCAGTGTTTCCCAACCTGGCCCTCGGGGAACCACAGACGGTTCAGGTTCTTCCTGGTACAGGGAGCAAAAATGTGTATGGTCTGCGGGTCTCTAGGGACCGGATTGTGTTGCTTTTTAACAGATATGGCCCGCTTTTGGTACCGTGGCCCATACATCAGACACGCAAGAATTCCGGTTACATGCCCGTCATCCTCTCGGGTCGTAGACTCCAATCTCCCACACATGCAAGAGTCGCCTGAAAGTCTGTCATGTAGGTCTGATTGTCAACAGAGACACGCCATGCTGAAAATGCGTGCGCACAGTGTACCCCCCCGCCCCCCCCGCTATAAAGATAAATGTAGGCATTAGTATGCTTAGTGTCACACTGCAGCTGCAAGCTGGCCTGCCTTAATGTGTCTCCCGTATGTGTTAGTGCCCACTGCATTAGTGCCGTCAATTGTCACTCTCCGGCCAACCAGAATAAAGCCGGTTAGGTCCCCCTGGCGCAGCTGTGAATGAGCTATCCACCAGGGGGCGTGTCAGTGTGGGTGGGCTGGCGCTCAGCAAAGCTGGGGGGATGTGGGGCGGATGACTGGTGCATTGAGACACCCGACAGGAGGAAGCTTTGTCTCACCGCTCTTACGCCTGTTTGAATACCAACCCCCCCCCCCCCCCAAATGCACGCCAATGACTTGACAGCTCCTGACTGAGTAAATTCTTCTTTTCTCAGGTAAATGAAAGGGCCCCAGGGCCGTTCGTGTTGGAAAGACAGCAGACGGCTCGTCGGACACGGCACTGCGACATCTTAAGCGCCACTGTCGTTCGCACTGCTTCAAATAAAACAAAAGCAGAGGGAAACGGGCCGGCAGTATGTCTCTGATGTGCAAACGAAATATACTCCACTGAACAAGGATAGCATTGTTAACTCCGTAAATAAGAGTATTAATAGTTCTCTTAATGTATAAAAATTTAATTCGATTTAAATTTACACTTTAATTTCATTTTCCACCACTTTAAAACATCCATTCATTTCTATGGGCATAACCCTAATCCCAGCAATGACGACCTTAACCTCTACCTAGCACTAACCTTCACCATAAGTAACCTGACAAGATACAAGGCATTTTTAGTTTTTTGATTGCAAAGACTTTTTTTTTTTTTGTGGTCCTCACAACTCAGAATAACAGGTTTTTATCACCTTGTGGGGACATTTGGTCCATGGAATGTAATGTATGCCTGGACCACACACACACACACACATGCACACACACACAAACTCTTACTGCAGTTTGGAGCCACCAATTTAGCCTGAATTATCCATTAGCTGAGGAGGAAAGTGGAGCTCCAGCGGGACCTTCACGGAAATGCCTGCAAAAGCCCCCAAACACTCAGCCAGGTCGCCCACGAGGGAGGGGGGCGGCAGGCTGACCCTGAGGCACCGTAAAGTCCCGGGAGCTTCAGAAATGTTTTTGACATGCTTTTGAGATTTTGAGATGGTTATCCATTAGCCAATGATGTCTTTTGATTTGGTGAGTGACAGGGGAAGGGGCACTCTGATGGCCAATTAGCTTTCAGGTAGGGCCAGTGCCCCTGTGACCCCGCCCCTTTGCCCACCCTGTCTGCCTCCCTGCCCTTTCTCTCTTTCTCCATGTGACTGTCCAATAAACCTTCCTCTTGGACCACATGACACAGCTCAGCTCCAGGACCCTGAGTCAGAAGTGCTTATTAATCACAAACGAGGAATTAATTACCCCCCACCCATGTCATCCCCCTGTTCCCAAACACGGGTGATTTATTCCTGTCTGCTGTCAGAGTTAAAAGAGGACTCCCTTCTGTCCGTCTTCTGTGCCTCACTGTCCCAGCTGTATGGCGTGTGGGCGTGGCGAAACTCTGTCAGCTGGACGCGGGTGGCCAGCATTGTCCTGTGGAATGTCAAGGTGCTGGGGCTCGATAATCGGATGGACACATCCATCATAGCCAGGGTAATCAGATGCAGGCCTGTCACGACGCCGCGAGCCCTGCCGTTCCAGGCCTTCGGTAACGCTGGTAGATGGAGATCCAGTGCTTTGCCAGAGTTTGGGACCTTCAGAGGAGCATTTAAAATGACTTTGACAAACTGCAGCACAGCGGTCGCCTGAAGAACGGGAGGAGCTCCGAGAGCAGCTTGTGTAGGACCGCTTCCACGTTTATTCGCGTTTCAAGATTTATTTGTCACATTCACGATCACACGCTGTATGTCTATGGCATGAAATGCTGGATTGTACTTGAAAGGAGATGTGCGAAGCAAAGGAAAAAAGTAAATAAGAATAAACAATAAGAATAAATAGCAACAAAATAAAAATAAAAGCAGTGCAAAACAGGCAATAAATGATAGGGAGCAGGATATCAGCATTTGCAGAAAGATGCAATGAGGGTGAGGGTTGGCATAAGGTGCATAAAGTTTGCGGATGCTTAGTGATGTCATCTCCTGGGGGAGGAGTCTTTGGACCCGGGTTGGTGGGCCCGAAGTGCTGAGCTCATCAGTTCCTGACCAGTTCACTGTGTGGGCCCTTCATGAGCCTTGACTAGATGCATGGCAGTGAACGAGAATTTTAAAATCGAAAATTCGAAATGGGACTTTCCATACGGTCCCACAGCAATTAGACCGGCAGACTGGGCTAGTTTCATTCAGAGGTAGTAAGAAAGTCCCCAAACCCCCACGGTACCCAAAACATCTCCCTGCAGCTCACAGCCCCCCCATCTACATACATTTCCTGTTTACCCCTGTAAGCCCAGTAAAACCAGGTCTAGGTCCGGTGCCATTGTTTTGGTGGGGCCTCATATGCAGTAAATCAATGTCTCTCAACCCAGTCCTTGGGGACTCCCATACAGTCCATATTTTTGTTCTCTCCCAGCTCCTAACATGCCTGTTCCAGGCAATTGGTGTTCTGTACTGACTACGAGCTGGGAGGGAGCAAAAACATGGAGTGTCTGGAGGTCCCACAGGACTGGGCTGAGCAACATTGTAGTAACGAACCCTCTCAGTTAAGAACATAACTGTGTTAGCAGCATCTGGGAATCTCTAACCTGCTACACACGTGACTGTGAAGGCCGGAAGAGCCCACCCATCTGGGGGAAACAGGCAGGGCGGAAGACCGCCTCTCCCTGCCATCATGGAGGGGGAATAGCTCATTCTAATAAAGGCCGAGGGATGCCGGTGAATGGTATAGCCCGTTACTCTTGGTGTTATTTTCAGCTCTTGGCTGAGTCACCAGAGTGGTTAAGCAGCCACCGACTTCCAGGAATTACTCTCAGAAGACACCCCCCAGCCCTGCGCTGGTGGAAGTGTCCAAATCCTGCCTGACATGTGGCGGCATGTTACCGATTGCCAGCACCTAACGTCCATTACCTACCAACAAGGGGGCTGCTTTACACTCTGGCAGCTGCTCATCCTCATTCACGTATCTCCAACTTGACTTGTTTTTTTTCTACACCAAAGTATAGATATAGAAATGTGAAAGACATTTATAAGTGTAAGCAATATTACTCATTTTCTTGTCACCCTGCTAAGCGGATTTATTCACGGAGCTTCGTTACGATCCTCTCGAAACATCAATTTGTTAATCTTACCCATTCATGCATACTACTCTCTGCGAGAACTCTACCGTGGGGGGGGGCAGGGTGGAAGCAGGGGCGGGGGGTGTTTGGGGTGCCTCTCATTGGCAGAAAGGTCGTCGGCTGCCCTCTCCAGCTGCGGGGGTGCTCTGTGTCTCCCTCCCAGCAAAGGCATTAAGCGCTTCATCGTGTTTCGGCGGCAATGATATTGCGATAACTCTCTGGGGCCGTCATTTTCTCTTTCACTTCACCTTCTGCCGTTTTGTTTTCCGATGCAGGGAAAAGTTGTTTTCCAAGCTACGATTGAGAGGCGAAGTTATGTGTGTGTGTGTGCGTGTGTGTGTGTGTGTGTGTGTGTGTGTGTGTGTGTGCGTGTGTGTGTGTGTGTCTACGCTAGCATGACCATCCGGAATGGGCTAGTCCGCCTCCCCCCCCATGGAGATCACAGAAACAGCAACAGCTGATCCCACACCCCCAGACAGCTACATGGGGAGAAAGGTCTCTCTCTCATACACACACACACTCACACACCTGCGCAAAAATGCACACACAGGCTTCTTTAATATGTAGTGGTAATACGTCTATTGTACACCTAAGTAGTACCAGCTGGGACCCACTTTTCCATCCACAATGGCTTTAACGATTAAGGCCATTCTGCACACCTTTGTGGTACTGAACTGTTATTTTTGCAGTTGTGGCTTCCCTAAGCTTTGCCGAGTCTAGCCATTCTCATCTGACCTCCCTCATTAACAAGGTGTTTTCAGACACTCAAATGCCGTTTACTGGATTCGTTTCTCCCTAAACATTAGATGCCAAAGCGTGTAAAAAATGTTTCTGAGAATCGCAACACGTTCAAAATAACTTTGGACACACATCTTAGTCACACAGTGAACAAACCTCCTGACCCTGTGCATGTGCTCTATGTATTGACTTGCAGCCACATGATTGGCTGTTTGGAGGTAAACGTACCTAATAAACTGGCCAATGAGTGCATACCTATTTTCCCTACAACACAGCTAAACATATGCACATAGACAAATGTATATACATGCCCTTATAAACACATACACACCCACACAAACTTGGGGGGGCATATGCAGCAGAGTCACTCTGCACGTGTTTTGCCTGTGCAGGTGCATAAACACCTGACAGCACTGTAACTAAAGTCACTCACATCGTTGGACAAATGCTGCCTTTCCCGCTAAGCGAGTGAAACGGAGCCTTAAACATTGCCCTATAGCCCAGCAGCGGTGATGTGCAATCTGCTCTGCTCTTAGGCGGTGATGTGCAATCTGCTCTGCTCTTAGGCATCACCTAGTACTTGGGATCAAAACAAGTGCACCAATCCACATTCCAGAGCCGCTTATCCAGTACAGGACCATGGAGAGCTTGGAGCCCTGGATGGTGTGTGAGGTAGGGATGGACACAGGATGCAGGGCCATTACAGGGCACACACACACACACACATACTCACATACACACACACACACTCACACACACTCACACACACTCACACACAGACAAAGGGGGGATTTAAAGACACAACTTAGCCCTGCATCCATATGACACAGGATGCAGGGCCATTACAGGGCACACACACACACACACACTCACATACACACACACACACTCACACACAGACAAAGGGGGGATTTAAAGACACAACTTAGCTTAACCGCATGTTTTTGGACTGCAGGAGGAAACCTGCAGATTTATTTATTTATCAGGCACTTTTATCCAAAACGACATACAACCGAGAAAGGAAGGTCGGCTAGTCACGGGGGCCAACGGTGAAATCACTCTGCCGACCACAAGATCCGAACCGGCAACCTTCTGATCACAAACCCAACATCCTAATGTTCTGAGTCACACACTCCAAACTGCAAGCCCTCTAGGTATGAAGTATAGTGCTACCCACTGATTTGAACAATAGTAGAAAGCTCTTGTTGAGCAAAAAAGGTTTCGGACTGCAGCCCACAGATGCTCCTTCATTCTTTGCTATTGAGCTCCTCTCCCATATCTGCACTGCTGTGCCTTCCTCACTGTACCTTATCATTTAATTCACGTCATTTGAGTTTTGTTTTTCTTCCCTCCCTAGCAGTGAATGTAATTTCAAATCAGAAATGGAGGTGGGGTCTGGCCCTGCCTGTGACTGATAAGGCGACCAGGGGAGCCGGTATGGTGTCCTGCTTTAACGTCTGGCTCTCCTGCCTGTCATGAACGATTTGGTCTCACCGGCCAAAGTTTGCTTGGCCGGAACAAGGAAACTTGTCCCTTTGCCCCCCTGACCTCCTGGTGCCCACACGGGTCACAGAGAGGGCTGATTATCTGGAACTTACACATGGCCTTGATCTTGTCTTCCATCTTCCCGGGCATATACTGGCCCTAGCTGAAAGCTGATTGGTTCCTGGAGTACCCCCTGCTCTGTCACTCAGTGATCCAAAGCACGTCATTGGCTAATGATAAGATTGGCCCTTCTGTATGAATTTTGGTCCCTCTTATGCCCCCACCATAAAATATTCTAGAATCGCCCCATCTTGTCCTCAATCTATCATCCCCCTCTGATCCCTCCACTTCCAGGACAACAACAGAAGTTCTTCTGCCGTCATTAAGCGCCATTATGAAGCCGGCAAAGGCATTAATTACTTTAACAGCATGATACAATGGATACAAGGATTATCAAGTCTTCATATCCCTTCCAGAATACTTCCCATTTTCTTCCTCTTGCTATCTTCTCCCTCTGTCTCCCTCAGTCTGTCCCTGTCTCCCGCTCATCCCCCCTCTCTGCAGTCATTCCCCGTCCTCCATCCGTCGTGCTCCTGGATGTGTGAGATTCGGCCGCCGCCGCGCACACTGTTCCCGTCAAAGCGGCGACTCCCGGGCCGATCTGAGAAATAATGAGTTCGACTCAGTGTGGGAGCCAGTGTCACCCCTTTCCAGCTCCTGCTAGGCCACAGACGTGCGAAAACGTGTGAAAACGTGACAAAACGTGAAAGGGCAGAGGCAGGGGGTGGGGGGGGGGGTTACTTTGCGGCAGAGTGATTCAGAGATGACGGCAATGCATCCCAGTTTCTAAGGGGTCTCTGGAACAGACAGGAAATTAGCGCATCTTTAATCGCATTAGTGTCTCCTCCATTGGGGTCCGCTACAAGGAAGGTGGGGGGTAGGGGGGGGGGTGTATATTCCCAGGCCTGGTTGCGGGAGTCAGGCAGAGAGAGGTGTGAAACATCGTGTCGCACTCCAGGTGTGTTTCAGAATCCCTATTCACAGTGCACACTGTCGCATCCCCATGACAGGAGCTTCAATGGGGCACAGACTTCACACCGCAGGGGTGTGCCCCCCCCCCCGCCCCCCCTCACCAAGCCAACCACTCCAGCAAATGGGCAAAAGGCCCAGTAAGCCAACAAGCATAGTATTGTACTAATAAAACAAAAGGCACAGGTTCCAATAACCAGATGTGCACATAACATGTAAGCTGTCCTTGTGCTATAAGATGCTTTGAATTAAAGTGTCTGATAAATAGCACCCCCCCCCCCCACCCAAAAGCAGGGACTTCTTCATCTCCCCCCCCCCCCCCCCATTTCGGACTGAATCTCGAAAACGAATCAATGTCAAAATGGAGCGATGTCTAAGACCGCTGCGGAGGAGAAGAGGGAAGACAAAGTGAAGAGGCAGGCATGAGGCACCGCAAGTCGCCCATTAATAATGCATGAATCGCATATGTCCTGCTCTGTAAACTAGATCACCAACTGTGGCCGTTGGATCATGTGACATTGGGGGCTCCCCCCGGGGGCTGCCGGGCCTTGGCTTTGACCGGCGCAATGGGAGAGCGCACCCTGCTGTCCTCAAGGCTGCCCAGAGCGGGGAGGCGTGTGTGTGTGTGTTTATGTTTGTGTGTGTGTGTGTGTGTGTGTGTGTGTGTGGTTAGGGCAGTGACAGCAGGAAACCTCCTACCACTTCGGTCGGTGTGGCCGGCTTTGAAGATGATTGCATATTGCTTGGCTTTCGGCGAACAAAGTGACAGGAGTACAGTCAGGCAAAGTGACGCCCGCTTAGGCACGGAATGTACCACCAGCTAGCAGTGGGGGAGGTCTCGTACCCATTAACATGCCGATGCTTTTTCATCACACTGTCACTCGCTCTCTATGGAATGACTTTTTTTGACAGATGTACCCTTTTCTAAAGCTGCAGAGTTTACCAAAGAAATCTGTGCGCCTCACTCGAGGATACGACTTGGGATTGAAAGCGGCAATCTTCAGCCACAAACCTGTGCCTACCTGCTGTGTATGGACGTGGGAGAGGCCACGGCCCAGTGCTTAAAACTGTCTCCTTACCCCCCCTAAACCTGTCTAACCTTGTCCCCATGCTTCCCCAGTGATCATCCCGGTTTTTAGTGAAGCGCTGCTTTTAAATGGCCCTTATCAGGGCCAGTTCTATGGGGGCTTAAGAGATGCCATACTTCATACAGAGGTGCCAGCCTTGTCATTATCCAATGACATGTTTTGAATCGGTGAGTGACAGAGGAGGGGACTGATTGGGGGCCAATCAGCTTTCAATTGGGGCCAGTGCCCCTATGGCCCCGCCCCCGTATACACCCCTGGCCCATAGTGTGTGGTCATGTTATTGTGTTTGGTCTGTGATTAACTGACATCCCTAAGTCCCCTGGCCGGTCTGTGCTGGATGGATAAATGGATAAATGGTTGCAGATGATGGTTTGCCTGGAGGGCTTATACTAGAGAGGCAATGGTTTAAAAGAGCCTTGGTTCCTCTCCGCAGTCTGACCCTCATCCTCAGGGTCACGCACACATTAGTCCACATGCACAGAAACGCTTTTCCTTATCAAAAGCTTTTTTCAGTGTTGACCACGATCATTTATTCTGCCACTATGGTTTTCACATGCTCCATTGCTCTTTGCAATATTTTCATAAAAATTGAATTTCCTCGTGCTCTCATAAAATCTGAATTTCATCTGGCTGCCGGAAGGCCATTGAAAATCAGAGTAAATAACCTCACAGAAACTATCCCGAGAGACAATGATGCAGAGTTAGCTATCACAAAACGTTCCAGATTCCTGTTTCGAAGGCCTGAAACCCTCTGGGCTGGTGCGTCTCACGTAGCCTGCGATCCGGACTGCAGCAGAGGCGTCGATCGTCAAAACCCAAGACAAAGATACCCAACGTGATCTCTGCATCTTTCACAACTAAGTTTAGCAGCCAGAGTATTCCTGTGACATCTAATTCCTAGGACAGCAGTGAACGTCATTAGTTAAGCTCATTTTTTTTCCCTTTACCCATCATGAGACAGAGGAAAGGAAAAGAAAATTAAATATAATTCAGACAAGTCGCTGTGCAAAACAGGAAAACATATCAGACCAAACCTCCTGGCATTTGACGCTAATTGCACATCTGTGTCTTTATATACAGTATATGCTGTCTGGCTCATGCACAAAGAACCTCTCTCCCATCACTAAGGATGGGATTCAGCTTCCAGCAGAAGACAGAGGAGGTCAAACGCAGCCTGACTGATGAGAAAGAACGAGCCAATGGGCTCGCGGCAGGCTCAGTTTTGCACGTTTTGATTGGAGAGGAGCAGACAAAGGAAAGTCACCATTGGAGTGCTTGCTAGCGTCATGAGGTGCAATGGCACTAACTACAAGGAGTCCATTTGGGCTCCTCTGTTCCCACAGAAAAATAAAACCTGTGCCTTTCCATGGGTAAAATGTCGCTCATTACTTCCTTGACGTAGTTCAGCACAGGCGGCGTCGGTCTCCCTCTCCACCGATGTCATTCTCATGTGTGTTGTCATGTGGAGTCAATAAATCCGTAACAAATTACAAAATGGAAGTACCTCAGATTTAAAGTTCCAAAGGACGCAAATGTCTCCTACTGCTAGTTATTTTCTGCTTTATTGCGTTTCCTACCCTGCTGCAAGAGATTATTAACACTGCAGAACATGTGTTTTTTTTTCTACTGGATGGATTTACGTGAAACGACACATTGACACGATGCCTTGGGGGATATCTACCACTTGGGCCCGTCTCAGTGTCCTAAGCTCTGAGTAAGATGTGGCGAAACGGTGCCTTTCTGAAGGGGAGGCTAGGCTATTGTGTCAGATGTTATATCTCCCAAACTGTGTTTTTCGTCGGCTGAGTGGAGAATTCCTCCCAGCAAAACAGATCCCTCTCTTTGTAGGTTGACTTGTTGATGAATTCTCCCAATAGCCGATGGTCGCAATTAAAACTGGAGCCCCGGTGATTAAACAGACCGCTTCGTTTACGCAGAGGGAGTCACATTCTAGCGATGCTCTTTAAAAGTCGCGAAATGAGCCGTGGAGAGGCGGCAGCCTCTGTGCCTGAGAGGGGAAGGCATCGGGAGTCCATCTTCTCTCTCACTCGCAGCTTAATGAGTCCTTGCTGAAGGAATCCGGGTTTAAAGTCATATTAAATTGGGGAAAAACATAAATTATAGATAGATAAATAACTGCACGTCCAGAGCTGGGGATCCCTAAGAAACGCTCTGCAGCAGATCAATTAAGAGCTAAGGTTTGCCGGCGGCTATAACGAGCGTCACGAAGCAGTCAGACGCCCGGCGGAAAAGTGCCGGACCAAGAGCCGCGTGAATCACAAAAAAGTCAACTTCCTTTGATTGATCATCAGTTTTTAAAAAACTTAAACTAAAGCTGTGAGTCATTACAATAAACTCAGCATGTAGCAGCCTGGAGATCGATGGTGCACTTCATCTGTCCTCAAACTGTAACCCACATTGCAAATGCTGTCGGGCTGCAGAGACGTGCGAGCGGTCGCTGTGCATGTGGGCGCCTTTTCCCCCGGAAAGTGTTTATACTGCTGCAATCAGCAGAGGGTAATATCATTATTATTGTGATTGCGATTAATTAGATTATTTTGAGTGAGCTCTGACGAGCTGTTCCTTCTGATTAGAGATGGCGTCTCTGTGAAAGGCAGATCTGAGGGGTTGGGGGTTGCTCTGACTCACACGGGCCCCCCTCGATGCATTTTTTCCCGCTCGGAGAATTGCTTTTGGCGTGATCCGTGCCGATGACAAGCCACGGCAAAGGAGCCTCCTGGAGATAAGTGTGTTCTGGACAGCTGTCACAGTGGGTTTGGGTCACCTCATATACCGGAGGCAATCAGAACAAGCCCCCCTGCCACCAAAATCCCCCCCAAGACACACGCACACACACACACACACCTACTGGGAAACCATGCCAGACCTTTTAGCTATTTTAAGCTAAAGCAGAACGTGTGACATTACAGTTTTCACTTTAAATCATCATAATGGTGTAGGGATTAATTAATGTCATTTGCTATGGAATGAAATGAATTAAATGAGGCACATTTATATATATCTGTCGATTTTCCTTACTGCTTATCCAGTACAATGTCACGGTGAGACTGTGAAACTGTAGCTAATCCCAGAGAGAATTTTAGTGGAAACACGAGAAGTGAGGTGTGGATTTAATTCTGCAGTGAGTTGGGCAGCTGTGGTTCTATATTTTTTGTATACAGTCCAGGTTAGGGCCCAGACATCCCTGTCAGACAGCTTCCTCTTGCATCCACAGTTACTCCTGTTGGATGTGGTCCATTGTTCATGGTGGTATGCAGACATTACCCTGGATACCGTGGCTCTCTACACCACAAAGACTCGCTGTCCTGGTCACACCAACAATTTGTTTTATTTTGAACTCTGATATGTCTCGAATTATGTTGTGTGGATTGCAGTATTTTATGTACAACTGCTCTGCTAATTCAGCTCTTACTGGTGGAATGGGCAATCAGTGAAGACTAGCCATAGGCACACTAATGAACAGCGGTTTCCATTTCATTGTCCAACCCGTCTGTATTCTCTGTTGCTTTGATTTAAAAGCTGCTTTTGTATATATTGACAGTTTTACTGAAGACATGTAGTTACGCTAAATATATTTTTCTATGTGGCCCATGTCTCCAAGATTTAGTGCCATGTGAATTTCTGAGCCATTAATTCCAGCGGTTAATTTTCCTTGTCCGTGAAAGCAAAATATTCGTAACCATTCACGGAACATTTCCTTTAGACCTAATTCGATACAGTTTACTAGTATTGATCCAGTTAACAGCTAGTGGATTAATCTCACTAATAAATCAAGTTTCTTTGAGACACACACATACAATACTGTGCAGAAGTCTTAGGCAGTCAAAGAACATGATGTCCAAATGATCTTCATGTCGGTGCAAAACTATGATGCCTGTATGCCTGTCGAAGTACCGTTTCAAAACCTTCGCTAACGTCACCCCAGACTTTGCAGCAACCGTCCAAAGCATTTATGAATTTTTTGACTCACACTTCGTATGGCAAATCAATACCTCATTGATTTTTTTTAACTAAACTAATTAATCATTTCAGTGAGCTGGCAGTAAATGTAACAAATACATGTAATGGCTGAGGTGCCCCTAAGGAAAGGTTTGGGAACTGAAGCTGTGCTCATTTAGTCATGCATTAAAATGTCTGTGACTTTTTGGAGAAAAGAAAAAATTCCTGTTACTCTTATTTAGTTTACATATGTTTTAATGGTAAAATGTGTTTTTTTGTTCTGAACACATATATAATCACTACCCAGAAAAATAGCTGTGAGCATTTCCTTTGACTGCCTCAGACTTTGGTACAGCACTGCATATATGGTAACGAGTAAAGCTTGGAGTCTGAGTCACTCCTGCCAAGTTGCTCTTCAGCTACATTGTAAGGTTGGGTTAAGAGCCCAGTGAGGATGTGATTCTTCTGCCGAAGATGGGATTGGAGCTAACAGCCTTCTGATTATAGGCACAGAGACCTAACCCACTGAGCCACACGACGCCCCCCCTTTGGTGTAAATACTGGAAACAAATGCTTTTGGGAAGACGCATCCACCCCGCTCTCTTTTTGCTGGGGGAGCGTCCACCCCGCTCTCTTTTTGCTGGGGGAGCGTCCACCCCGCTCTCTTTTTGCTGGGGGAGTGTCACTTTCACGCAGCCTTTTTATGCACATTAGTGGCTTTTTCCAATTTTCCCGCATCACTTTCATGTCCGTCCTCCACCAGCGATACCCGGGCAGCCAACCAATCGTCCGCCGGTGTCCTTGGACACGCTGGAGTCCCGCTGTGGCGCTGAGAGGGCCTGAACGAATCGTCCAATCACAGGCCTGGTGACCCGGCCTGTTTTCATTGAGATATGAAGGCCGCAGGTTCGACATGGTGTGTGGTGCAGTGGGTTAGGCTGCTGCCATTGTGCTCAGAAGGTCGCTGGTTCAGATTCAGAAGTCTGATTTTTCGTAATTGGGCTCCTCAGCAAGGTCTTTAACCTCCAGCTGCTCCAGGGACTGTCTGACCCTGCTACCAATTATATGCTCTTTGGATGGAAGTTTGTTCTAAACAAATAAGTTGTAATTCAAGCTTCCTGTCACTGTGCTGTTCGAAAGAGTGCGACAGAAACCGATATGCTGCCTGCCTTCTGCTGAAGAAATGGCCGTCTTTTCATTACACCTGTTTTTCTTAAGTTTGCAGACAATTGATGTATCAGTTTGATGTATTACTCAGTAAACTCCAATGAGGTCAGCGCCGGCCCAATTCCGGGTAATGAATTAGGAGTCACTGGCCAGCATGCTGAGCCCGGGGATGCTGTTCTGGACGCTGTCCACTCGGGACTCTACGGCAGCGTCCACCTTCTGATGGCTCAGTGAGGGTGCGGCTGGGCTGCACCGCCGGGTTAATCACAGGCAAGCTCAGATGCCCCCTCCCCCCCCGCCCGATACTCCCCCATCTCACCTTTACCTTTGCATGCGGTTCAGTCCCAGTCCTCCGTGTTACCGCATCGAGAGGGGGCTGATGCAGATATACCCTCAAACTATCCATCCATCCATTTTCCAAACCGCTTAACCATCTGGTCATGGGGATACCCTCAAACTAAAAAAAATTATAATAATAAAAATAATAGTAAAATGTGGTGCAGAGAGGTTATTATTATTCACTTATAGATGCTTTTATCCAATGCAGCTTACATTTTAGAAGTCAGTCAGTCCCTGGAACAATCTGGCAGTTTGGGAAGCTTAAAACTTGAAAAATGACCAGCATACCAGCACCAAAACACGCTGGAATTGCGATACCAGCATATGTTGTCTTCTGGTGCTGGTATGCTGGCAATTTTTTCAGCAGGGTAACTGAGAAAAATAGTTAAGTTAGCTGCGTTGCTAATTGTATTTAGCTTCTTCCCAACACTGCAATTTGGGGTTAAGAGGGACACAATATGAAACCACTTTGCCAAGCATAGGTTTTGAACCAGCAACCTCCTGAGGCCAGGTGTAATGTCCTAAACTAGTGAGCCACACAGCATCCCTCAGGTCCCAGATGCAGGAATATTTAATCAGGACCTTCATAGTACATACTGGAAAATCTTTCGCATTTTACGCAAACATGTATAATGCTTTGAGTTTTCACTTTATTATTTAAGTGCATAATTGGCATTTGAACTGGATGTCAGTCATGGCGCCTGGATATCCGGAGGCCGGATTGTGTGGAGGAGGAGTTGAAGCTGAATAGTACTCAGCTTGTTGATGTTGATGACCGGCATCATGCAACCATGTGCAACTGGCTGGCATCATGTGACCATGTGTTGTGACACCCACCCCCCACCCCCCCCCCCCCCCAAAGACTGAGCCCCATGTGCCTGTGTGCAGCTTGTGGTGCAGCCCTGACTCTGGAGAACCATCCAGCAAGCTCTTTCATTGCTTAATCACGGTCGATTATCACCCTGAAAAGACGGAGAGAGATTCATTCAACCCGGGCACTTGGTGTTCCAGTATTCCGAGAGTCCTCGAGATGCCGCGGTGGAAAGAAGGGGTGCCCGGGACTGCCGTCAACAACGGAGCGGCCAGCAAGTACGAAGAGAGGAAATGGGCCAAGCTGATGCCTCTGACAGAGATGCCTTAAAGAGTGCTTGCGGTAGCACACCATAGAGAGCACTCGTGGGAACACACCGTAGAGCACTCACAGGAGCGCGCCTTAGAGAACCCGCAAAAGAATGGGCCTTAGAGATCATTCATGGGAGTGGCCCTTAGAGACCACTCACTGGTCTGCACCTGAGAGAGCACTCGTGCAAGCAGGCCTTAGAGAACACTCAAAGGAATGGGCCTTAGAGAGTGTTTGTGGGAGCGTGCCTTAGAGAACGCTCAAAAGAATGGGCCTTAGAGATCATTCATGGGAGTGGCCCTTAGAGACCACTCGCTAGTCTGTACCTAAGAGAGCACTCGTGCAAGCAGGCCTTAGAGAGCGCTCATGGGACTGCACCTTAGAGAGTGCTCGTGGGAGTGGGTCTTAGAGAGTGTTTGTGGGAGCGTGCCTTAGATAGTGCTCATGGGAGTGGGTCTTAGAGAGTGCTCACAGGAGTGGGTCTTAGAGAGTGCTCACGGGAGTGGGCGTTAGAGAAGGCTTGCGGGAGCGGGCCTTAGTTAGCGCTTGCGGAAATGCACCTTAGAGAGTGCTCACAGGAGTGCACCTTATAGAGCGCTCACAGGAGTGCACCTTAGAGAGCGCTCACAGGAGTGCACCTTAGAGAGCGCTCACAGGAGTGCACCTTAGAGAGCGCTCACAGGAGTGCACCTTAGAGAGCGCTCACAGGAGTGCACCTTAGAGAGTGCTTGCGGGAGCGAGCCTTAGAGAGCGCTCACAGGAGTGTACCTTAGTTAGCGCTTGCGGAAATGCACCTTAGAGAGTGCTCACGGGAGTGGGCGTTAGAGAAGGCTTGCGGGAGTGGGCCTTAGTTAGCGCTTGCGGAAATGAGAGAGCGCTCACAGGAGTGCACCTTTCATCAGCGCACTCATTAAACATCTCCAGAGGTGTGGCGAGGAACATTCCCATCGCCTAATTATGCCGGGTGTGAAGAAATGGAGTCTCTAAGAGAGCTCCAGGTCTGCGATTGTACAGCCGGTCTAACGATGGCTTCACAATCAATCGCCCCGCTATTCATGAATAATCAATTTTTATCCGCAGTCAGTCTTGATTTATAGTCAGACGGCCTCTGTTCAGAACTTTCCACTCCCTCCTTCGAACAAAGGAGCATGAGAAATAGAATTATTCCCAAATGGACCGACAAGCCCCGCGATGCATTCCTCCGGAATAGCGCCCTTCTCCGTGTTTTGGTGTTGTCATTGCCAAGATCCAGCCATCATTATCTCAAAGTGAAATGGTATTGCTGCTGAGGGTGTGATCCAGCACTCAAGGGGGGGGGGGGGGGGAGCAGACAGGAAAAGAGAAAAAGGAATAAGAGTGGGAAGCAGGAGTCGTACTGTTGTCAGGGTATCTGGAGATGAGCTCTGAGAGGGTGAGGCAGAAGTAGGTCACCATGGCTGAGGGGGCGGGGGGCACAACTCAGAGTCAGCACAGACAGCTGAGCTGCGGACGAGACTGGGGGGGCAGGGGCACGGCTCAGAGTCAACACAGACAGCTGAACCGCGAACAAAGCTTTTGGGGTGTGGGGCATGACTTGGAGTCAGTGCAAAAAACTGAAATAGGAACATGGCTGGGGGGAAGGGGGCACGAATAAGAGTCAGCGCTGACAGCTGAGCCACGGATGAAGCTCGGAGTCAGCGCAGGCAGCTGAGTCTCAGACCCGCTGGCTGTACGGTCTGGGTCTGCTGCGGAGGATTTCACAGCAGGCAATGCAGCCTGGTCGCTGCATTTTTCTAGTTTGCCAGGTTTTCAAAAGAAAAAAACACGACTCTTGAGGCTCGAGGTTCAAATGCACTGTGAGGTTCTTGGTTTCGAGTTCACATCTATGACATAATCCAGGCACACAGATTTACATTTCTTAGACACATTTATCCAAAGCAACATATGCATGAGTAAGCCACAGGAGCAATGAGGTTTAAGGGTCCTGCTCAAAGATCCAAAAAAAGAGCTCAGTCAGCTAACCCTGGGATTTGAACTGGCAACCTTCTGATCTCGAGCATGGAGCCCTAAGCCACTCAGGAGCACACCACAGGTTTCACAGGGAAATTAGTCAGATGGAACTTTCATTGATGTTGTTTAGTTGAAGCCGACATCGTTCATCACCATGAAACACAGATTAACAGCGCTGCCACGATTTTGCCCCTCGTTTGTTTCCAGCCTCCTCGACTTCCGGAATCAACCCAGGATGGGGTACCAACCTGTCGCAGGGCAACAATTTTTAGAAAGATTTAAAGTATCAAGGGAAAGACAGATGAGGTTAGCTGCTCATCAGTGATAATTTTTTGATGGTGGGGGGGGGCAAAAAACAGAGGCCATATCATCATGCAGAGTGGCCGACCTTATTGTTAGCCAATGATATGTTTTGAATTGGTTCATTTGGTTTAAATGAATGACAGGGGAGTGGACAGTCCTGGGGCCAATCAGCTTTCAGCTGGGGCCAGTGCCCTTGTGGCCCCGCCCATATATACTCCCCTGCTGCTCATCCTTTTTACCGGTCTCATTCTCATCGAAAGCCATTTTCTTAAAAGGTACCGAGGTACCATCGAGGTAAAAGTGGCACCCGAGCCATATCTTTAACTGAAGTCCCGGGCCTGTAATCCTCCTTGCCCCCTAAATTGCACTCATCATAGCTCTTGTGAAGTATGAACACTTGCTTCCCGGATTACTAGCTAAACCGCCGCAGTAAATGCAGCAGCGTTTGTGGCGCTCTTCTGCCTCTAAGCCTGAAGATGAACCATGAAGCACCTCCCATGAAGCACCTCCCATGAAGCACTGGGTTCTGCACATGTGTGTCTCTCTGTTGTTCACTTCCGTGTCTCTTTTGCCATGAGGCCTCAGGTGGCGTCATTCATATTTTTAGAAGGAAAACGTGAAGGTCTGTTTGCTGCATTTGGCCCCCCAGTGGTCTTTTTCAGAACTGTGGGAAACATCGTTGTTTTGTTATTAGGGCTCCAAGCCAATCGCTTCGGTGCACGCTACCTTCATAGCTTACTGGGCCTCCTCCGCCTTAATGGTGATCCTGGCTCCTACTGGGCCCCCTCCGCCTTAATGGTGATCCTGGCTCCTACTGGGCCCCCTCCGCCTTAATGGTGATGCCACCTGGCCGCATTAAGCACAGGACCCACTTTGTACTCATGCTTTAGGTGGGACGTGTCAGTTATATCCGCTCCCCGACCCATAGCCTCCCCGGGGCCTCGGTGATGTGTTAATCATGACAGAATGAGAGGGACAAGATTGGAGGTGAGGTGACATCAGCAGCTAAACCAGCCTTCAGAAAATGGGCTCAATCACTGGTACCTACTGTTATCATATATTGCTTACATTAGAGTAATGGCATATGAGCGTGTGATATATATCCTCAAGCTTTTATTGAATAGTTAACAGCAGTATTTAATTATTTAATAAAAGTTTGAGCATGCTGTATCTGTGATCAGAAGGTTCCTGGTTCAAATCCCGGAGTTGGCAGGGTGACTTCACCATCAAGAGTTTAAGCGAGATTCATAAACCCCCAGGAACTGTCTGACCCTGCTTTGTTAAAAATGTATCTCAACTTGGACTAAAACGTATCTGCTAAATCAATAAAATGTAATATTTCAGAAAATATCCTGTTGCTTTTACCATCTTTATATAGTAAAAAATTACCTATTATTATTATCGTTATTATCGTTGTTGTTCTGGTTGGTGTTCTGGTTGGTGTTCTGGTTGGTGTTCTGGTTGGTGTTCTGGTTGTTGTTGTCATGAGAGTTAGGCCTATGAGGCGACCGCAGACGCCAAGTGGAACCCAGGAGTAAAAACAAACAGGTGGTTCCAGGTTTTACTTCTGGCTTGACAGCAAACCCATCAGCAGTGGAGGGTAGTTGAGGTCCAGAGAGTAAAAGTCCAGGCCAACATGTTGTTTTTGTTTGAGTTCTCTGTGTCTGTGACTATCATACACAACTGACTCGCTGAGACAAAATCTTGGTCTGGACATTTCCTCTCCGCACCTGAATTACCCACCTCTGCCTGTCAGAATGTGGTCATCACCACCCCACACCCAACACACACTGTTTCTGTCCAAGCAGACCCCCGCCCCAAGTCATGAAGGACCAGCAACCATGGAGCCATATTCCTGAATGGGGTGAGGGGGTGTTGAGGGGCTGGTAGGGTTGCCATGCCAACCTGCCCCCAGGAGACAGGAGAGAAACGCGGAGCGTGGAGGAAAGTGGCAGGGAGCGACTGTCAGTCACGGGGAAAGTTAACGTGGGTGATGGAGTGCTTAAATGGCGCCGCCCTGCAGGCCATTTTTCTGCCCAAGTGTGTCAGCCTGCGCACACAATTAAGCAGATGCAGGCCAGAGGCAACCTGGTGCACAGGCCTATGGGAACCATAAACACACACGGACACATACACAGCATGTATGTTTGGATCTGACACACCAGTCTAACACACACAGGGTCAAGGCCTCAAAGCCACCAAATACTTGGTACAGGTGTGTTGGATGGTACAGACCGTGCAGCTGATTGGCCCCCTCCCCTGTCACTCAACCATTCAAAACATTTCATTGGCTAACGATAAAGTTAACCCTTCTGTATGAATTATTGCCCCTCTTATGCTGCCCTCCTTAAAAAAATCCCCTATATTTTCCCGATAAGCACCTGGAAACTACAAAAGTCATCAATCCATCCATTTCCTGAAACCGCTGACTCCCAACTGGGGTCGCGGGGGGGACCGGGAACAATGGGCGCAGGCGGGAACCAGCCCTGGGCAGCCGCCAACACACCTGTACTGAGTATTTGGTGGCTTTGATTGTTTGGTTTGTTATTGATTTTTTGGTACAGGTGAGCTGGGAGGGAGCAAAAATGTGGACTGTCTGGGAGGGAGCAAAAATGTATACTGCCTGGGGTCCCCAAGGCCTGATGTGAAAAACAGTTCTCTACTCAAAACACACCCTGTTTTACTGCAGTACTGTTTCCTATGACTTTTCTTCTACTGCTGAGGCTAGTGAGCCGTTCTGAGCTGTACCAAGCAACACTGAGCCGGCCCATTCAGGTTCGTGTTTCTGATGCCGTTGGAAACATGACAGATAGGGACCTATTGGGACAGAGAGTGACGGTGAAGCTCCTTCGACTGAAGCCATCTGGAAAAGCTGGATTAAATAAATATCCTTGCTGTGTGGTCGAAGATTGTTACATAAAAAGATTCATGTGGCACTGTTTATAAAGTTCATAACAGCAGCTGTCGATAAAAAAATTGCTACATTGAAATAACAGTCTTAAGTGCAATCATTTTTGTCACAAAATCAGGGGTTTGGGCTGAAAAGTGTGCTTGCAGTCATAAGCGTGTTGAGTCTATAGTTCAGAATAAATTGCCAATTAAAAATCCAATGCATTCAGCTGATGCTAATTAAGCTACCTTTAGTTTACCTAATACCGTAAGCATTGATTTGTGCATTTTATTGCTTTAAGTGATGCAGCATTTCTTGGTTTCTCGTATTAATTGCGGTAATTGGTATTTTAACAGCGAGTTTATTATGGTTATTGGATGTTATGTTGAAAGATTAGTTTGTGCTAATAAATGAAACCAGTCTGACCCTGTAATACATTGCTGGTGGTCGTCATGCCGCAGTCAATGCCCAGGGCCGACTTTCTTACTGTCATGGAAAGGCAAATAAATATATCCTCGTTCAGCCTCATTATTTTTTGGCGTGGTGGCGGAAAAAATGGCATTTTGCCCACCTCTCCCCTCCCGGGCCACTCATTACCGCCACGGGGCTGGTTCGTCAGATTACATTAACTCCTGATTGGGTAATTAAACCCCTGATATGCAGCCATACACCCCCACTGCAACACGCCAGAACAAGTCACAATCCACAGGAAGTCGATTACCTTGACTTCCTGTCTGTGAGGAGCCATTCTCACCAGGACAGAGCGTGTGTCGCTGTGAGCGACAGGGTCTTCCAGCCCTCCCTTTGTGTCTTTTGTGTGTTTTCTTCCTCTATTTCCAACAGCAAACCAGTGACTGTTTTTCATCTCGAGAAAAGTGACATTAATGAACAGAATCAAGAATCGCAAAAGGGTCAGGGTCCAATGGCAGCTCCTGTTCAGCCGTCGATGGCATCTTCACCGTGAGAGATGGTGTGTCTCTGAACTGGGAGAGTCTGCCTGTCCCTATCGCACAGGACGGGCTCCTTGGGGGGCAGCAGAGGTGTGGCTTGTCACAGGGCATTAATCTGATATGTTCGGCAAATCCGACAAATGGGCGTACGCACGTGGAAACCCAAAACCCGTGCCTCTGACAGTGTCTAACTGGCGTGTGCCGTTTTGGTCAGTGGTTTGGACCGCCAGTAGTTCTGGAGAAGCGTCTTGGGAGCTCACCTGCCAGAATGGGACGACCTCTGAAGTGCAATTATGCAACTTTCTGTCAACGTTGTTAATCGTCGTGCACGTTTTGTTTGCCTACATGACCGTTTAATGAAATCAGGAGAAGATAAACATCGCAGGTTTTTGCAGAAACCCCTGTGAACTCGGAATTTTAAAGTTTAATGTGTGTACATGGAGCTGCTCTTCAAATTTCAGATGGCACTTAGGGTTAGGCTACCTGCCGGAGACCTCGTTGTGTAAACATGGCCGAAGTGAAGCATCTCTCTCTCTGCTTCAATGGCTCAGGTGTCTGATCCGATGTAAATGGCATCAGGAGAAAGCTGCAATACTCTAGTGTGAAGTGTTAAATTACAGTAGGTACTATGTGCTCTGCTGTCACTGTTCTCATTAAGCGTAATGCGCTCTGGTCAGTAATGTGCTCGCTTGAGTACGGGGATGCAGGCTGTAGCTAACGCACTTTATCCTCGTGCATTTAGTCTATATAGGCATATAAACAGAAACCCGGATCATTCACATGACAGAGTGCCGCTCATGTGGTAACCTAGCAACACCAGGGAGAAACGGCGTGCATTTTTGACGGCCTCCCGCTGTGGTGTGCCACCAAGCGTGTGTGTGTGTGTGTGTGTGTGAGCATGTGTGTCTGTGTTTGTGTGTGACAGTGTGTGTCTATGTGTCTGCCTGCATGTGTGTCTGTGTGTGGGTTATATATATATATTACATTGTAATAAAAACCTGCTATTTTGACGTTCTAGGGACCATTTTTCGGTCCCCACAAAGGGAAACTCAATTTTATAAAATCTGTAACTAAAATCAAAAACTAAAAATGTCAAAAGACTTGTGTATTTTGTTTGGTTCCTTATGTTTAAAGTTAGGGCTGGGTAGGGGTTAAGGCTGTTATTGTTGGGAGTTTTCCCCATGTAATTGAATGAACGGAGTCCCCACAAAGATGAATGCGTGTGTGTGTGTGCGCGTGCATGTGTTTGTGTGCACGCGTGTGTGTGTGCGTGCATGTGCATGTGTGTTTGTGTGCATGTGCGTGCGTGTGTGTGCGCGTGCATGTGTGTGTGTGTTTGTGTGCACGCGTGTGTGTGCGTGCGTGCGTGCATGTGTGTTTGTGTGCATGTGCGTGCGTGTGTGTGTGTTTCTGTGCATGTGCATGCATGTGCGTGTGTGCGTGCATGTGCGTGTGTGTGTGTGTGTTTGTGTGCATGTGCATGCATGTGTGTGTGTGTGCGTGCATGTGCGTGTGTGTTTGTGTGCATGCGAGATTGTTTCCTTTCCATAAGTGCAAAAGAGAAAGAAAACAAGCAAGCTCCCCTCGCCAAGCCCAAAGCCATTAGCCCGCGCTTCCAGGTCGATGCCAGACACACAAGCGCTGCCCGGGCTCGCCACTCCATGTCGGGTGTGATGCCCCCTGCCCTCCCCCAGGTGCCTCAACACTTTCTCTTATTCTCACCTCCAGGTAGCCAGAGAAACAGATCAAAAGCAGCGCCAAGGCAAACAGCCGGCAGACACTTGAAGCTGCTGTACCGGACGACATGCCTCATGCCATGCAGAAATGTCTGGTTTTTTTAGTTATAGCATTTTATTTTGTGTCTGTCTCTGATTTTTGTGGCTGCAGCAATTGTAACATTTTGAATTTGCAGCCTGCTGCGTGTTGGCGACTGCCCAGGGTTGGTTCCCGTCTGCGCCCATTGTTCCCGGGATAGGCTCCGGTCCCCAGTTCGGATTCAGCGGTTTCAGGAAATGGGTGGATGGATGACTTTTGCAGCTTTCGGTTGCTTATCGAGAAATGCTTTGAATGGTTGAGTGACAGGGCAGGGGGCCAATCAGCTGCACGGTCTGTACCATCCAATGAGCAGGTCAAACTGCGAGGCCTTTTCAGACTTCAGAGTTTTCCAAGAGATCAAACTGTGATTAGTCAGCGACCCCCCCATCTCGAAAGAGCGTCACTCACAACAGGAAACCGGATAACAGGAATGAGACTAACCTGGTATGATATCTAAAATGATAATTAGCAATGATTAGCGAAGTGTAATGTTCCCGCGCTGGCGGGTGCTACTGGGGCACTGAAGACGGCATGTCTTTGGCACGGCGGCAGAGCCCAGGGCTGCATTTAGGGCCGTCGGATGTGTGAATGTGATGTAAATCAGACTTTGTGGCCAGATGGTGATGGTAACAACATAAACATTTCCCGCCTCTTCAGGGGAGTGGCTCTTTCTCCCTCCTTCTCTGTTTATCTCTCTCTATATATTCCTTCCTCTCTGTCCTCTCTTGAGGAAAATAAAAAAAAAAGAGACAGTTTTCTGGACGACCTCTCACTGCCGAAAAGCTTCTCGCGTCGATTAAAAAAAAAAGAAAGTCTTGAGGCGACAAGTTCCTGTAAAATCTCTGAATGCAGGACAGAAAAAGCATCTGAGCCCAAATGCAGAACGCATCCGCCTGTCTGTGTCAGGGGTACCTGAGTTAAGGACTTTTTGTCCTTTGGAGGATTCCGTAGCGGGACGAGGAGCAGGCAGGCAAGGTGGGGAGCCCGTTTGAGTCACAACCTCCCCACCTCTGCCCAGCCGTCCAATCAGCACACGGCAACGCACTTGGCGGAAGTAACTTCCGGAACCCAGGAGGGCCTTAAATGATGGTTATTAATGCACCGTGTTATTAACGTGATTACTGCGTGCATCACTATGCCAAGCGGGGTACTTAACTCCATTGTTTGGAAAATTGTGTCAAGCTGTGGGCAGCGTTGGCTTTGTTGGCAACGCTGGTTAATGATGTATGCTGTAGCAGTATTAATTGCTTTGACGTGTTAAAGTTAATGTAGCTGGTGGGATTGACGCAGAAGAACACCTTACTCTTGTTCTCCCCGACGTCTAGTCTCTCCTCTCCTACATTTTCTTTCATTTTCGAATTAGGGTAGTAAGACAAACTTAGCCATCGAAAATGAAGCAGGGGTTACGGAGCGAGGACCCATGGTTCTATTTGGCCGTCCAGCGAGTTGCCTGCATAGAAGCTTAGCTGCACCTGGTAGGGTGCCTCTTGCAGGCGTGAGCATCATGTCCCACCTCACTGGAACACTGTCAGCCAATCAGACAAGTCTAAAGAGGAAGGAGCCTTCGTCTTCAAACCTGGGTCGCTCGGAAATCAGCAGCCATGAATAATGAGTCACACGCTTTCTTCTGTAAAGTTTATTCGTGTCTCTCCCTCCGATCCTGGGCTGAGATCCTGGGGTGAGATCCTGGGGTGAGGACAGAGCACCATTCCCGGTTGTTAACCCAGCACTGGGCTTATCCATGAGCGGCCTGCCAGTGCGCTTGGAGCACTGCCCAGCGGGTAAGATGATCCCCGCAGTGGGACATCTGTCTACCGGCCGCTAGCTGGGGCTACGGGTGTAGGGGAGGGGGGGGGCAACAGGCTTCCAGGTTCCGGTGGGGAGGCACGCGTATCCCTTGCTCTTTTCACTTGTTTATCTTTCCTTTATTTATTTCCCATGCTGCTCTTAAGGGGGTGTCGGAGAGGTGCGATCCAATCCCAATTATCTCTGTGTTGGAAAGGGCTGGGCATTTAACCCCAAGGCGTGGGGGAGGAAGGGGAACAGTGATGGTGATGTTGCTGATGCCGCCTCTCCGTTCTCTTTCCCTTGCAGCTCTTCAATTGGGTGGTGTGGGTGTGGTCACTCTGGGTGGGCTTGTTATCCTACTTCCACCATCAAACTGTGTAGCTCAGTGGATTAGGATGCCGTTCCTGTGGTTACATGTTTGCTGGTTCAAATCCCCAGGTTGGCTGAGTGATTTCACTATTCGGCCCCTGAGCAATGCCCTTCACCACCACCGCCCCCCTCCCCCCCCTTCCCCCTCCCGTGACTGGCTGGAAAAAAAAAGCATAAAAGCCCCAGCTTAGTAAATTGAATGTGAGTGGAAATGAGCCATCAGCAGCTCGGTCCCAAATGCCCCCGTCCTGTAATGCATGCAGATATATCTCCGTCACTCGCCAGAAGGAGGCTGGCTTTCAAACTCATCACGCTTGCTTCTTTTTGCTATTGAAAGTGCTTCACTTTTGAGGGTCAGAGTGCCCGTTTTCGCTCATGCAAAATCACCCCCCCCTCCCCCCGGTCGAGCACCTGGCACTCAAAAATTTTCGATGCGCACGGCATGGCTCCCTCTCGCCTGCCCCTCATCCATCCTCTTCCTCACTTCCCCCCACAGTCCTTGCTGCAGGTAGCGATTCCAGCCCCACCCAAGCAGAGCAGGCGGAAATTTCCAGATTTCCAAAAGCGCTAGCTGAATAATGCGGAGTTTTGGGGCTTAGCTGCACGGCGCTGACGGATTAGCCGGATCGGCTAAAGCCTCGTATTCTCTGACGCTGCGGAGAAACAAACAAAAAAATACAAGCACAATACCAAGGGAGGCATTTCAAGGACTTAATTGTGTCACTGCACACTTCCTGTTTACGTTGCTTTTGTACTTATTTGTGAATAGTGCCATTATTTGTGGAAAAATTGCACAAGGTCATGTGGAATGGAGATAAGATTCTTGGGCTTCCTCTGCAGGGCGCAGTGTGCTTGCTGGCCCACATGCCGCCACTCTGCGTTTCCCTGCCCATTGTGTTCACACAATGCATCCTGGACTCTCGTTTCGCCCCCGTTCAGCCCCGCGATCCCGGAGCATTAGCGTTCAGCATTCTCTGGAAAAGCCTCCTTATCCGGCCGGGGAGAACGGCTTCAGCTCCAGCTCAAGAACTCTAATTCCCAGGTGAGGGGGTGGGTGACACCCCCTTTGGTGGCCCTGATTAGATTCTCGGGTTCGAGAAACATGGCTGCCCCCCCCCCCTTCTAGGGAGAGCAGGGCCGCTGCTTATCAGTCAAAGGCTGAGAAAAGGGGACAGTTATTCCACCCGCGGTTACGGCGTCGGTTATTTACTGCCGAGCCGGCGAGGCTCAGGTGGGCAGAGTGTGTGACGTGGGGGGGCTCAGCTGCAGATGAGGGGCGCAGGTCGTTGGGGTGCAGCACGGCAGAGAAGCAGGTCAGGTGGTTTGTCACGGGTCACCCGCTGTCCAGATGGGCACGCTGATTGGGTTGAAGAGGCTGGGCTAATCAGGCACTTTCTGTGCTCTGATTGGCCAAGAGGGCGTCAGTATAGGGACTCGGGGGAGAGTCTCGGGCGGCAGGTGATGGTACTGGGATGTGGTGTTGGTGACAGGCCCGAGATTACCACAGGGAGGGGGCACAATTGGCGACAGAGGCAATTATAATACTCCATAATACCCCCCCAACATGGTAAAAAAATTTACTATTATTAAGTCTAAATCAACATGTCAACCTAGAGAATTTGACGGGTCCTTTATTTTCACTTTTTGTGAAAAGCTGGATACACAAATACAGCAGTTCCTGCATGGCAAAGCACTATGTAATTGGGGCCCCTGAAGGGCCCCCCTCCAGCCTGGGGGCCCAGGCAGTTTCCTTCATTGCTTGTCCTGACGCTATACCTCTAGGTGGGGAGTGGTTTTTGAACAGGGGATGGGGTGGGGAATGGCGAGTATGTTTAGGGTGAGTATTTTATTTTTGGGTGAGTATTTTTAGGGGGGGGGGGGGGGGGGAGTACCTCGGCTTTCTCCACCTCTGCTTTTCTCAAAAGAGCGAGGCCAGACCGCGGCAGGGTTAAGGGTGCTGAGATCTCGGTGGCGCTCATTACACCAGAGTCAGCTTTCATCTCTGCAGATGCTGCTAGAAGCTTTGATTGAAGTGTCTTTCCTGGGCAGCGGAGACTCGTTAAAATACTGCCCACTTTTGTTTTTTTTTATTTTTCTGTATCTTCTCACCACCTTGATTTGCTGTCAAAATGTGAGTCAGTTTTATGATCGCCGAGTGCCTCTTCCCCGCCGGACAGGCACAGGTCCGATCTTTGCCCCCCCCCCGGAGATGAGGTCATGCTGCAGGACAAATCGAGTCAAACAGCTGTCTCCTTCTCTCCATCTCTCCGCTGTCTTTAATCTCTCACATGGGGTGCCCGCCTTTCTTACCACAGTCTGCCTTAATCAGACTCCCCTGCTATTTCTTCTCCTGGAAGATTTTATTTAGTGGAATTAATGAAGATGTAATTATTTTCAGAGAAATTAAATATTTTTAGGCTTTTGTTTTGTTGTGTTCCCTGCAGTGACTGTCAATGGCAGTAAATTCTGTATCTAGAGGAACATTCTTGCATGAAAAATGTGTTAAAATATTTTGTTTAAAGTGCAACATACAAGTGCTAGGTGTGTCTTATATGACCAAAACATGCATCCAGCTGTGTCTCTAAATGCCCTGCGATGAACTGGCACTCCATCCTTGATGCTGTCTGCCCTGTTGTTTCCTAGGATACGAGCCATGACCTCATACTGGATGTGATATCATGGAAGGACGAATGAATGGATGGATAGAATCATGGATGGATGGATATATGTGATCTGTTTCTAGTCACAGTGAGGCACGATGTGTAAATCCGGTCATGTACTTTGCTCTGTGTAAAATGTATGAACCTATTTGTTAACAAGTCCTTGGGTTCACCTGGTATGAACTTTTAATACTGACAGTTTTGGTTTCCACCTTCAAGCACAGTGTCTCGGTCTGTGGTGGCTTTACTGCTGATGGAGTCGGTCATCTTCACCAGACCCACGGTGATCTGCTCCCCTCCCTTCCCAGGTGACTCCGGCAGAGCCCTGTCGCGCCCACAGCGCCCCCTGTCGGCCCGTGCGGCTCACCATGCCCCGGCCATGAAGGGATACCATGTGAGCCGCAGCCTCTCCCAGCATTCCGCGGGGCCATGCCACTGCATGCCCGAGGGCCTCGACGTGCCGGGGGCCTATATGCCTCACCCCCAGGAGGTCCGCGGCACACGGGAGCACCTCCAGGGCCATGGTAACCACGCCTACTACCCACCCGGGGGGCCCCCGGAGCCGCTGCCCCTGCCCTCCTCGGGTGGGGGGACTTTTCCACGCTCCCACCTGAGCCAGCACCCCTACGACTCCTGTGAGGAATGCCTGTCTTCGGGCCCCGGGGGCCACAGTCACTCGGGAAAGCGGCATCACATCCCGCCGGGCCTGCTGGATCAGTTTGAGCGGCAAGTGCCCTTCCCTTCCGATGGCTTCCACACACTACAGTACCAGCGGGCGGCCAGCGGGGGGCAGCGCAGCGAGAGCCCGGGCCGCATCCGGCACCTGGTGCACTCGGTGCAGCGGCTCTTTGCCAAGTCTCACTCGCTAGAAGCACCGGGAAAGCGAGAGTACGGCGAGGCACGTGGTGAGCACCGAGAGCGTGGTGGGGGCCACCGGAGCGGCGGGGAGGAGAGTGCCCCCCCTAGGGCCACCACGCACCAGTCACGGTCGGCTCGCCGGAGCAAGAGCCGCGAGCGCAGCAAGAGCGGGGACTCACGGCATGGCGAGCGGCGTGAGCGGCGGCACCGTGGCAAGACCGCCGGCTGGTGGAGCTCCGACGACAACTTGGACAGCGACAGCAGCTTCCTGGTGGCAGGGATGGGGGGCCGCAGGGGCCGCGTGATGGCCCTCACGGGGCCCGAGGCCTTGGATGGAGCGATCCCAGAGCCAGTACTGAGGGCCGTGAAGGCCAAGAGCCCGCAGGGGGAGTGCGTGGCATGTAGCACCATGGGCCTGCCGGGCGATAGCGGCCACTCTCTCAAGAGGAGCACGTGGACGGCCATGACAGTGAGCCAGGCCCGAGAGGTGTACCCCAGCCAGAGGGGGGGCGCCTACGAAAAGGCCCTGGTGGAGCCCAAAGTGAAGGAGCGCAGTTACCACTACCTTCAGGTGAGGCCGGCGCGGAGCCGCGAACGTGTGCCGGCTCGGGAAAGGAGCCGCCGGGGGCAATCTCGCGGGAAACGCCGAATAGATGAGCTCTGCTCTTAATCCTCCCCGGGAAATCCTCTCCGGCACGCTGCTGTGATACTTTAAATGCGATGACATGCCCACTGTATAAATGAGAGTATAAATATCAGCGGCCATTGCTTTGAAGGCCCTGAATAACAGCACGTAAAGGCCCGCGCGTGATCAGCCACAGCCTGCACCCAGCCTTTGGTCATCTTGATGTGCCCCCAGGCTCTTATCCTCAACGATTTATAGACCCTGACCCTACACCTACAGCAGGACCTGGTATATGGGGGCGGGGCCACAGGGGCATTGGCCCAAGCTGAAAGCTGATTGTCCACCTCCCCTGTCACTCACAGATTCCAAAGATATCATTGGCTAATGATAAGGCTGCCCCTTGATTTATGAATTATGGCCCTTTGGTGCCCCCCACCTTAAATCCACCATAAATAGTCTCCAGCACAGCCCCAGGCCGTTGCAGGTGTAGCAGTGCAGCACGCGGATGGGCTTAATTACCAATCTCTGGTGCTCCGCGTAGCCGAACGGCGCTGGCTGCTAGCTTCCGCTAAGCCCTGCCTGAGCCTGGCGGGAAGGCGGCTGTCAGGCGGCAGGTGGCCAGCAGCTTGATGAATGTGCTGCCGCCTAATTGGGGTGCCGCACTCTGCTAGCCGCACGCTAATAGAGCGCCGCGCGAACGGCGGCCTTCCTTCGGGGCCAGCAGCTGAGGCAAGGGGGCACTTTGTCTGCCATGACAGCTAGCTAAACAAAGGCTCCTCTTCTTCATGGTGGAGGGTAAGAGCCTTAATGCCCTCCTTCACCCACTGCCCCCCATGCTGTACTGGCACTGGGTAACATGGGTGGGTGTGGCCTTTTGGAATTAACCAGTGGAGTGTCACTGGCTCCCAGGCATGTGAGGAGAGTGGCTTACAAGGGCTTCTCTATCCTCAACCCTGTACGCCCATGTTGTGTGTCATGAAGCTGGCGGCGATGCATGGTTTATTGGGTCAAGTCCCTGTTCCAGTTATCGGAATATCGCTGGTTCAGATCCCACTGTCAGAAGAATGATTTCACCTTTTAGCCCCTGAGCAAGGCCCTTGACCCCCAGTTCCTCCAGTATCTGGCTGACCCTGCTCAGTCAAAAATGATAGAATCCTCTGCCTGATAAATGCACTGGAAAGGGGGAAGCGTTTGGTTAGAAAAGGCCTGTGTGGCTGTAAGTAGCCTGGAAGTAACCATGTGTTACCATGTGTTACAGCATCTCCCTGTGGATTGACACACGCAGGCATAGTCATTTAGGTGTTAGTGTAACACTACCCATTCTGCTGATGCGTCTTTGTGTGGTCCCCCATTTATAACAGCCTTTCCTGATCCATCAGGACAGAGGGGGTGTGGGGGGGGGGAGCTTGCACATACATGACAGTGTAAGCAAGATGTTTGGCGTCAGGATGGATCTCCTTCAGTCCCTGTGCTATGATCCGTCTCTATGACCTCTTGTGCCACTGCTTGAAACGAGGTCCTGATTCTGCTTGGCCGCCACACAAGCTAGGCCACGCCCCTCCAGCGAGCTCCAAATAGAGCTTTCATCTCGCACCCAAACCCCAGAAATCTGCAGAGATGATGAGTCAGAGCCCCGCCTCCCAGGGGGATCAGCGGCGGCTTGGCGAGCAGCCAGCTCTCCGGGTGAAACTCCCCACGCCCCACATCGTCTGCCTCTGAAGTCACGCGTCTGATGTGTCTTCTTAGAAGACGGCCCAGATTCCCACGGAAGGCGCTCTGGTCCGCGTCAGAGCGACCGCGATGCTCCCGCGCCGAGATCGGCATTACACGAGCAAAGCCACATTCAGAATAACCTTGTCACCATGGTGACAGAGTACAGTCATGTCAATCACCCGTCGGGATGGAGGTAGGGGTGGAGCAAATAGCACAGGACGGTTTGGTGCTGACTCCGGCTTAGCACTCTCGCGCCCGCGGCGCCCCCTGTTGGCCGCTTGGCTCACCCGCAGTTAAGTCCGCATTGGTGAGTCTATCCGGACCTATGGGACACACTGCCTCAAACTAGGGGAGCTCAGAGACATTGGAGAGATGCCCCTCCCCCAGGTCCTCTGTGCCTCCGCCATTCCTGAGCCCCCCCGCGTGTCTGGCAGGTGCCGTCGGATGACTGGGGCGGGGGCTACCCTGGCGGGGAGGGCCTGGACGGCGGCGGAGAGATCCCTTGCCGCCGGATGCGCAGTGGCAGCTACATCAAGGCTATGGGTGACGACGACAGTGGCGACTCGGACCCGAGCCCCCGGGCTTCGCCACGCAGTGCTCTCATCGCCCAGAGGGAGGCCTTCCACCGCTCCATCAGCATGGACCACCGTGCCAATGCCAAGTGAGGCCTTTCTCACCATCTACCTCCTTATTATCATCTCATTCTCATGAGTGTCTGAAATGCTCATACTAAATATGGGTAAAGTATCTGGCTTAGAGGTTTAGGACCCTGTGCCGGTGACTGGAAGGGCGTTGGTTCAAATCCTTGCAATCTGATGTCACCTGAGCAAGGCCCTTATCTCCCAATTGCTCCAGGATAGTCTGGTCCTACTTTCTTATTTGTATGCCTGCTAAATAAATTCATGTAAATAGATCTGAATGTAAATGACAGTAAAACTCCCTTCCTTTGTAGTAGCATGAACTGAATGTTATTCATGTAGTGTAGATGTATCTGAGCCTGTTTTTCTGTCTTGGACACGGCAGGTTCTCCTGTAAGGAGTGCACAGACGGCTACACCCCCAGCCGCATGGCGCCTAAGGGACACGGCCGCTCTCGCAGCTACACGCGCTCCCTGACCAGCGCACAGGTGATTCGCCGATGATCCCGCTAAGCTCCGCCCACAGGGCCCGCCCTCTTGCTCCGTCTCTGTTTCTGCCTTGCAGTTGCTTTGGTTTATTCACACCTAGGTAACAACACACTACATACGGCTGCAGAGCTTTTTTATGAGTGTGTTTACATGTGTGTGTGTTTATGTTTGCAAGTGTGTTCACATATGTGTGCGTATCCTTACATGCGAGTGCATGGGGGGGGGTCACGTTTCTGAGCCGCCCCCTGTCTGCCGCCCCCAGCTCAGCGACGTGCTGAACCACCAGTTCGACTCGGTCTGCGAGTCAGTGTTCGGCGAGGCTGAGTCGCAGGCAGTGGAGGCGCTCGACCTGCCCGGCTGCTTTCGAACCCGCAGCCACAGCTACGTGCGTGCCATCCAAGCCGGCTGCTCCCAGGACGATGACTGCCTGTCTGTCTTCTCCATTTCCAGCCCCAAAGTGGGGCCCAAGGCAGCTGGCGGTGAGTCCCATGTCGTGTGCCGCTCAGCTGGTCAGACCTCTGTGCTTGTGACCAGAAGGTTTGATGGTTCGAGTCCCATACTCAAGAGTCACACATCCTTTGGGCCGTCGAGCAAGACCCTTAATCCCCCAAAATTCTCCAGCAGCACTGGATTAATAGCTGAGCCTGTGCCCGGACCCCAAGCTTCACTGTCACCTGTATATATGTGTGTATGTCGTTAAGAAGTAGAGCATGATGGGATATGTGAAAACTGACACATTCACATACACAAATAAAGCTTCATTTCCTCCCCTCATTTCTCACCATCCCTCTTCTTCTCTGCTCCCTCTTTTCCTGAGTGTTCCTCACTTTCTCATGTTCCCCCTCCCTCCCTGTCCTGTCTCTTTGCGGCGATGTCGTCCCCTCCGGGGCTGCCTTATGCCGTTCCTCCTTCCATTCTGCCATCCCTTTAACCTCGCTATTATGATGACCGTCATGACCGTAATTGCTCCTTGTATGCGTCTGGCCAATGAGAGATCCCGTCAAAGCTATACTGTCGCGGCAGATTAACAATTCGACGGCACAGCCGCGGCGACACTCTGTGCCCTGTGAGATCTGAGGAGAGAGCTTTGCAGCGCCCAACGCGACTCCAGAGAGACTGCGTGGACGCTTGGTGTCGTGATGGGATGGAAATATGGAGAGGGGGTTGAAGGACCCTCCCTCCCCCCATTTAAAACAGGAGAGAGTCTACAGAAGCAGAATAGAGCTACAGCAACCCCCCCCCCCCCCCCCCCCCCGCCCAGCTTTGCTTTGGAGCTGTGATTTTGCTCAGACACGGGCCCTGAAATTGCCCGCTGTGGACTGGGGACGGGCTTTTGTCTTCCTGGCAACATCTTAGCCATTTATTTTTAATCTCCCCTCCCTCTGCATGGGCTGACAGTCTGTCCTGGTTCAGGGAGTCTAACTCCCTCCCTAACTTCCCCATTTGCTTTTCTTCCTCCATCTTGTTTTCCTATTTTCCTGTCATGGTGCCCCCCCCCCACCCCCCCCTCCACCACTTGCACTGTCCCCCTGCCCTGTCCACAGGACAGGACTGCAACGCTAACCACAATGTTCTGTCACGTCCGCCTCTTCAGTGTTTCCGTACCGGAAGATGGCCCCCCCGCTGCCCCCCCGCGTGGCCAAACCCCTCATCGCCGTGACGGCACAGAGCAGCACAGAGTCGACCCAGGACGCCTACTTCCTGAGCACTGGCCAGCCGTCGCCCCGCACCAAGCACAGCCACTCCCTGGATGGTCTGGAGGCGGCCGGGGGCAGGCCGTCTTCCCGGGGCGGGTACTATGCCGCCGGCCGCGCCAAGCCGCACAGCAACTCCACCGAGAGCCTGGATGGGAGCCGGGTGCCGCTGGCCGGTACAGGGTCGGCGTCGGCCATGGCGGCCAGAGCCAAGCACAGTAGCTCTGCTGACAGCCTCCTGGAGGTGACCGGCAGGGGGGGCCGAGAGCGGAGCGCCGTCGTCCTGGGGAAGTCCTCCTCGCTCCCGCAGAGTGGGAACAGCCAGGGCCCAGCCGAGGCGCTGGGCGAGCACAAGGCGGAGGGGCGGAGGGGCAAGTGGAGGCCGTCCATCGCCGTGCAGGTGAGCCAAGAGGGGACACTGTCACTGTCACGCGGCTGCGACAGATCCTCACTGGAGGTGCCTCTGACATCGCGTCCCTCCTACAGGTGGACAGCTCCGAGACCATATCAGACTCAGACACCGAGAGCAAAGTCCTGAGGGAGGTGCATTCTATCGGGGTTCAGGTAGAGGAAGATAAGAGGTATGGCCAGCTGGGAGCTCCGCCCACACTGTCCCATGCCTAATCAATCGCCGCTCTAAACCTTAACCACTCTAAACGCTCCAACCTTAAGCCTCTTCAATCCTAACACAACCCTAACTCTGACAGCTTAACCACAAGTCTAACCACTCCACATCTAACCATAACCCAAGCCAAACAACAACACTCGTGGTTCTTTACTGATCCCTGTTGGGAAATTCTCATCTTACTCCCCATGAGAGACATGTAGGCAAGAGACAGCCACCATGGAGCTGGGGGCTAAGGGCGCTGCTCGAGGGCCCACAGATGTGGCTATTCTGTCGAGGCCGGGCATGAACCAGTGACCTTCTGATCACAGGCAGAGAGGCTTAGCTCGCTGAGACACACACAGCCTCTACTCCCGCAACTCAAACACTAAGCACTCCAGGCCTAAGCCCGCTGGTCAGCTTGATGGTGAGCTGACGTGTGGCAAACGTACATGTCAGAGATCTGGTAACGTATAACAACACACCCATGTAAAACACCTTGGGGCGACTTTGTTATGAAAGGTGTTATATAAAATATAAAAATTAATTAAACTGAACTGACATTGGTTCTCCGATCATCTTCAGTTGCGGAGTTTTATTACAGTCACGGCACACGTCAGACAAGTTAAAAATTACTCCTGGTGTCACTTGTCAAATTATACAAAATGCAGTGGAAAAATTCAGATTACATATAAATGAGAAAGGCAGGTCATTTCCAGATCAGTGAATGTCACCGATATGCTGTCCTCACGCTCGCAGTTACAACAGAGGAGTTGCACCTTGTGACAGCTAGACAGGATTGAGAGCCTGTTTTTGGGGTTGTGTGAAAGCCAGGTGATGAGCTTAAAATGACTGTGAGGTGTGAGGTTACCGGCGCGTCGCCCCCTACAGGCGAGCGCGCTTCAAGCGCTCCAACAGCGTGACAGCGAGCGTGCAGGCAGACCTGGAGACAGAGGGTCTGCTTGGGCTGGGCGCGGCCACGCAGGACAAGGGCCTGCAATTCGGTTGCTCCTTCCAGCGGCATTCGTCAGAGCCGGAGTCGGCGGGCCCCTACGGGGAGTACCGCACGGTGCATACGCAGGGCCAGTGGGCGTACCGGGACGAGTACCTCCACCAACAGCAGCAGCAGAAGCAGCAGCAGCAGGGAGGCTACGCCGGCGAGGTCACCAGCCGCGCCCCCTCCCCCCGGCCTCCCAGCCGCGCCGGCTGGCTTGAGGGGCCCCGCAGCCTCCCCGACTCGGGCCGCGCCTCGCCCTGCCCCCGGGACGGCGAGCTCTTCCTCCGCCTGCTACAGACAGAGGTGGAGCGCATGGAGGGCTGGTGCCAGAACATGGAGAGGGAAGCAGAGGAGAATGACCTGCCCAAGGAGGGTGAGTCACCGGCAGCGTCGAATCTAGGAGGATGTGGCCCCTGGGATACTCACTAGGGCCCCACCTATGGCACTGCGTCCTTCTGTAACAACCAGAAAAAAACTCACAGACCTTTCTCACTAAGCCGTTGTAAATGTACTTTTCTCTTAATTCGGTTTTTAACGTTTTAGAGATTTTATCTCATTTCTTTATTTTGTTCTTATAGTTTTTAGCTTTTATCTTTTCATTTTATTTCACTGTTTACCTGGAATGCCATTTATTTTATTACTTTTATTTCATTTCTATTATTTTATTCTGCTTCTTCGTCTTATTATTGTTGCCGTTGCTCCTATTAGAAAAAGAAAAAAAAAATGGGGGCCCCCACAGATTTGGGGCCCCTAGGGGCTCAGGTTCAGCATAGCCCATGCTATCTGGGGGTGCAGCAGAGAGTTAAAAACCCCAGCCCTATGGAAGCGCTGATTGCGCCGTCCTGCATTTTTAATGGCAGGCTGCCCTGGATTTCTGCTTCTAGCGAGCACACCGATGATGTCATGCCAGTGGGGGCATCTCAGTACTCGCGGCGGGGATGTCGCGCCACGTGACTGAGAACTGAAGCTCAGGCCGCGGAAAAGCAGGAAGGCAGAGCATGAGGCGCGTGGTTGGCACCCCTTGCCCTCTGGGACCATTTAGGGATGATGCTTCACCCAGATTTCAGCCGTCTGTCTCCACCTGTCTCCCCCCAGTGATGGAGCTCATCCACGGAGCCGTGACCAGCGCCCAGATGTTGATGTCCCAGAAGGTCCAGCAGTTTTTCCGGCTGTGCCAGCAGAGTATGGTGAGTCTCCCACCCAGTTACGGCAGGGGGTTGGGGGTGGGGGTGGTGGTGTTAGAGAAGGTTCTCCAGCATCATTCAGAGAAGAAAAGCTCCTGAGTATTCATTAAGATCTCACAAGACCCGTAGGCTTCTTCTCTCCTTTGCTTTGGCGTCTCCAATGTTCTCCATCTTTTCACTTTCGACTCGTGACTAATATGTTTATTATTATTATTCTAACTAAACTTACGGCACGGGTAGGAGCTGCAAGTTTGATATTTCCCTGGGAACAAAAGCGTAACAAATGTTCTCTTTTGTTGTTCCTCAGCTAGAAATGATTCATCACTTTTTTATTTATTTTTTTATGACAAATTGGGAGAAGCAAATCTGAGTTAGTCTACTATATCCCACCATGGCATGACCCAGGGCCTTCAGCACAGATCCCTCACCATCTCTCCTCTTCCTTTTGGTTTTATTTTGGTACGTCTGCTTGAACTTTCACTCTGGAACGGCTGATTCCCGGTGATTCATGTGACATCTGTGAGAGCGGGGAAGGGATGCATTCAAAGGAACTGGAGTCAAAGGAACTGGAGTCACCTCTTTGGGCTGGCAAAGTTACATAAATCTTTGCAGAGAAAGTGTGAGTAAGTTCTACCCCCTATTCAGGACCCTGCAGCGTACCCCCAACCCACCTCTCAGGACCTGGCCGCCTTCTGGGACCTGCTGCAACTGGCCATCGAGGACGTGCGGGTCAAGTTCCAGGACCTACAGCGACTGAAGGACTCTGGCTGGAGGCTGCCATCTGACAGGAAGGTGAGGTGACTCCCCAGACATCTCCTGAAGCCAGAATGGTTGTTTCTAATGTAATTGAGGGTCTCACTGTGACAAAACCAACAGCAAGCAAAACAACAGGTCTAATGCCTGGAGCCAAAATGGCCACATGACAGGACGAGACACTGATCACAGCAGTGTTAAGTATCCTGATGACAGAGCCAAAATGGCACAGATGTTGCCTAACACAAGTGAAAAAACCTAGTATAACCAGCAGTACGCACACCTACTGTCGCTTCAGGCTCTCTGCTCCATCCTCCCCTCTCCTACCGCTGTCCTAATGATTGCCTTATCGATCTACCCTTTCTTCCTCGTTCAATTACCCTGCTTTTTCTCCACTTCCTCCTCTCCTTCCTTTCCTTGCCCCAATTTGCATGTCTCTGCCTTATTCCACACATCCACCCAATCGTGTCACTCCCCTCGTGTCGGCTCCTCCCACCCATTTTCCAGGAGGAAAAGAAGCCTCCTCCCCTTTTACCAAAGAAGCCGAGCGTGAGCAGCAGCATGGCGGATGCCGCCAGCGGGGGCAGCGGTGGGAGCGTGGGGGTGCTGGTGATGTCCCGCAGCGGTCGCACCGTGCCCCTGCGGGAGAAGTCACTGGACCTGGGCGAGCGACAGCGGGCGGAGCTACACGGGAGGCTCCTCCCAGCCAAGCGGGCCGCCTCCTTCCGGCAGAACTCAGCCACCGAGAGTGCCGACAGCATCGAGATCTACATCCCAGAGGCACAGACCCGACTCTAAAGCCCTAAAGCTCCACCCCCCGCTACCCCCTGCCAAGCCATCAGGGGTGGTTCTAGGATTTTTTTAAGATGGGGGGAATAAGAGAGGCCATAATTCATACAGAGGGGCCAACCTTATCATTAGCCAATGATATGTTTCGAAGCAGTGAGTGACAGGGGAGGGAGCACTATGGGGGCCAATCAGCTTTCAGCTGGGGCCAGTTCCCCTGTAGCCCCGCCCCTGTATATGCCCCTGCAAGCCATGCCCAACCCTCACCTCAGCCTATGAAATCCTGGCATGTGCCACTAAGCCACTTTAAGCAATTATAGATAAAGAGGGCTGGAGAGAGAACGGGGGACTTTCATATATAGATATTCAATTCACACACAGAATCAAAGCCAAACAAGGGAGAAAGAGGGCCTCTCGCCATCTTCTGGGTGTGCTTCATGAAACTCTAAGTTATGTAAAACAGTTCGTAGGAGAGATGTGTTCATTTGTGCTGTCATAAAATTTCCCTTCTGACGGAAGCAGGCCTCAGTGTCTCCTGATGCAGCCGACGGGGAGAGTGCGTGTGTGTGTGAATTTTTGGGGGTTTTTTTGGGTTGTTTTTTTTTGACAACTGTGCCAGCTGTTTTTAAAAAGCATGGGGTTTCTGCAGGCAAATATTCATGAAGTGGCAGAATGTCCCAACACAGTCACACGAAAACCTCACATTATGCTGACTTCATGTCAGTTTGGGATTCTCACTCTGTGGCTTTTATTGTTGATCGACAGTGACCCCTACTGAGCAAACAATGACAAGACAATGGTAATTTGGCGCTTGGGGCCCCCCAACTATTACTCACCATGTAGGAAAGCGTCCTTGGATTGTCCTTAAAAAATAGGAGGGGGAGATACAAAAAGCCACTTTGTAAGGGGTCAGAACAGAAAGAAAAGTGTGATCATTTCAAAACACAGTGATGTCTGTGTAGCTCGTTTCAAATGTGCGGCGGATGAAGCCCAGGTGTGCACAGGTGTGCACAGGTGCTCCTCGACTGTTGATGGTGTTACGTTCCGATTAACTCATTGTAAGTGGAAAATATCGGTAAGTCAAGGACTTATAGCTACACTGCAATTGCACCATCATAAGTCAAATGATCGTAAGCCGATCCATCGTAAGTCTAGGAGCATCTGTAATTATCCAGCAAGGTGTTGTCCCCCGCTCTCCGGAAGTGCGCGTTTTGCTTAGGCGCGCCCCTGGACATGCTTCACAATTCATAATGCCCCGGTTCTTTTTATGCCCTTGTTTTTCAAAGCTGTATTTTTGGTTGGCATGGCCAGCAAGATCAAATGATGCTGTGTTTTTATAGTGCATCTTGTTGATTAGACCCAAATGTGGGGTATTTAAATCTGTTTTAATTATTTTTTTTTAATCATGAGGCATAGCTTAGTGTAAATACAGCCTCGGACTGCTATCAAATGAACAAGGTTTAAATATGCCATCTTTTTTGAGATCCTGAGCCACCCAGAATAAGGGTATCGTCCGACCGTTTTCTCGTTCTTATCGTTTTACCGCGGCCCTCTTGTGGCTAGATTATGTAATTACACAGAACATGCGCTCTAGTTTATCATGTACATTACTAATGCAATTCTCACTGACTCTGGATAAAAGCCGGTTTAAAAGAACGAAGTAGGCTTTGTTTTATAAACCTGAAAGTGAATTAATATTATATTAAGTATTTTATTGGGAGATGCTTTATTTTATAATGTGTAATATTATCTACCTTTTTAGAACAGTAGAGCGTCTATGTATAAAAATGTGTGAAATCTGCTATATGAATCTGAAAACATATTATTAATATGATCTAATGTACAATAACTGAATACAGCTGATGGCTGTTTTTTCATGGCGTCTCCTGACGTATAAGACTTTTTTGAAGGATGTGTCTGTAGTGTTCAGTTCACAGGGTTTGACTGTGCCAAACACAGCTGTCAAGTGTACTTTCTCTCCGATTTTCACTCTCTTTCTCCCTCCCTCTCTCTTTTCCCCTTCTCTGTAAATGCACTGGATTGTAATTGGGTTTGCAGTGTCACCTTCCTTAAATTCCTATCTCTAGCTACAGTGGGTCACTCCCGTTTTTTCTACTCAGCTAACAACACGTGCCTGATTACCAAGATGTGTGTGGCTTATTTCGTATTAATATACTACTGAAATATAGAATAGAATCTTACCTTCAAATGTGTATATAGACTTGCGGCATTTAGAATACTTTTTTCAATATTATTAGAGCTATTTTAATGTATCGAAACTTTATCGTATTGAAACTTTACTGTTGTGGACGACGCAGACACACAAGCACACACACGTCGGTGTGGATTAACGCGGAGATTCGCATATAGTTCGCTTAACGAGACCGCGCATATCGCTTTGAAGTCTACGCCTGTGCCCGCGCGTTTGCCACCGGCGTCATCGAATTACAGCCGCGTCTCTTTTCGCTACATACGGGAGCTGGTTGTGTCCTCACTTGAATACAGGATCACCCGTACCGTCACGGGTTTAGAGATGTAATATTGTTAGTTAAATGTTGTTCTTTGCAGGATCCAAGAGTGGATTTTTGGAAATCAAACATAAGATGTTCCTATTTATTTTGGAAATGCCAATGCAAAATCCAATTATTTTTGACTTGTTAGAGGAAAGTTTTTACAGATATACTGCTCTTTGTAGAATGACGGAGATTTTCAACAAGCATGCAGTACAATGTATCAATTTGAAGAGGTCCCAAGCAATCCCAAGCGAATTACTGCAAATTTTCTTATGAATAAAATTCAATACTGCTGAATCCCTGTTATAAAGATTCTGCAGATGCCTGGGTTTTCATAGAAGAAATATTTTGTCTTACAGTGTCCATAATTTATACAGCATACTTCTCCAATAGTTAAATAAAAACCGAAGCTGTAAATTAAATAAGCACAATGTTTTTGGAAGTAGGCCTACTGGTTGTACTTGAATGTGAAGGACTCTTCAACTTTTAAAACAACACTGCTGTTAAGGACAGGTTTATTACAAGGCCTGTCTTGTAATGAAATGATTTTTTAAAAGAGCAGATGTTAAGTTAAAAGAAACAACCGCGGCTGTTTCATTCGGTGTTCGGGTCACTTTCAACGATATTTGTTAACGTCAGCCTTCAGAGTGCTGAGACCCAGCGTCTTTTGTTCTTCCTTATTCAATACATTAACTGCTGTTTCTCTAATTAAAAGGAAACACCTGATGCGAATCATTGGGTGAGAAGTATCTCAACACTTGCTTCCACGGTTCCATTCTATTTTTGTATCGGGCTAACATAATTACCGTAAAGTGCTTAATAAAAGAGCATTGAAAATGGACGTAACAGCACTCAACGTTATGAAGAGTTATAAAGCCCGTCTGGGGAAAAGCCAGAAGAAAACTGAAGAGAGGAAAAAGAAACTCCTATTGCGAATGTATGAGATAAAATAGACTCTGGGGATTCGAGGCCAGTCAGCCGTGCAACCTCCCTTGGACTTGCTGACCTTATAAATGTCATAAGTTTGTTGCTGTTAGAATCAGATTAGGAGTGGAGTGCTCTGTCTTCTGTTAGGGCAGACAACGATGTTCAGCAACAGGGGCGATTCTAGGACTTTTTTAGGGGGGGGAGGGGGGGGGCATAATTCATACACCTAAACTTATCATTAGCCAATGATGTGTTTTGAATCAGTGAGTGACAGAGGAGGAGTCACTCTGGGAGCCAATCAGCTTTCAGTGGCGGCCAATGTCCCTGTGGCCCCGCCCCTGTATACACCCCTTTCCATTTAGTCATCCAATGGTGGTCCTGCATCTAATGCATTGATTTTAAGCCTTATAACTTATAATTTGGCTCAGTTGCTATTTGGTCCCCATTTTTTTTGTGGGGGGCAGGGATCCATGTAGGGGGAAGATGGAAGAAACTCAAGCTCTGCACACAAGCACAACAATGTTTTGGATTTAGGAGATGAATTAGGATGTAACCAGGAGCAAAAGATCCACCATCAGCTTGTTTGAAGTCCTTCCTTAATCCTCAGTGAGCTTACAAATGACCGTCTAATCATAGCCAGGTATGAAGAAACTGCTGTCTCCAGCAGAAAAGACCTTAGCTAGTATTATCATCTCATGCATTAGCTGAACTCACAGATGCATCATTTTTCCAAACTCCGCCCCCTATCTCGTATGCTGCATCTATTGGTCGTCACCCCCTCCCTCTGTTTTCTTCTATGACCCTTGATCTCCCATCCCAGTCACGTGACCGCCTCTCACATTAAGCAGAGCCAGAATTTCCATCAACATCTGGCACCACAACCCCCCACAGGAAGGGAGGGAGCCCCCCCCCCCCCATCACTAATACCCCACCCGTTACCTGCACAGGGCTTCCAGCCCCAAGACCCCACACCAGAAAGCCTGCGTGGGTTAACCTGGACCAGCAGGTCTGCTGCTCACAGAATTGAACGTAGCTCCTCATCAAGCCGTAGTAGCACTGAGGACCCCTAGTGTACAGTTATCGCACTGTGATGTTCTTCTGAATTTAGGACACCTTACTAGAGCACCTGAACGCTGAGAGTTACATGGGGTCCTATGTGACTGAGTAATTACTGTGTAATTACATATACCTCTTCTGCTCACATTTACCATGTATATATATCTTTGTGGTCATGGAAATTGCTGTTATTACTATTAATGTGTATTGTTATTATGATTAATATTGCTTATTACTATCGCTGTCAGTTAGATGTTATTTCAAATACTATTTATCATACTCTGTATTTAAGGGCAAGTTTGTAATGAAAAAAAATATTACTTTTCTATTGCTGCTACCAAGAGCAACACCTGGGCAACGGGATACGATGTTGAAGGGGTAGAAACAGACTTACTTGTTCCCGGAGAGTTGAAAGGGGCTCGTCACCAAGGGCTCAACACTAAGACGAACATTTCGCATGGAGAGCATTTGGAAATGGTTATCTGGGGACTGGCCAGCAATCTGCATGTTCAGTCAAAGCAGAGTCTCCTGATGTTGATTGTTCCCCTGTTTTGTACGGCTTTGGACTCGGACATGTAGCAAAACACTTCCCTTTGATCTTCTTGCCTCATCCAGCCTCGGGGACCGGCCACGTTGGAGCTTGAGCAGAAGATGTACCAACCCAGGACACGCCTCTTCTCAAACTCACACCAGTTTGGTTCTTTTGATTCCCAAGCGGACATCTACTTCCTGGTCCAGTGAGCCACCGGTACGAACAGCTACAGATGTGTTTGCATCGCTAAACCCAGATCAAGTAGCCGTAGTAAATAGCAATAGTGTTGTCCCTTGAACAAAGAACCACCGTAGTATTTATTTAAGGTCTCATGTACAAAATAACAATGTGGTGGTCCTATCTGATCAAGTAGGAGGGGAAAAAAAACAGTAGAGACTAGTCAAACAATGACTGTAACAAAAAATGAAGTGTAAATCAATCATGTCTATCGATTCTGTTTCAATCATCATCTTCTCATCCATGGGTATGTACAGACCAACATGTGCTAGCACAAACCCAGAGATGGCACACTGTGATGTGGGTAACCTAAACAGAATGTAACACTGTTGACATTGTAAATGTTTTCTAATTATTACTATAAAGCTATTTTTAGCGAGGAAAAATGGTATTGTTTTTTACTAAAGGTTTACTGAAGGTTTTCTTTAACAAGCATGTGTGCAAGCAGGTTGAGGGGGTGGGGGGGTGAAGCTAAGCAGCTGCTATTGAGCACCGGCATGTGGCGGGGGGGGGGGGGGGGGCTTGCTGAGAAGCATCACCAGACTGTCTGTGATTGGATGGAATCACTCCACACTGCTGTTACATTCACACTTAACATCCTGTACCATTTGATGAGCCCTTGAAAGACAAAACATATTTCACTGGCTGAATCATTTTGAATATTGACGTTTAATATCATCATATCAAAAACATTATCTCTGTAAATGTAAGAGGACTCAGAATATACCAGAGTTAATTTCAAGCAAATAAACGTGCAAAACACAAAAACAGTGAACATACTAACTCAAAAACACCACGGCTTCTCCGAACTGTATTGCTTCTCTTCCAAATAAGCCCATCCACTATCACACGCTACTTCTGTGAAAAGGGATCATTCTAAGATGTGCTTTTATAGACACGGCGAAGGAGACGGGTGTGCAGGAACAGCTTTCTGAAAATTGCAAAATACAGACTTATGGAACGAGATAAAGTGTGTGACTTGGGAAATGTAAGCTCCGCTGGTGCAGAAAGAGCTTCTCGGAGAAGCACGACACTTTCCAACATCAAAAGCATGGCGTTTTATTTTCATCTTTTCTAAAAAGGGCAGACATAACGCAGACTGCCAGGCATGACACTTTTGGTTTGTTGTTTATGGAAATAAACATTTCACATATTCAAAGAATCAGGTCCCTCATTATCATCAAAACACAGACAAAACAGCCTTGACATCTCAATTTGGGCAAAAGTTGATTTCCCCTTTTGTGCTCGAGGACAGATTATCTGAATCACCACTCAACAATCGGATGCGCTTTCCGCAGTCTAGACAAACGCAAAGCATTTGTTTAGCCCGCAATTTTAAAATAATGATTAAGAATTGCTTTTCAAATCAATGGTGGATCTGACTCGGGTGCAATTTTGTGACTGTGACTTCATGCCACGCCATCCAATCGGAGTGTCCATCCGTGGGCCCCACCCATATTCATGGTGGGCAGTGTGACTATCAGGCCAGTTGGTTCCAGAGCTGACCACTTCAGAGGCTTGGGATAACCCAGTAAGGTCACCTACACAAAGACCAAACGGGAAGTACAAAAAAAACAAAAATGGGAACCAGGAAACTAGTGCCACTGATGATAGTATTCATTCTCCAGAAATAAGTTAATCAATTTACAGAATATTTACAGTATTTTTCCACAAGCTAACAGACCACAGTACGGCTTCATATAATGTGTTTTCATACAGGATACTTACATTGGAGAGCGAGGACGTTTTGGGGGTGGTGATCTTGAGGCTGTACTGAGACGGCCAATCCAGGAAGATGGCGTACACGCTTTTTCCTTTAAATGTGTACCTGAGGAACATGAAAAACCCCATGTCACAGAACAAAGTGTGCCACATGCCGCGCCTCTTAATGAAATCATACGTGTTCAGCCTCATCTCAATCTCCAAACATGCGCAAAGTCATTTTTTCATCCATTCCTCAATTCATCTTCTACTCTGGAAGCTGTTGGCAGGGGGTCCACAGCCTATCTTGGGTATAATGGGCACAAGGCAGGGAATAACCAATCCCATCGCAGGGCACACGCACACACATTCACCCCCGCACACACATTCATACCTACGGACAATCTGTCATCTCCACTTCACCGTAGCATGTTCTTGGACTGTGGGGGGGAAACCGGGGTACCAAGAGGAAACCCCGCGAGGACACGGAGAGCCCTATGCTGGGGATCGAACCCTGGTCTCCATGAACGTGAGGCTAATGGTAAAATCCATCCATAAATCAACTCCGGGAGACAATCTTCGATGAGCAGAAATTCCTGGAATGGGTAGGGGGGGGGGGGGGGCACTCACCAGATTGGCACAGTGGTGTTTTCTGCCTGCACCCGCCATGGCTGGGATGCGTAAATAGCCTCCCCATTAACCTGCAACCACTGGCCCACGGCTCGGAGCCTCTCCTCGAACACGGCGGGGATGGTGCCGTCCGCTGTGGGACCCACATTCAGCAGGTAGTTCCCCCCCAGGGCCACGGTGCGTGCCAAGTCCTGCAGGGAGGAGATATGGGGAGAGGGGGGAGGTTACCAAGACCCCCTACACGTGTGTGGCTCCCTGAAACATCAATCGGTTTCTGGATATCGGGACTACAGTCGACCGTTCTGCATCATGACTGTCCTCATCGTTGTTCTGATATATTGCGGGGGCCGGGATAAGAAATTAAATGGAAATTTTGAGGGAGTTTTGCGAAAGTCACAGATGACATGCGATGGGGGATTTCTTCAGTGAAACCACAAGTTCTTTCAGAGCTGAATGATAAGCCAGCTTCCTTCGGCTTTTAAGACAGAATGACGATGTTAAATCTCAGATGCTGACAGATGCCTGTCTTGCTGTGAATGACGTCACACATGAGTTAGCAGTGCTCCAATACAGGAAGTCGGAAAGTCATTTAGCAACAAGGACCTGTTTCAAAAAGCAAGATTTCTTGCATAACTGGAAAACTTGGCGGATTTAGTTTATCCCAGTTTAAACTGCCTCTATCTTCGTTCATTTACATTTAACCCAGACTACCTAAAATCTGACAAGTTGTCCACTTAAGCAAGAGATCCTGCTTAATGAAACGGGCCCCAGTTCTAGCCCAGTTAATTGTTAGCAATATCAGTGAATAACAACCCATTACATGATAATTTGCGCAAACACCGTAGCAGCAAGTCCACAGGTAGTGGTTCGGCAGCACTGTGTGTACAACTGATTTAATGAGCCACAAATAAGACGTAAGTGCTAATGAACAGTATAGAACTACAGCTTTAACTTCTGTTGATAAAGGGCGCAGCCATCTTGGATTCTGAGCTCGGGACTGCGTTGGTTTCTCTGAGTTCACGAGTCGGAATTCCGACTTCAAGAGACCCTCCAGTTGGAATTTCTGACTAGGAATTTACGAGTTCAAATGGAACGCAGCATCTGCCCCCCCTGAGGGCAGCAGGCCCTTTATCTGTGGTCTTCGTACAGACTCCTGGGGCCGGGGGGGTCAGACGGCCTTGGTGAGAGTGGGTTGTATAAGATAGGCAAAGAACATGATGTGAGGAAACAAGTGGCAAGGACAGAAGGAAATATATGTATATATATAAAATAAGACATATAAAAGCGATAAATGAGTGATTAAAACAAAAATAACTACAAATTAACATCCCTCAGCGAAGGCCAGCAGACGACACTAAAAGTTTAGTGACTCATAAATGTATAAAATAAAACAGTGCTGGTTTGGAGGATGCAAGGCGTGTTTATGGCACCCTCTCACACGATGTCTCGCAGTGACCTGGCAGCAATCTTTGTGTCTTTTTTTTCGCTTCAATCGACTCGGTCGCTTCGCTCATCAAGGGGAGCAAAAAAAATCGATGTGTTTTTTTCCAGATCGTGGGGGGGGGGGGGGGGGGGGCACTGCTCCCCTAACCTGCAGAGAGTTCACATTTTTCCTCCCTCCTAGCTCCCGGTAGGTAGCAGAAACGTAGACTGTCTGCAGATCCCCTAGGACCAGACTGGGGAACACTGCTTTAAACCCATTGGCAGATTTCATGTGGTTGGCACAGGTTCTGATTGGTCAATGGAGATCCGGAAGCCTTCAACGACCTGAAGCTCTGAGCTTCTCCCCACCTAACCGGCACAGCAGGCTGAGGGCCCCAGACTCACATCAATGATGGTGGGCAGGTCCAATAGCTGGTAGACCATCATGTTCCTGCGGTAGCCCCAGGAGTACGTGTCGATGGAGGTGCACTTTTCCCACTTGTGCTTTGGCAGCTGGCCCGGCGTGTACTTGTCCTCACAGTTGTAGTAGCCCCCATGCTTACAGCTGCACCCCGCCCCCCAGCGGTCATTGGTCACGACGGTATCCTGTAACCAGGGAAACGGAAATGACTCGTCGGAGCACAACTTCACCAGCAGGTTTCCCAGAACATAACCAGCTACAGGGGATGTTCCTGCTCTAAAATTCCCTTTAACACCACCCAAATAAATGTACACTAATTAGTGTAAATAGTGTCTTATCGCTCATTTTCTTTAAAGTCACCCCACCCCTAGCCACCCTTTTCATAAATCTCTAGAGATGTTCCTCATCAGATGTAGCGCCAAAGTCCAAAAGAACATCACATGCGGTCATGGATCACATCCAGTTCCACATTTCCATCATTAGAAGCTGCAGATGTGTTCGCTGAATCATCTCGCCATTCCCTTGACAGTTTACACATTTAATCTAAATTGCTTTGTATCCTCTCACAGTGCTAACACACAGATGTCGGTAATCTTTTGTGGACAATTTACAAAGCCTTTTGAAATTGAGTCATAAATGTCAATTTTACTGTACCAGTTGCACCAAATTTGTAATCAAGCTTTACAAATTAGCCTGGATATGGCTTTCTGCCAATTTAATAATTCTGACACCTGTGACAATATTAGAGAAGCATGATAAACAAGTAAGAGTGTCGTTATGGCGCTCACCCTGACTGGGCTGTCGTTGTAGAGCCAGGCCAGGAAGCTGGTCGAGTTCCAGTAAGTGTCAGGAGCTTCCCAGTCTCCATCGGACCAGATCAGATCTGGTTTGTAGCTAAAGGACCAACAGCAAATATGACACATGCCTTTAAGTGTGATCGATTACCTTTAAGGTGGAGAGGATGCCATCTCACCTGCTGACCAGGCCATGGAGCTCAGGCATAACCTTGCGGAAAACATACTCCTGGGTTTTGAAACCAGCCTTCTTGTCAGACAGGTACAGGGGGTGGAACCACTCAAATAAAGAGTGATACAGACCGTAGTGCATTGACCTGTCAGCAGGGAATGTAATGTGACACGATTACAAGCAAGCGAATGGCTTCGTTTATCAGGTTTAGTAAAAGTTTAAGCAACCATCCCCCCACCCCATCTTTTCAAGCTCCAGCAATAACAATGAATTAATACCCACACACCTCTTCCTAACTGCTGCCCCGAGGTCTCCCACGATGTCTCGGTGGGGTCCGGTGTCCACAGAGTTCCAGTTCCAGGAATTTGGGGAGCCCCAGTTAGTGAAGCCCTCGTGGTGCTTAGAGGTGAGGACCACGTATCTGGTGGTGGATAGAAGGAAGAGTGATTATAAGAGGGATCCAGCCAAAAGCATGTCAGCCTGATGGATATCTAACGGTCGCTTACTTTGCACCGGAAGATGCAAACACCTCAGCCCACTGGTCCGGGTCGAAAAATTGGGCATGGAAATCGGGTGCAAATTCCGGGTAGCTGTATCCCGGAGGATAGTTCTTCGTCATGAAGTCCACGTACTTCTGATTTTTCTCTCCCTGCCAGTGCCACCAGAACCACTCGCTGCCGAATCCAGGCACTGCAAACACGCCCCAGTGAACGAAAATCCCAAATTTTGCTTCATCATACCAACTGGGCAACGGCCGAGAATCCAGGCTGGTCCAGTCCGGAGTGTACTGCGCGCCGATCCCCAGCAGAGAGGCGAGCTTAATAAGGCAGAAGAGCCACACAGGTGGCGAAAATAGCAGCATTCTGCAGCACTAGGTAGAACAGGACAAAAACCGAAAATGAATGCAACGGTGCAGAGGAACTACGCAGTAAATGAGGTAAATGTTGCTGATCTTGCACTGATCTTGGTTCATGAGAGTAATAAATAATCTCGTTCTAAAGTGACTTGTAAACAAAGTCACCCATAGCCGTCTGGATAACTTTTACCTAGCCAGGTGACTTTTATGCTTCGTTTTTTGTGACAGCCATAACACGCCTCCACACTCCGCATAAAAATGAATGTGCCGGTCATGTGGCTTTTCATCAGCGTCGGTGCCGTGTCACGCGGGATTGTGTCGTGTCACGTGGAGTGGTGTCGTGTCACGTGACGGCCGCACGCAGTGCCTTTACCAGTCGAGTTGCTCTGATCCTCGGCATCAGACGTCTGCTGTATACTCGTGTTCCTGGAATATAACAATGTGTAGATGATTCGCCTATGATCCCAACAGCACTGCTTGTGAAATGACATGACAAAAACACACGACTGGCGTAGAAGCTGTTCGCGTTTCCTAATCCTCGTTACAGAACATCACTGGGCATCAGCTCCTCTTAATACCGGGACATGTTAACCTATAACGACCACATTCACTTTGAGTTTTCCTTTCTGTTAGTAATTTGTGTAGCGAATACTCACAAATATGCCTGCAAACGTACAGTATCAGCTATTCATTCGGGCTGACGAATTGTTACACCCTTCCTTTAACTAACACTGTTCCAGTTGCACAATGAATGTGCTTGTTGGTTCGAATCACACCCTCGTTTTTTCGGTGTGAGGTTTACATGTTCTGCTAGTGTCATGTCAGTCCTGAAGTCCAAACACATGGGTGGGTGAACTTGTTGTTTAATTCATCCTATTGTGTGTGTGTATGTGCTGCAATGGGCTGGCATCCCATTCTGGGTGTAGCGCTTCCTTGTGCTCGATGCTGCCTGTCCTTCTGTGAGCCTATACAGCAGGGGTGGGCAATATTATTCAGAAAGGACTGATGTGTTTGCAGGTTTTTGCAGCATCTCCCTAATTATATTACTAATTAGAGGACTGATTGGCTGAAGAGTCCTCACACCTGGGTTAGGACAGCTGACCTAAAGGTTACCCCAAACACCTGCAAACACACCGGCTCTTTGCGGCTAAGACTGCCCCCCCCCCCTGCTGTACAGGATGGAACATTGACAGATGTTAAAATCATCAGGTCTTATGAGGAAATACTACTCATTCCACAGAGACAGTAGTTTTGAAAATAAACCAAAACATACAAGCATTAAGAATGGTATTTTGTGGTTAGTGAAAACAATCACAATCAAGCAGCCAAGTGCAATTAGAGAAAGTGTAAAACAGTGCTCGTAACTTACAATTTTGGTGATGTTAGTGATATGTATTATGGCACAAAAATAAACCTTACCAACTATGGCTAATCCAAAAAGGTCTTAGAAAACAGAAAAGCTGGGCATTAATTGTTCATGTTCAGACTGAAATTACTGACCTGTATTAAATCAATGGAAGGGCGTTCCTTATTCTGTTACCCATCATGAAGTGTGGAGCAAGGATTTATTTAAACTTGAAATGCTTAATTTTACATTAATTGTTGTAAACTTGTCATAATCTCAAAACATTGGAAAATGAAACAAAACTATATGTATACATAGTGTGCAGCAAAACATCACATATAAATATATACCATACAAAAAGTATTGGACAAAAATGCAAAACACTAAAAAAAAATGCATATTGTGTACAATAGGGAAACAATAGATGTGTACATCATCCACCTAACTGAAGTCTGAAATCATCCCCCCCCCCCCCACAAAAACACCTCCACTTTGGTATTCATCCTATTTACACATTTTGCCGTATTGTTTGCATCCAGAGAGGGACTCACCTCACAAGGGCACTTCTCTCCAACCCGAGTCACACTAAAAGCTTGTGACCCCATTCCTTGCTAATATTTACACACAAGCTTGATAGACAGGCCATAGACATGATCACTTTAATTCCCACTCAAAACGGCCACTGTACATACAGATTATAAACGGAATGATATGTCCCTGCGTTTGTATTTCGCAAGGAGACCCACGGCTGCTTGGACTGAGCCGGTCTGACCGCCCCGAAGCGCAGACACTGAAGCTCCAAGCGAAGTGGTACAAGGAGTCAGGAACCAGCCATGGACCTGCTTTGCTCCTTCTGTAGGCAGGAAGGGGACCACATTCACTCATGTCAGAGTGACCCTGGTATCTGCCTGTTCTCTATCTCAGGTTCGTGAAAGAGGAAGGTCCACTTCTCCCTCCTGTCCCACTACATTAGCCCGTCGCTCTCCGAGAGCTGCCTCCGAAGTTCCCGTTTGTCCTCTGTGTTGTCGGCCTCGCCGCTGGCTTCGGCCTCCTCCGCATCGTCCATGTAGATGGGCCAATCGGCGTCGCCCTCGCTGCGCTCCGTGCCCTCGGATTGGCTGCTGAGGTTTATGGGGGTGGAGTCCTCATGGGTGGTGGTGACGCAGGTGCAGCTGTCGCAGAGGCCGAAGCGCTTCAGGCCGTGGGACACCACCCCCGTAAAGGTGCGGCGGCAGCCTTTGCACACGATTGGCCAGTTGGAACGATGTACCTGTTAAGAGAAACACAGCACTACAATATCAAATGTGTGACAGTACAACAATTAGCGGTATATGTAGGCAAAGAAATGTTTCCCTGAGAGTTTCCCCATAGTAACTGATAGAAATAGATAAAGAAAATGAGCAAAATAGTAGTAAAATATTTAATAATGACATGCAAATGTTCAAATTGTCGATAGTAATAGCCTAATCAGCTACCGTAGTCTCAGCCGCGATTCAAAAATAATTACTAACCTCTACCAAAAATATATAAAATTTATTTGCACATTGTACACACTGACTCTGCTGTTGAGGAAACATGCGAGATTAGACAGCATATCTTTGGGCCTGAAGGGCTGCTTTTTCACTCTTAAAATTAGCAACCTCTATGCCAAGAGGGAGGCTGAATTTGCTTCATTGAGGAAATAATTCAGAGCCTATTTGCTAGAGAAGAATGTAAACACCTCTCAGTAGTACAAGCCTCTGCTACCTGCAGAGATCACATGACAGACTGGCCTTTTGTGCCAATGGAAGGGGGGTGGGGGATCAGAGGAAGGTCCCTAAGCACGCATGCAGACGCTCACGGCTGCGCACTCACACTCAGGGAGTGGCTGCGCAGGTGCTCCTGCCGTGTGAAGCGCTTGCCGCAGGTCTCGCAGGGGTACGGCCTCTCGCCAGTGTGGCAGCGGATATGCCTCTTCAGAATGCCCTTCTGCTTGGCTGTGTAGGGGCAGAAAGGGCACCGGTGTAGCTTCACGGGCACCACCAGCCCGTCACCTGGGGGAGCACACGCACACGCGGCAGAGGTCAGCGAAGGCAGGAGCGAGGCGCCTCACCACATCGCCAAATTAGTCTGCAGTGGGCAGCCAGTTCAACCGCCCTGGCTTCACCCCCAGTTCTGTAATTACTTTCATTAGTCATTTAATAAAAATGCTCGTGTTTTTGTTTCAGTGCTAAATCCTTCATGGAAATGGTTTTGGAAAGGACATGTTGTCATCCAATTAAATAAAAAAAGTTAAATGAATAACATACCAAAAGGTGACGCAACACATATTCAAATGGACTCCAAAGCAAAGATGTCTAACTTTTAGACATGTGAACTGGTGATTTTTCATACTTGTGTGACTTTTTAAAAACATATTTTGGGACTACTTTACACAGTCCAGTTTGAGAAGAAATCTACAGGAATAAATAAATAAAAATAAAAAAACCCCAAGGCTTGTTCCTGAGAGCCACATCATGGGCTAGTTTTACCAGGTAAAGTTCATCAGTTCTTTTTTTATTAAAAAAAAAAAAAAAAAAAAAAAAAAAAAAAACATGACTGCTTTAGAAATAAGTCAGAAGCAATATCACAGGCAGACAGGAGAGCAACCAGGAAACTGCTCTCCGCAATGCTGGCAGCCTTACCGGGAGAAAAACCTGTCCGTTTTATATCAGGAGCAGGATAAAACAGCTCTGTTTTTAGCAAACTCTCCCATCTCCCAATCTGCTGCAGTGAACAATACTCTGGTCAGAAACTGACAACCATTGAAAGTATGGCTCCCCTGGGGCAAAACAAATTTTGAGGGAAAGAAATAATGTCAAACTCCATAAAAAAACACCTTCTGTGGATATGAATAACAATCACACGCCTCACATTGCCAGTATAACCCAACCAGTTTACATCCACCCACACAAAGCAAACAAATAACCAATTACAATCTCACTCAGCTCCTCTGCAAATGTCAGTAATACCCTGGCTACCCTAATCCAGAACTGCAAACAAGCAGATCCCCACCCACGCAGATAATAACATGTTAGCAAACCTGAAGCCCACAGAGTTTCTCAGCAAAGCCTACGATCCAAGCACACTACCTGAAACCTTAGCTGTACAGCGCACACCTCCAACAAGAACCTACCAGTACCTCACTTAACCTCCACCTTGAAACATGCTGAAAGCACTGGGCCAAAAGTGTTAGGCTCAGGGATGAATCCCAATTCTTAGAAACAAATTCATGGCAAAGTCCACTGCTTCACAAAAGCATGTGTCATCATTGTGTAATAATTGCGCTGCAGCGCACAGAGGAAAATGGACGTCACTGAGATGGTCATACGTATGGCCAACCTAAACAGCATGTCTTACTGCCATGACATATACATTTGACCGTTACAGGGTGTTCACCTGTGTCCTCTCCATACCAGTCGCTCTGGATCTCCATGATAGAGGACCCCCCCAGTCCCAGCCCCTCATCTACGCGGCTACCCCCTACCCCTCCGCCCAAACTCTGGGCGAAGTGCTGCACCAGCTCCTCACGGCGTTGGTCGACCCCGCCCCGCAGCAGCGCTTCCAGGAACTGCTTCATATGGTAGTTGTCATACGGCAGGGAGGAGAGCTCACTACCGGCTGCCTGGCTGGAAGGATGTGGCTTGTCGCCATCGAGGGACGGCGTTCGGAAAAGGGGTGTGTCCTTCCCCTCTGGGGAGTCCTCCCCCTCCTCATCGGGGTCAAACTCAGCCTTGGGGTGCACCAGGCCCAGAAGGAAGCCGGACGAGGAGTTGACTTTGTCTCCCTGGCTGCCCTTAAGGGCGAGGTCCACCGGATGAAAGCTGGGAAACTCCCCCCGCGAGCTCTCGCTTTCCGAGTCTCGGCTGGCGATGGGCGTGGCTGCCGTTGGGGGCGGGGTCACCGTGGTGGCTGCTGAGCTGGGCATCTCGGAGCAGAAGAGCCCGCCGCTGTCCTCGGGGGAGTCAGAGGCTATGGCTGGGGTGCCGCTGTCGGCCAGGCCCTCCCGTTCCCGCTCTCGGTTGCAGATCTCCAGCGAAGAGCGGATGTAGGCCTTGCAGAATCCGACCACGTCGGTCATCTGCAGGTAGCTGGCGGCAGACATCACTTCGATGACGTTGTCGCTGCGCAGGTCCAGCCGTCCGGAGTAGAGGAAGTCCAAGACGAGCGAGAAGGCCTCTGCCGTGACGATGTCCAGCGAAGCCGTACTGTGCCGCTGCCCACTGTCCTGCAGGTAGTGCACCAGCAGAGCCCGGAAGTAGCCACTGCCGGCAAACAGCACGTTGCGGTGCGCCTTGAAGACGCGGCCCTCCACGATGATGCTGCAGTCACAGAAGAAGTCCCGCTTGCGCTGCTCGTTCAACTCGCACAGCAGTTTGGACTGGTACGAGGGGACCTCCATCTTCTCCCTCTCTAAACAGGGCACAATGGCACACAGCAGGTTAGCATGCCCTTTGACTGAGGGGCAGCATCACTCAGTAGGTCAGAGTATACTATCATCCAATAGTTAAACCAGGGGCAGCCAATCTTATCCAGAAAGGGGCGTTGTTTATGCGGGTTAGATTACTAATTACTGGGATGACTGGCTGAAGAGTCCTTATATCTGAGTTTAACAACTGACCCAAAGGTTATCCCAAAAACCTGCATACACACTGGCCCTTCGCGGATAAGATTGGCGAGCCGTCAGCTAAACAACTCAGGACACAGTACTGAAAGGCACACCCGCTCGGTAGTATTTTTGTTTCTGTTTGTCCGTTGTTGTTTACTTTGAACTGATCCAACCTCATATCCCTTACTTTACTTCACTTCACAAGGCTAAATAAAACAGTAAAGAATTAACTCCGACAGTAACAAAACGACGCTTTACTGACCAGACACACCTTTCCGAAAGCGATCGGAAACATCTTTAATAAGCATCTCCAGCGAGTCGCACCTAGAAAACTCCCGAAGGCATCCCGCTTTGATCCTGCTAGGCAGAGTGGCGGTTACGGGAACCGGCGCCGCCAAACAAACACCCGCGTTACGTAAGGAGGTAACGGCGGTACACGACTCCCGGTAAGCGGGGCACCCGGGATGAATGCTACCTTAAGGAGTTTTAATGGAAGCCCGCGATGCGGCTCGGCACGTCCAAAAGCTGCGAACGCCTACGACGGAAAAGAAGATAGCTAGCTAAGCCAGCTAGCATCGCCCCATCAAAACAATACCGCCGGGTTTTAAAGGGAAGACCGTCAGCCGAGAGCACCTTTTAAGCGCTACACCACCTGGGCGCCCAGCACAGAACGGCGACGCACGAACACTTTATTAAATACACGGGGGGGAAATGAGACCGGGATATGTTTTTTTTTTACCTTAGGCAGGGAAGCGTCCGCTTCTGTCGCCCGTCGGCGGCTAGCTACCTAGCAGCTCGGCTCGCGCGGCCTCGCGAACGCCACGCCACGGCTGAAACGCGACACTGTCAGCTGCTAAATAGGTACACAAAGCAGACCAATCACGGAGCGGGGAGCGCGCAGGGCTCGTACCGACGACGGCTTTTACCGAATAAAGAGATCGTAGACGGAACCTATGAGGAGGGGGACTTGTGTGATTTGTAGTTTTAAAGTTATGCTAAAATTATGCTTTCGGTTCCGATGAATATGTTCACGGCATTTTTTCCACACCGTATTGATATTGATCTAGAACTTAGTGCCCATTGTGAAGTTTAACACTTTGAATCCACAGGTTCCGATGTTTGTTGAAAGGTTTAAAATGTATCCTAAGCTTATCATATATATTACGCTACGTCTCACGGTGTGATATTAAGAATACATTAATTCAAGCCAAGAACATACTAGGATTTTGGAGAATTCCGAATTTTAGAGCGTTTAAAATTAATAATTCCTCCAGTCTTAAAGTCCTTATATTATCATATTTCGCATTTTCTGAAAAATGCTAGATGGATTCGTGGATCCTTAAAATGAATAATCATAACATATGTATATGCATACATTTCCCTACAGAGTGTATGTGTTTGTTTTTTTATTGATATCAGAAGAGGGCGCTAAATTCCAGGAATGCTTTCATAAGCATTTTTTTGTAAAATTACTCGTCAAATTTCTGGAAGACAAGCAAATTGAAATATGACACATATGCATATATAAAACAAATAAAAACAAATAGCATAAAATCACCGCAATTAATACGTTATGTGATCTGGGAAACAATACGATAAAAATATCTGGAAGTACATGCGTGGTTTTTCATGCATACTGTAGTGCTGTAGCAGAAACGAAAGCCTTGAAAAATCACGATGTTGTTCACTTGTTCATGCGTCTATGGGTCTTTTCCCCTAGTTTCTCACTCTCATTGTCCTCAGCGGATCTGTGCATTTGCACTTCACCTCAGGGATGGAATAACTTTCTTTATTCTCAGGCCGTGAAAGCAAACTGACGGTTCCTGCGCCCGGGGCCCGCGCTCTGCCATCCGGCTCCCTTAGAAGTCTCACCCGGAGGTCGCTGGGTGACTTGTTTGTTTTAGGAATTTTCCCAGGGTAAACAGAAGAATGCTCTCTCATGGGACCACAGAACACAAAGACAGTGCAGTGGCTGCTCCCACCACATGGTAGACACCCATCCATGCCCCCCTCCCTTTGAAATCTGCATTTATAGAGCCATACAAACAGTCCTGAATTAAAATTCCATTTCTCCCTTGATTTGTGTTTTGATGACATTCTCTGCATCTAAAACTCACCCTCAAACATAGACGGATTTTTGTCTGGTCTAATACATCACTACATTTGACATAACTGGTCTTTTCAATAACTATAATCCTTAATATATATTCATAAATTCCACAATATTCATATTTAGATTTCATTTTTGTTATCTTCTGTATACAAAAGGAGAGGGGGAAGTGTGTTAGCCTGTGAGCCTAACTGAGGAATTACGTCTTCCAGACGAGGACGGCATCGTAATCAACGTGGGGGTGCGCTGGGGGAGGTTACATGGCATTTGGGGTTTGGTTGCTGGTAAGGTCCAGCCTTTGGGAAGTTAATAGTGCAGGCGCCAAGTTTTACTTTGAAATACAGCATCGCAGTGCATCTGAGGGAGGCGGGGAAATCCCTGCAAAGCCCCGGTCTCTCTGTAATCACTGCCTCATTTAGTTTTGCAGCTCGGAAAAAAAAATCTTTTTCCAATTCTCCCTCTCAAATAGGCTGATCTCTGCCAGAAGCCACTGTGTCACCATTCATATTGCCTTTAATTTAGACAGAGAAACAGATAATAATTTCAGAGTTAGACTTCCGGCTGGTTAAGAGAGCCGTGAATACTTTGTGGATGTGCTTTAATTTGACTCTCTCTTTGGCTGTCTGTCGCAATCCCACACACTCACACACACACACACACACACACATGTAGGGTAAACATATCGTTATGGGGACCACTCATTCATTTCAATGGGAAATATGCTAAGGCTAACTGTGACAACCTTAACCCCTACCCTGCCCTAACCATAACCATAAGTAACCAAACAAAATACAAGAGTTTTCACATTTTTAGTTTTTTCATAGCAGTCACCGATTTTTATAAAATAGAATTTTCCCTTATGGGGACCAGGAAACCGGTCCCCAAAAGAAAAAAAAAACGGATATTTATCACATTATGGGGACATTGTATATATATATACAGTACTGTGCAAGAGTCTTAGGCAGACAAAGAAAATGAAGTTTAGATTATCCTCATGTTGGTGTAAAACTATGATATTATTCCTGTCAAAGTGTGTCAGTGTAGCCATTTCAGGACCTAAAATCATATCAGTATTTGCAGCGACCGTCCAGTGCAGCCATGTATTTTTTGACTTGGCCACTAGCACCTCATACAGCTAGTCAATTTGTCACTGACTTTTTAAACCAATTTATTTAATTATTTAATTGAGCTGTTGGCGAAATTTAACAAACTCATGGAAAGGCTGAGGTGCCCCCGAGGAGAGGTTTGGGAACTGATGAAGCGGCGTTCATCTAGCCATCCAACTAGATATCAGTAACTTTTTAGAAAACAGAAGAAATCATTACTAGTTTTTATTGTGTTACTCTTAATTTGCACATGTTCTAATGTTAAATTGTGTTTTTTGTTCTAAGCCAAAGTACACTTGCTACCCAGATAAACAGCTTTAAACATTCCTTTGGACTGCCTAAGACTTTGTATATATATATATTCTCCTCTGTCACCAAACACTCCCAAAACAGCAATGCCATATTTTCTGTTCTCCATCTATGCTCATATTCCTCGAACCTCCATGTCGTTGGTTCAAATCGCCTTCACTGGCTCATGAGAATTAATGTTATGGGAAGTTGCGACTGGATCATTTACATTCTTTTATTCGGCAGACGCTTCTTAATCCAAGGTGACATGCGTTTTTGAGAAAGCAGGGTCAGTCCGTGGAGTAACTGGGGGATTAAGAGCCTAGCGCCATCGCGCTGGCCACCCTGGGATTTAAACCAGTGACCTTCAGATCACAAACAGAGAGTTTCGATCCACTGAGCTACAGTTCACAGCCCGAGGTGCTGTGGCCGCTTGGCAAACAGAAGTAAAGCAGCTATTGTTTAGCGGCCAGGATTAAGGGTGTGCAGAGCGCCAGGCCAGGTCGAGGCTCCCGCCTGCCACACCAGCGCCTTCCCATACCTATGCTGCTCACTGCTGTAATTACAGACTTGCCCCTTTGTAATTAAGTTCAAACATAGTAGTCTGGCATAGAAACCGGAGGCCTTAATCCCCCCCCCCCCGGTTACCGCACCAGCTCGCCACAGCCTGACAGCGCCCCGGACACCCGCCAGTAGGTCGTGGCGTCGCGGCCCCAGCTTCACACCCACCGCCGCTTCCCCAACTCAAGCATGCGCCCAAGACGGGGGGAGGGGGGTGTCGTCTCTCAGGCATCAACAGCTCGCTGTCCACTCTGCGGGGAAGTAAACCACAAAAAACACGGCCGGCTCCAAACCTCCGCAGCCCGCTCCCACGTGACCTGCACTTCCGGCATGTTCCGTGTCCCGGTCGTATTTCTTTTTGCCGCTGTTGTTTTTTTTCATCTTTTTTTCAAAGACATTTGCTGAAATTCATGCCTTCTGTCACACCTTCCCGTCCACATCACTGACACTGTCTCTACGTCCTCTTCCTCCACACCCTGCATAATCCCTTTCTAGCGGTGCTAAAATTAACTCCCCTCCGGAATGCAACGATGTGCTTTATGACACCGACACACTAATTCCTACTCTCTTGAAATTCCGTCAGCCAGAAGTGTTGGCTTGATGGCCGTCCGATAACTCCGACCCTTGGAATGCCGATTCAATCCCCACACAGTTCAGGTCAGTCGATTTTAAATAGGCAAATGCCACTTACCTCTTTGCACCTTTATTCCAACTTTATATCATCAACCTGACGTTCCCATCAAGTGCTGTGACTTAGAGCACAATCACCTAGTATATCATTTAACTAAATGTTCATTGGTGCATGCATAATAAATTGATATGCATGCATTTGCTCCCCAAAAACAAAATTCAAATATATATAAAGGATATTCTCAAGCTGGGATTGTTCTGGTTAAGTGTGTTACCTGCACGCAAGCTTTAACTCGGTGTTTTTACATGGCTAATGTAAGAGGTAAATCTTGGGGCTGGTTCACACAGCAGTCTCCTATATGTGCCCATATATGCACATAAAATTTTGACCTTTTCAACTGAACTTCCAATGCTTTCTTGCTTTCTATGCCTTCTTCTTTGAAAGTCTACCTAGGTACAGGATGTAAGACTGCACACAAACATTATTAAACTATTTCTGAAGCTCAGAAGTCAAACTGCATGGCCGCATGGGCTGAGAAAACAGAGAGAAATATTTTTATTCCTTAATTTTTTTTTTCTCATTTTTCTATTTGGCTCATAAAAGATTTTGCCCGGCTTGTGATGTGGCCAAAGACCTTAGTCAGAATGAACTGATTACCACTGAGTTTGAAATCCTTTGAGTCATGGCACACAGTCGCATTCTTTAAGGTCTTAAAAATAGTAACAGTCGTCTTTTTTTCGGTCTTGTTTTTCCCTTTTGGTGTCTGTGGGGCATCCTTTCTTGGTTTGGGGACCAGAATCATAACCAGATACTTTCTTTTCTCTTTGCTCTTTCCCTCTGTTGTTGGAGCTTGTTTAATCTTGAGGAGAAAATTGACTTAGCGTGGGAAAGGCGGAATTCTTGGGGGATAGGTTTTGTTGTTTTAGAGTTGCGTGTTTTTTTTTTTTTTCTTCATCCCTGAAGAAGGACAGCTTGTGCCAAAACCTCATAAAGTTAAAGAAAAAAAAAAAAAAAACGAACAACGGGGGGAAAAAAGAAGGAAGCCGCAACGCCACGACAAAGATGGGGTCTGTCTGCGACTAAAGAGCTTTACAAATGACAGTCTTCAAAAAAAAAAAAAAAACAGCGTTGGGGAGGGGGGGGGGGGTGAGGAAATTTCGATGGGTTGGGGAGGGGGTGGAGACATTCCCTGCGCCACATTAAAGACATAAAAAAGAAACAAACAGAAAAACATGTCTGACATGAAGACACTGGTTTCTGTGGCGACGGACAATGCCTGCTTGTGGCCTAGCAAGGCCTAACCGTCCTGTCTGGACCCCGGCACCAGTGAAAGTTAGCGCAGTCGCCCCGTCGCTCAGGGGATCGGCTCTGTGGGAAAGGGTTTGAAAGGCACCCTATCTGGGCCCACAAAGAGGCCTTTTGCTTCCTCTTGCCATCTTCTAGCCTTTTTTATTTGCCTTTGGGGAGCCGGATGGGGCCCATGGTGGAGGCTGCTTAAACTGCGGCACGTCGGCCGCCCGCTGACAGCCTGCTCGGCGTCGGCCGTAAAGTCCGCCCTGCCGCTGGCCGAACGTCCCGCCCCGCGCTCCCGGCTGCCATCTTTCCGTCGGAAACCACGGGGTCCGCATGACTAAGGGCCTGAAACGTGACCTGGTAACCGTAGACGCAGAAGGAGCATTCCATCTCGACAGTCGAAACGTTTCTTACCAGGCGCATCTACGGGCGACACGGGGGTGTGGATTTGTTGGTGCACAACCCCCCCCCCACATCCCACCAGTATCCGCGGGGTGTCGGACGCTGCCAAGGTGAGCTCAGGTAACCAACCCAGGTGTGTTTCTCTCACAAAAACAATGAGTTCCTTCGGGGTTGGGAGATAAGACAGAAGAGTCTGGAAAGTTCTCTGGCTGCGGAGGAAGGCCAAACTCGCAAAAGGTCAAACACCTAAGTAGCTCATTCTGCTTTCGTTACTTTCATCCAGGGGGGAAGCCAGCAAATGTTTACTTTCTGTTTATTGAACCATCGCAATCATGAGATCACATGATATACGATATGGCAGACGCATCAATTGTACACTGCTGGAAAAACCAGTGCCCACATAAGTATTCCTGTCCAACACTTGCCAAAAGTAACTGGGATCCGCTGTGAAACTCGGAGTGGTGTTCCGAGCCGGGCTGATTGATCGGTTTTAATTTGTTATGACTTTATTATTGGACGCTGGGTACTTAGTTCAGTGGTTTTTGCTTTATCCCGTCAGTCACACAGTGTCAGATTTTAATATTTACAAAGGAATTTGAAGCGGAGCCAGACAGAGTTCCAATGACTGTCTTCACGGGGGTTTGCACATTCTGCTAGTCGTATGTGTTTCCAGATTGTTCTCCCGTGCTGTCATTTGCACAAAAAGTCTCAATCCGTTTTAGTCAACTGAAGCCTCAACACTGCAGGAAAAGTGATTTGTGTTCTAAGATGTACGGTTATTATTTTCAGGTATTTCTCTATCCCAAATTGTTGTGGTTGAGCCTCATTTTTGCCCGAAGTGCCTGGACCAGCAGCTCGCTCCATCTGGAAGTGATGCGGACATCGTGCTTTTGCGCCGAACCACCTCGTCAGACTGCGAATGGCTCCCACGTGTCAACGACCACCTCCATTTGGGGACGGTGAGGACAGGTCTTTCGCATGTTTTGGCTCCAGGTGAGAGCCTTAAAAAGCGAGATGTCGCGGACCAGAAAAATGACATTGTGCATTAGACACAGTTGCCATGACAACACACTGCATTGACCCTTCCATATGCAAATGCATGTGACACAAATGCGCCCTACATCATGAGCTAGATGGTCAGTCTTTGCATCCCTCCAACCATTCATATTTCATAGCCCTTGTAGGGTCCTGCTGTTGTATCTGTCCTTCTTCCCCAAACTTCAGTGACGTTTCAGCAGATCTCCTACTCATCTTCTGCCAGAATTGCCCTGAAGTTTATGATAATGAAAATGAGAATGATAATGAAAGTTGTCCGAGTTCATTAGAATGCTTTTTTCACATTTTCCATCATGCTCTGCTTTGAGACATACACAGTTGAGAGTCAAGCTTATGGTCCAAGCTCAGTGTTAAGTTTTTATCCACCATCACTGGAGCATTTTTGGGGTTGGGGACCTTGCTCAAGGGCCCAATGGATAGGAACCTAGCCTACTGAGTGAAGGATTGGAACCAACGACCTTTTGATTACAGACACAGAAGCCAATCACCATATGGACATCATTACTGACAAACATGGTCAGAAACTATTAAACATGGAACACAGTTCACAGGAAGTATATTAACACCAGAGATGGGAAAAGTGGAGCTGAAGGGCAGTGTGACCATTATCAGACTCAATAAATGGCACCTTGTAATTATTTTTATTGCATACAGTCATTACCTGATCCTTTCACTTATAAATGCGACGATTACCTTTAAAACGGCCATTACACTTTAACGAAGGAAGAGCCATTACTAGTATAATAACATGGCAGATATTAATTATTATCTATCTGAGTTCAATTTGAAGAAATCTGGTTTAAGTTGATCTTACAAGTCCAAATCCCAGCCCTAACCCTTCACCGAAAGTGCACCGCAGTCTCCAGTCCTTCCAGCATTTTCTCCCTGACAGAGGTGGAGAGTTCAGGTCCAGAAAGTACAAACCCAGACCAAGATTTCACCCAACCAGTTGAGCATAAAGAATCACAGTCACAGAGTAATCAACTAGCTGGTTGAAACAAAACTTTGGTCTGGATTTGTACTCTCTGGACCTGGACTTTCCACATCTGCCTCCTGCCAGAGAGACCTTCTCAAAGGGTCAGGAAGCAGTAGGGGTTTGGGGGAAGCCAGAAAAAAAGGCACGTTTGGGGCAGGAAGCAGCATGGGCGCAGCAACAGCGCAGAAAGGTGGAACTTAAAGGGGTGGGGGCTCTCGCGGGAGACGCCGACCGAGGCCAGTTTATTCCTGGAAGGTTTTGAAGTGGGCAGCTCCCAGAACAGTCACTCGACATTCTTGCCGCCGCTGGCGAGATAAATTCTTCTAGAGAGAAGAAAAAAAAAGTGGATATTCCTGCTACAATTTCAGTCTCTTAAGCGTGAGAAGCCAAAGAAACAAAGAAAAGCAGAGAACTTTCTTTCTCCTTCTCTTGTATTTTTCAAAGGCAGAAGAGGGATTATTTAATAAATAACGGGCTGTAATTAGAAACATTTTTGCATATGTGCAAGTCTGTGTGTGTCAGTAATAAAAATATAAGCTTGTTAATTTCAATTGTAGACGACGCCTTGTTGTGGCGGAGTGGGGAGGGGGAGAGGGGGGTATTGAAGTGGCCAGAGAAATTGCAAGAAGGCCATGAGAATTCCTGCTCTTCCTCCTCCTCGTTCTACAAGCTTTCCACTCGCTTTGCTTGCATAGTTTTCTCGACCCCATTCCCTACCGTTTAAAGCAGGGCTTCTCAGCTAGTTTGGCCTTACAACCCACATTGTTCCTTGGGCAGTGGGTCCCGAGTCAAATTTACTAGAAAATTCCTGTAACACCAGGTGGGGTTGGGAGGGGGGGGGGGGGCGGACAACTGAAAATGTTGTTGACTGGGTGGACTTTTGGGTTGCGACCCACCACTTGAGAAACAGCACTTTAAGGCTCACTGATGTATCAATCGCATCAGTTTACCTTCCTCATGTCGGCAGTGTTCCCGCGCCGGGGAGAGGAGGATGTATGGCGGAGTGCAGATCAAAAACAGAACGGGGGGGACGGCACCGGGGCGGCCTGTGAAAGAAAAACAAGCAGCGTGGAGGAGGGCAGAGCAGCGCTTTGAAGTCCAGAGCAATAGAAATAACGAGCGAGACACGAGGAGGCTGCGACTGCACAGGGCGCCGCCGCTTTCTTCTGCCAGTTGATGGACAGCACTGGGAGAAATGAGATCCAGACCTCGGCTCGGGGGACGGACTGGTACTGGGAGTGTTAGGGGCCAGAGGGGAGGAGACGCTGCGCTTCCGCCGGCCGTGACTCATGCACACACGCACATGCACACTCGCACGGGCCCCCAGAGGAGGTCTGGGGCGAATCCCATGACGCCTGGAGGGGCAGGCGAGAGGAGGGGTGGGGGGGGGAATTAGGGTGGTGCTGGTTATGAGCTTGTAAATTAGCAACAGTGCTGAGGGCCCGGGGGGGGGGGGGACACACACCCATAACGGTGGCATAACACGCATTCACAGGGGCGGCTTGTCAGGCTTGAGATAGGTTCGAGTCCCTGTGGGGTGGAGGGGCTGCTGCTTGAGCTTAAGCGTAGCTACATGGCTACAACATCCAGCTGCGTGCCTTACGAGCAGCTTAACTGCAAAACCAAGACAGCGTGTCGAGCGAACGAGGAATGTTCTAACATCCTGCCGCGGCCAACGCAGACCCGCCCGACAGGCAGAGCGTCCCCCGATCATCGCGGCAACGCCGTCAAGCCGCAGCTCGTCTCGGAAGCGGAGCTGCATCTTTCTTCTTAAGTCGCCTTTACATCCACGTGTGGCATTTGGCTGCACGTTGCGGCCTACCCACTGAAAGCTGTTCAGCAGCCTTATTAACATCCTTCCCCAGTAACTCTGTGCCAGTCAGGAGGCTAGAATGTGCCCGGCTGGGCATGGCGAAAGGGGCATGGTCACTATGTCTCTTCACCCTCCTATTCATACGGCCAGCTGCCACCGAATGCTTCAGGGCCGCCGTCGCCATGGAAACCACCAGTAGCCAGCTTCCCACGGTAAGGGCGCCGAGCACGGCGGAGACAGCAACGGCAGCATGCGCCGGCGTTTGGGCACTGGGGGCTGGCTTATCCTCAGAAGTGACCCTCTGTTCCAACACTCAGGGGGCCCTTTCTTCTCTTGACCCCTGGGGGGGGGCGTCTCGCCTTCTAAACGCACCGTTATCAGGGGGACCCTCATGTCAGGTCGGCTTTGCAGCTCCAGCCCTGACGTACGGCTCCCGGCTGAGCGAGATTAGCAGCCACGCTAAAGTTAAAAAAAAAAAAGCTGGACAATGTGACAGGATGCTGATGAGAGGTACGCTTTGGCGTCATTTAACAGGGGGGGGGGGGGGGGAGGCAGAGAGCCAGGGGTGATGGGAGCAGTGACAAGCAGTAGAAAAACAATGTTTCTATTATTGTTTAGCTAAAAATAAATATGATAATGTATAATTATTTACTCCAATCCATCTTAGCATGTTTTTGGATTGTGCATAGGACAAGAGGAGACAGAAAATGAAGGATGGATGGATGGATGGATGGATGGATGGATGGATGGATGGATGGATGGATGGATGGAAGGAAGGGTAATTAATCACCCAATACTCAGCCATGATGGCTTCTGGTCATTCTGATTCACAGGCAACTTTAGGCAAGGCATGTGCTGACCTGGCTACTCAGAACAGACCAGGCTTTGATGCCTGATAACTGGATTGGGTTAGAACTCCCCACTCCTGCCCCCCGCAGGTGGTCAAAGTGGAGGCATCTCGCAGGGCACATTGCTCATTTAAGGGTTAAAGACATGGACCAATTACTCCCCAGGGGGCACCACCGTTTGGGGGGGGGGAGCGAGGGATTACCTGTTACCACACTATGATAAGCTCACGTGAGCCTCCTCCCTTCCAGCTCGCTGTTCAGATCTCAGCTGCTGCTCAGAGGGAGCTGGTAAGGGCAAAAATCCTCATTAGGAGGAAAAAGGGAGTGTCTATGTGTGTGTGGGGGGGGGGGGGTCAGGAATGGGATGAGATGGAGGGAATAGAGGGAGAGGATGCTAATTGAAAGGAGAGGAATGTGGGGGGGTGTAAGAGGGGGGTCAGAGAAAGCGATTGAGAGAGAGAGAGAGACAGAGAGAGAGAGAGAGAGAGACAGAGTACTAGAGGGTTAGTGGAGCTTTGTAATGTTCTGGCTGAAAAATTAATCTGTGACAGTGGGATCCAATGGCAGAGTGACCTCCAGGGGGGAAAAAAGAATAAGCAAGGGAGGTCTCCCCCACAAGAAAGACAGCAAAACGAGGAGGCGGGGGGGGAGACAGACGCTGGGGCCACAAGAAGAGGGGGGGTGGACACCAGTGACAAACTGAATCGGCAAAGGGGTAGGCAAGTGGGAACAAGAGACAGGGCGGAGGGCAGAGAGAGAGAGAGAGAGAGAGAGAGAGAGAGAATGACAAGGACAGACTGACACATGCTGGGGGAGGAAAAACAGAGAGGGAGAGAGAGAGAGAGAAAGAAAGAGAGAGAGGGTGGGCACTGGCATAGAGGGTTGCCCAGTTTCCAACGATCTTTGCTGGAAGGACAAGCGAGCCAGACGCCTGCGTGCCTCTCCTCCCGCTCTGACGAGCCCTCCAGCCCTGCAGGTCGAGTGCCCCTGACCCCCCTCCCCGGCTGCACGCCGCAGGTCATCCCCATCGACGCCAGTGCCTGGTCCACACCAAACCATGAAGAGACCCTGTGACTACAGCTCCCCGGACACGGACGGCGAGGAGCTCATCGACGTCGGCCAGGAGGACGCGTTCTGGTGAGACTGACCCCGAACCGAGGGCCCCGGTGGGGTCTGGCCTAACCCCCGCTGTAACCAGATTGCTGTGACGGTAACCGGTTCTGCTTCATCCCGCTGACTTATGCTGTATTTTGGCGTACAATAAGAAAATTAAATATCGTATTTGGTTTAACATAGGCTACATGTGTCGTGTAATAGCTGTGCCTTGTTGTGTACCTATGCATCTATTTAATTCGAGATGTGTATCTGTTTATTTATTTCATATGTAACCCTCCCTTTCACAAACAAATAGCACATGTCTAAAAATCTATTCTCTGTTTTGCATTTTGCGCTGCACCCTGACTTTTGAATTTTCTAAGGGCTCTGCAAATCAGGCGCAGACTGGCACTAGTAGTTGAAAAGATTGGGAGAAAGTCAACGCAAAGCCCCTTTGATATGGGGGCGCGGGACGAAAGTTTGTTGCTTTCCCACTTTGGGCTTTAGAAATGTTTTAGGGGCAAACGGACGTATTTGCTACAGTGTTGGCAAATGTTAAATGTCAGATTTTGTCACCAATGAGATCTAAAAGCTTTAAAAGGCTGAATAAGAAAAGGCAAAAAAAACTATATTTAAAAAATCTGACAGCAGTTTAAATCTGAAATATTATATATAAATTACAGATTTTCATTTCCTTGTAAAGGCCAAGGAAACGCTGAGATTCAGATAAAACATATTTCTGACAGAACATGATTGTACTATTTCATGTAAATGTAAGTGTCTTTTAGTATTTTTTACAATGCTGCTTTTAATTAATATGCAACTTCCACGTATCATTGGTATAATTGTTAATTTTTGCATGCAAGTCAAAATGTCTTTGTTTAAGAATTTGAATGTAAGAACGTAATTGTACAGTCGACCAAGCCAGAAATGACATCTGCATAGAGATTCATTTTACTTGCCTTGCCTAAATGGTTTCTGTTTTTAATAAGTTTGCAAATGCTGAAGGTTGTTATTGATCACTCACTTTTTAAGGAGCCAGCGGTCTGTCCCCTATCTGACTGACACAGACGTTCAGCAGGGACGTGTTTTAGCGTAAGGTGACACTTTGTCACATTGACGGAGGTGCTGTCAGCCTGCTGTCCTGCAGCACAGCCTTGCTGCCCCCCTACTGTCACATTTCCTTACGCAGTCTTGCAAAGGCCTGCACGGCTGTACATGCCGTTGATTGTCAGGGGGGAGGGGGGGGTGGCCTTGCCATGAGGACGCAAAGCTCACGGAGACCCGCCTCTCTGCCTGTCCCTGCAGCCCTGTCACCGGCTCCATCTCCCCAGGCAGCACCTCGCAGATCCTCGCCCGCAAGAAGCGCAGAGGGGTAAGCAAGCCACCGCCGGCCTTGATGCACAACAGGCAGGCTGCAGTCGGCACCCACAGTCATTTGCTTGCAATTACCGGATCGCGGCCTTTTGGTTCCGTCGATCCCAACTGACGCTGTCACGAGCCACAGATCTGAGTGGGCGGCTGCCCTGGGCTGCATCACCCTCACCGACTGACTCTTTGTGCAACACCTCACTCCTGTCCCTTATAACCCTGTGCTGCCCATCCATCCATCCATCCATCTATCTATCTATCTATCTATCTATACATAGAAAGTAAAAGCAGCTTTTGTGAGGAGCTGCATCTTAGAGTAATAATTACCCAGTGACTGCTTAATAATCAAACATAATATACAGTGATGATTATGCAGTGAGTGTTTAATAATCAAACATAATATACAGTGATGATTATGCAGTGACTGCTTAATAATCAAACATAATATACAGTGATGATTATGCAGTGAATGCTTAAAAATGAAACGTAATATACAGTGATGATTATGCAGTGAGGGCAGGGCTGCACATGGAGGTCTCTGCATCACCCCTCTTCCCCTGTTTCTTAGATCATCGAGAAGAGACGGCGAGACAGGATTAACCACAGCCTGTCAGAGCTCAGGCGTCTGGTCCCCAGCGCCTTCGAGAAGCAGGTGACAGCCCCCTCCCCACACACACACACACATCCCCGCTGCTGGGTCTCGCCATTCGTTAGCTCGTTAGATCATTAGCTGCACCGCAGAGGCGGAAAAGTTGGCCAGGGTGTTTATAGATAAACCGCGCTCAGGCACAGGCGGCATTAGCCACGGCGCGTTAAGGGCCTCATGTTCCACGCTGCTTGCCTGAACATGCCGGCGTCGGGCCTGGTGTGGGATGGCATTCAGCCCATAATCATCTCCCTTCCAGGGCTCCTCCAAGCTGGAGAAGGCCGAGATCCTCCAGATGACAGTGGACCACCTCAAACTGCTGCATGCCATGGGGGGAAAGGGTACGTCCGTCCGTCCGTCCGGGAGGGAGGGAGGGAGGGCTGTAAAGAATTGGGGGGGCAGAGGGGTTTGGGACAGGGAAGAAGTGCAAAGGCTCTAGGTGGGCTGGCAGCGAACCTGTATCTGACACTGCAGCATGTGGACGTAGATCTAAGCCGGACTTATGCACCGGCTAATCTGGGCTCTAGCTCCGGGCCCCAAGTTGCAAGGCGCCCCAAATCTTTTTTTCTTCTTCTGATTGACAGCATTATTTTGTGCTGTAGGTAGGGGGCCCCAGCTAAAGCTTATGGGAAATTGTGCAATTGCAGGCCCAACATTGTGCAATGATTTGCCCCTGTGCATTTGACAGGTGTCAACACTGTTCACTTTTAAAGCTCGGTTAAAAACACATTTTTATTCTTTGGCTGTTAATTCAGTGTTGGGGCTGCCTAGTGTTATGATGTTGTGTGTTTATCCTCTTTGCTTTTCTGATTTGTACAGCACTGTGTGTCAGCTCTGGTTGTCTGAAATGTGCCGTAGAAATGAACTGAACTTGAAGGGCCCCCACCCCCTAAATTCAGTCCTGACAGGAATAATAGTTCATAGGGGAGATGCTGATTGGATGTCCTGTGCCCCCCAGGGTACTTCGATGCCCGTTCGCTGGCTGTGGACTACAGGACGCTGGGCTTCCGGGAGTGCGTGGGGGAGGTGGTGCGGTACCTCAGCTCGCTGGAGGGCATGGAGGCCCCCGACCCCATCGGGGCCCGGCTGGTGTCCCACCTGAGCCACTGCGCCACCGAGCTGGATCCCCTGCTCCAGAGTCCGGCTGGTCTGCCGTTCGGCCCCTGGCCCTGGGCCGCCTTTCCGGGCTCGGCGGCCCCCGCTGCAGCGGCGAGGCCTTTCGCCGGACCCCCACCCCGCCGGGAACTGCCAGCCCACACTGCAACTCTTCTGGGCAGCTACCCCACACACAGCCTGCGCGCTTCTGCCATCGGCAGCCTGCCGGCCGCCCCCCCCACCACCATGCTGGGCCCTGCCTTGGCCACCGTGCACAGGGTACCCCCGCTCCCCTCCCCCACCCACAGACTGTCGCAGCCCTCCCCGGAGTCCCGCGGCACCCCGCCCCTCCTGGCTTCCCCACCTCAGCTGTCCTTCAGGCCGTTCGCCCCTCTGGGCTCCGCCTCCGGGCAGCGGCGGTTGGGCACCGGCACCAGCAAGGCCTCGCCGCACTGGGGCACGGAGATTGGGGCCTTCTGATCCGCTCGCCCCCCGGCTTGAGCAGGAGACGAGAGCGGCTTCAAGACCTCCGTCCACAACCACTATCCCCCTAAACCTCCACCCCTCTCAGTGAACTGAAGATATATGCATTTCACCATGGGATCCAGTGACTCTCCAAACGGTCGTTTACCTTACATCCTAGTTGCCTACATAATGCTTATCCAAAACAATTTCTTTACCCATATATGCAGCTGGACAATTTACCGAAGCATTTCAGGTTATGTACCTGGCTCAGGGGTGCAACAGCAAGAGGAACGGCGACATTCAGGTTACGAGCGTTTGGCTTAAACCTCTACATGCTGCACGTTAAAGGAGCCTCGGTGGGGCACCGCTGGGATTTGACCCCAGAACCTCCTGTTCGACAGCGCAGTTGTATAGCGGCCCAGCACACGGATATGAAATATTCAGCTCATCGGCCCTCCATGTGCAGCCTTCAAGGCAGGATCAAGAGATCCGGGCCGCAGGGTGATGGACAAGAGGTTCCAGATGATGAGAGGAAACTGGAACAAGGTTGAAAACACACAGGATAGTTTGTCCTGACTCACCCCTTCTTAAGGATTAAAGGACCCCTCCCCCCGCAATAAGCAGTCCGGGTGGGTGGAAAAACTCAGAACTTGCCTCATCCAAGCTCTCACACCCAAATATCTCAGAGTAATATTTTAGACAAGAACCGCAGCGAAATTTGGTGTGTCTGTCTTTGGTTTTTCTCCCTGTTTGTTTGTTTGTTTGATGATGGATTGTTTTGGTAATGCCTTTTCTTCCTTGTAATTCTGCTTCAGCGTTTAAACACATTTTATAATGTTGAATGATCCTTTTATATTTGGCGCCTGTTAAGAGGCTTTATGTTGTGGGCTTCTTGGATGATATTAAAAGGAATGCCTGAGAAGACGAGACGGAGCAGAGAGGTTTTTTTTTCTGGTTCAGCAGCGCTGTTTCTGTGTGTTTGTGCGTGTTTGGTTGGCATGTTCACTGGTGTGCTGTGTTGGTGCGAGAGAAAGAGAGAGAGAGAGAGAGAGAGAGCACGTCCAGTACAAAACATGTGAGCCAATCAAATGGGAGAGGCATTCAAAAGGAGGATTAAAGCTCCACCTCCTCTCCACTGCCCAACCAGCACCTTGGTTTCTGTGTATGGGCATTGTCATGGTATTTGCAATGGGTCCTAAACAGTAGAAGAGCAAAAGCAAGTGCTGAAATCTGGTGGCTGGTCAACGCATCCCAGGATAGTTCCTGGGGGTTTAACGTTTAAGCTCATATCCATGCATCCACATACGAATTGTGAATCTGGACCCCAGCATGCAGGGAACACGCTCTGCATGGTGTTTGACACAACATGTTTGATATAAATGTCATTATTAGCCCTTATATTTACGAAGCTGAGCATTTCTCCGCAGTATGCATGAGAGTCGGCTTTGATGCGTCCCATATGAGGGGCCTAGAATGACGAAATGCAGGAAAGGGGGCTGATGACACGTCACCCTGGCAACACGAAGATCATCTGGCTGCCCAGAGCTCCTCTGGGAACTTGGGAGGGGTGATATGATGCTGCTACTGAGCAAGTCCACGTCAATGAACGTCACAAAGTGCGTCCTTCATGCCTAAGCCACTTCCTGTTAGCCGTTACGTTAGGGTGACCAGATAATCCATTTCAGGGAGGACACTTTGTGTTACTTCAGGTTTTACAAACTACTTTAAAACTGAAAGGCTCCCGTGCTCGACTAAATAGTTCAGTTCTTCTTGTCCTTTGACTGGTTTGTTTCCTTGATTGAAAGTCTCATCCAGCTGTTTCACATTAATTAGTATTAGTGACACGTGCATGATTATGGGAGACTGACCAATCAGCATACAGCAAGACCTCAGTGCTTAAATGAAATCCAGGCCCTTTTAGTTTGAATGGTACTTTTTCAGATCCTGTCCTAGCTGAGAGTGTCCTCCCTGACAGGGATTATCGGGTCACCCTACATTACGTGGCTAACTGGTTTAAGGTCATTTTCATATCTGCATGCTGAAAGCTATGATTTTTAATTTAATATTTGCGTTTGTCAGGAAAGCAGCCACAAATGTAGCAATTATAATATTTGTTGCAGCCTTTTAGGATGGCAAATAAGGTGAAATTTTATTGGAAATTCATATTTCTGCCTGGTTGGAATTAAAATCTAATAGCGGTGGGGATACGCAGCCTGATTTTAGTAAATGGGAAAGAGTTCAGCCAAACGTGTGTTTCATCGTGCCAGTTGCCTGAAATACTGGCAAAATCTAATCTGCAGATCCGAATGAGTTGAACAAAATTATTTAAACTAATTCCATCTATTTTCCATGACCGTTGATCCAGCACGAGGTCACGATTTAAACCACCAGTGTCCAATTACTCCATTCTACCCGCAAACAGAGTGAAACGGCAACAGAAGATTAATAACCCTGTCTAACGTTAAAAAACGGCGCCTGAGAAAGGCAAATGTTTGCAGTGTGAGGGACAAAGGGCGCTCCATCATGCTGAAAAAATGACAGTAATAGCTGACATGCATGCTGCACAATAAAAAGCATCTCTTGATATCAGTGGCTGGGCCGGGGGCTCCGAAGTCTGCAGTGTGACACGGGCCTGCAGCTACATATTCGCATCGCCGATGTATTCAGCGCGTTCACGGGATGAAAGGAGCAGAGGGCGGAAAGACCCGGAAAAGGCACTGGGCCCTTTTGTAACCGTTGCAGCCCTTTGGCATGACTCCTGCGCAACGTCCCTTTCAGGCATCTGATTCGGAGTGGGGAGGTGTCAGCGGGGGGGGGGGCGAGGTGGCATAATTCTCACCCACAGCGAGAGATTCAGCAGAAAACAACCCCCGATGAGGAGGAGGGACGGGGAGCACAGTCGCGGTGGCTGATACGGCAGTGCTGCTGCAGTGCCCAGTGCATGATGGGAAACACCTATTGTGCCCCAGTGAATTGCTGAAGCAGAAAGGAACCAAAACATGCCTCAAATTAAAGTGGGGGCTGAACAGGAACTGTGTGGGGGTGGGCAGCCCTCATATGAGATAGACAATTTACAGTTTCTTTACTTAGTAGATGCTTTTATACAAAGTGAAAATTGAAAGCAGTGTCAGACAGTCCCTAGAGCAATTTGGAGTTAGGGGCCTCGCTCAAGGGCCCAAAGCTCTCTGTAAACCAGCGGCCATAGACACAGAGTCACAGTACAGTAGTACTGATAGTACTAACATTTTATAGAGAGAATATAAATAAACCCACCTTGGCTAACACTGGTTCAGTCTGTAGTGTCAAATGTATCTGAAGACTCAACGTCCGCAGACCAGTTCCTCAAACCTTTAGAACTCTTTGTTCTAAATTGGTCCCGAATTGGTCTCCAGATCTGAACTTGTGTTCTGCAAACTTCAGGGGGGTTGAGTCAGACCGTGACACCCTTCAGCTGCCTCGGGGTTCACAGCGAAGGAGCGGGGGGTGTTTCTAACATGTCCCTGGACACTGTTCCTTTTGCATCAGCATTATAAGGACTGGACTGATATTGTGACCCTGGACACGTTGTGGTGAGATGCATGTTTAAACAGCCCCCTGAGAAAAAGGAACGTTCAGTGACCATGAAGAGCCCTCAACTGTAAACAGAAGTACAGCAAACAACAAGAGGCCTCCTGTCAAACGTTCCCCTCACACAACACAAACTTGGCACAGCTCTGGGGGCGGCGGTGGTGGTGACCGGAGACTCGTGTGTGGAAGTCGGACGGCGGCCGCATACGAGAGCGCAGATCCGCCGCGACTGAAGTGGTCACTCGGCAAACCCCAAGTGAAACAAAAAGCACATTCCTGGGATTGGACGGGAAACTTGTTTTGGGCCAATCACGAGCTTGTTTATGAAAAGAGTGGCCCCGTCTGCATTTGTGTGGGCGCGTTCGTGTGTGCGGTCACCAGGACGTGTTTCTCCCATTGTGTCTCCGGCCGCTTATATGTGCAAGGCCTCCATTGCCCTCCCTCGACAGCGAGACGCTTCACGGGTGCCTGACGAGAGGCTGTTTATTTTCTCAGGCCCAGAGCTGAAACGTGGTGTTTACGAAAACACGGATCACGCGTCCTGATTTTATCTCTGCGCTGTTTACGGCAGTTCCCACAATAAATGGCACCAGATTCCTCCAGACGGCCCTGTGTCCTTCTTGTCATTTGCCCATATACTAATTCCCCATCATCATCTTTTTAAAGTACCTAGGGGTCGGTTGCTTTCTAATTAAGGTGGCAAACTGGCAGGACGGCCTCCCCTGCCATGATTCACTCATCCTGTGTAATTCTGGCATGGGGATGAGCCCCGGCCTGGGAACACTCGCTCTCCAGAATGATGCTAGGCCGCTTGCTGGCTTGCACGTCCGTTCATACTCACTTGATTTGATTTGTGTGCGTGCGAGACAAAGTGGCTAGAGGCTGTGTGTGTCTGCATTCATAATCTCAGTGAATCAGTTTATGCTCAGCTGTGAGTGTGTGTGTCACTGCCTAATTCTGGTAATACAGTATGTGTGTGTGTGTGTGTGTGTGTGTGTGTGTGTGTGTGTCCGGCCTGCTGTCCTCTCCGGCCGCAGGCGGCAGCCCGCATGGGCGAGGCGGAGCGGGCAGGAGCGTGTGGGGGATCTGGGGCGGCTGGGCAGAGTGGCGAGCCGCCCCTGGACTCTGGCGTGAGCGACGGGAGGCGTGACGGCGGAGTGCTCCCAGACCTGGCACTTTTCTGGCAGCTGAGCCACAGCCTGATGCCACAGGCTTCCAGGAAGGGTGACCACAATCACACAGGGTGACTGTTCCCACGGGGAGGGGTCCCGCGGCCCCGAGGGAAGGGGGGAGGGGTCGGTCACACACACACAGCCGCTGCCCGCCTGCCTCCTCCCCCAGGCTGTGACGCAGATCGTAATTCATATTTGTGAGGACAGACTCCGATAGCTGGGGCCCAGTTTGTAACTGCTGACCTGTACGTAACGAGACCAGGAGCCCCTTCATGAGGAGCCTCGGTTACCCCAATCGAAAAAGGCCAGAAGAAGGCAAACTGGCAGCGCAGAGGTAACGTAACAGATGAGAGCATGGCCTGTGAGAATGCTCTCCAGAATGGGAATCAAACTCCAAATTCACTAAACACTGACCTCTTGTGGATGAAACAGAAAACGTTTTTCGATCTACAAATTTACCCATCGATGCATCTTTCAACCACGCAGCACAGGGCCATAGGACGCGGGCCACGAGGTAGGGGCCGTGTCATATTCAGAGAATCCTGCTTGTCAAACTGCACTGTGGGTGAAAACAAGAGTACCCAGTGTACTGCTGTACAACCTGTGGGGAAAAGAACGCCAAACACAAATGCATTGATATTCCTAACAGCAAGGCTTACAGTAAATGTGTGCCTGAAAATAATCACATATATTGATATCCTAATATTACATAAAACAACTATATTGCAAGATAAGAAATATAATGCTAGCATAAAATTATATAATCTTTTATTACCTAAATTTGTAATGTAAGCTTGACAGAGGGGCAAACTTGAAAACACTTGATAAAAATATTCCACTTTTTGGTGACAAAAAATGTTTCCGCTCATGATGCCTGGTTGTTTCTGCTGAACACACCTTGATCTCCCGGGTTTCTGTCCCAGGATAGAGCAAAGCTGCAGACACATATCTTAGACTCCAGGGCGGCGCTATACCAGGCCCCTCGCTACATCGTGATGACACATGGCGACTCTCTGGTATTCTGCTGTCTCTGGCATCAGCAGGAGATGCTGTTCTGGATCCAGTCGAAGTAGTCGGCCACACGGGTGTACACCCCCGGCTTTTTTGCTTCACCACACCCATCCCCCCAGCTGGTGACGCCCATCAGGTACCACCTGCCCTTGGCCTGGCACACCAGCGGGCCCCCAGAGTCTCCCTGGGTGTCAGAGTAAACATGGCGTCACTCCAGGCCGGTCACTCCGTGAGCCGCGACCCCTGACCTTTCCCTTGGCAATGGTCAGGTGACCAGGCCACGCCCCTACTGTACCTGACAGGTGTCGACACCGCCCTCCGGGTACCCAGCACACAGCATGCTGCTGTAGACCTTGTTCTGCAGCAGAAGAGAGTCGCAGTCTTCAGGTGTGAGGAGCGGTTCCTAGGCTTGTTGGAGGACATTGGGAAGGGCACCTTAGGATGGGCAAGAAGCAGATGTGCTGTAAAATCACAGGCTTACCCTGGCTGAAGCCCAGCAACCTCAGCTAACCTTGATCATTGTTGTTATTGGCCAGTAAGTGACTCAATTATAATGCTTTTGCCTGTTGATTGGTTGACAGTCGCAATGACTTGACTACAGTGTTTTGACTCGAAACTTGACTCAGACCCGCCAAATAATGACTTGTTTCCATCCCTGGCAGAAAGCAGATACAGTGAGCCAGCTGGATACCTGAAGCAAGTTTTCCCCATCCGGTGACCGTACAGCTCTGACCCCAGATCTCTGCTTCCTTCTCTTTCTCTGGGAGGCAGATGGACCCCTGCAGAGCTGCAGAAATAAAAGCCAGCACTTGAGCATCCATGCCGACCCAGTTAAGCAGAACAAGACGTGTGGAAGACGTTAGGCAGATGCGCTGCTGCCCTGTGTCACCGCACCGGCTGCAAAATGGGGCGTCTGCTTACAGTAACTAAGACTCCGCCTGAGGTAGTTTAAAGTTTCCCAAGCAGCAAAAAAGAACAAACCAAGGTGGAGGAAGTGAGGCCATTTTAAACAGGCATCCCAAATGACAAAAGCGCAGAGGGAGGATTCCCCTCTGCATCAGCAGTGTGCAGAAGGATAAATGTTAGAACACACTATCTGTGCAGATTTGGTTCCCGTGTTTAACTGGGCTTTTGGTGAAATGCCTCAAGCAAAGACTTAACCCTTGTTAAGCTCTCAGTCGTTGACAGCTTGGGCCGTCCAAATGCATAAGCGAACGAAGTGGCTGCTTAGGGCCCAGCAGCCACCAGGGGGCCCCCCATCTAACCAGCCTGTGCGAACAGGAAGGAAGATGACAAATGACAACTAGGTTAATCAAATTTTGCTGTGGGCCCCGAAACGGGTTTGGTCGGCCCTGGTGACAGCTTCTGGTGAACCAAGATCCCACTCCCCTCAACGCTAAACAAAGTGAAGACATCCTTGGACGTTCTTGAGAAGATCATTCAGAAAAAGCTTCATTCATAATACAGAAAATAAAATGGGTCGTCTCATACAATAACAGTTATGTCTTAGCAGAGACTTTTATCTGAAATCATGTATATGTGTGAAAGCAGGGTCAGACACCCCCTAGAGCAGTGGTCTCAAACTCCAGTCCTGGGGGGCCGGAGCCCTACACAGTTTTTGGTTCACCCTCATTTAACACACCTGATTCAACTCCTTGTGCTAATTACCACACAGCTCTTGAGCTGAATCATTTGTAGTGGAACAGGGAAAGAACTAAGCTACACAGGGCTCCGGCCCCCCAGGACTGGAGTTTGTGACCCCTGCCCTAGAGCAATTGGGGATTAAGGGCTTTGCTCAAGTATCCAATGATGAAATCACTCTGCTGACCATGAGATGTGAACACAGAGGTCTGACCAGCAGAGAGACACACTGCTCACACGGCCACTGTCTCATACCAGTGTATTTAAGGGGCGTCTTCAGTCTGACGAGGGCAACGTCATTTTCAAAGGTGGCCTCATTAAAATCAGGGTGCTTCATCATGAATTCCACCTCGTGAAACTGTGCTGCCTCTGATAATTTCACCACTCCAACTGATATTCTGTAGTCTGATGCATTAGTCTTGCAGTAGAAAACCAAACCAGATTAGGTGGGAACATAGGGCACCAGGTTAACAAGCAAGTTTATGTTAACAGGATCAGTTCAAACATGCTAGGATATATAATAATCAAACCCCATTTATTTTTATATAGCGCCTTTCATAACACAGTTGCCGCAAGGCAGTAGAGGGTGCAGCAGTGCGTTAATACAGACGTGGACCGTAGTAGCAAAAGGAAACTTCACCGTGTTTTTCTTTTCTTAAGATTCTTCAGTAAGACATTGACATGAAGAATTACCCCTGGCCCTCCCCGGCTAATTCCTCTGTCGGCCAGTTGGAAATTCCACAGTCTGTTGGTTTGCAGTTCCTCAGGTGGAATCCAGACACCAGATCCTTCTTAAGGGCTATTTTTGCCGGCAGAGGAGCTGTAATGCGCTGCTTCAGGAAGCACTTTGACCTGCAGAGACGTGCAAAATCGAGCAGAAAGGTTTTCAAGCAGATGTTGATGTTTCTGTTTGCATCTATCGTTCCTGACTGGGCAGGTCGTTCCTCCCAGTCACACCCCTGCAGGTTTCACTGTCGTTACCCACGTGAGCGTTAAAGTCCCTCAGCAGAACAATGGAGTCCCCACAAGGGGGCACCTTCCAACACCCCCTGCAAGGCCTCCAAAAAGGCTGGGTACTCCGAACTGGTGTTTGACGAGTACGCACAGACAAGTCAGAGCCCGTCCCCGACTCAAAACTGAAGGCAGGTGACCCTCTCATTCACCGGGGTGAACTCCAACTCACTGGAACTGAACTGGGGGGCAATAAGTAGTTTCTTTTAGAGAGATAAGGTTCTCTCCTGGCAACCCTTCCAAACAAGCCATACTTGTTCAGTCTATTTCTAATTGTACTGTCATGAACTTTAACATTTAATATGCTGAGTCCTGTAGAGTATGAGATGGATTTTATACAAATCTGTGACTACAATCAAAAATCTAAAAATGTCAGAAGGCTTGTATTATGTTTAGTTTCTAATGGTTAAGGTTAGGGATGGGTAGGGGTTAAGGTTGTCATTGTTGTCATTGTTAGGGTTTTGCCCATTGAAATGAATGGATGATTCCCACAAAGATATGACTACAAGTCTGTGTGTGTGTGTGTGTGTATGTGTGTGTGTTTGTGTGTTTGCTTTCCTAGTGTCACATTATTAAACTTGTCACCATGCATTTGTCAATATGGATGTCTGAGTTACTTCTGTCAATGCTAAACAGGCTCCAGAGTTTGAGAGAAGCCGGACACCATGTCCTTCCCAGCTTTTACCACAGGGGGGCGTTGGGAGCATCTTGCTATACTTTACAAATAATTTATTTCTGTAGGGAGGGGTTGAAATTGAATGACCAAAAAGTAGAGGCTTTTAGTCAGGGGTGGATTAATCTATAGGCCTCACACTGGGGAAAAAAGAGCGGTTAAAACGCTGAAATCTGGCCAATCAATCTGTTCATACCATACAGTCTTACTGCCCCCTACATTGATTATTAACATCGCATCATTTTTTATTCTCTCTTCCTTTCTCTTTTGGTTCCATAAATCGGCACGAGTAGCCCGCTTTGGGGCCCCAAGCTATGTCAGCCTTAGGCCCCCCAGAGAAGTTAATCCACCCCTCCCTTTAGGGTCAAAAGCAAAGGAAAAATACAAGACATTTAGGGAATCTGGGGTGTATTTCATACTGAAAAAAGCCAATTAAAATGACAGTTTTATAGCACGTAGTTCATGAAATGAAAAAGAGCTGGTCCGGTAGGGCCTAACCCACTCCAGCACCCGTAACTTACTGGTACTTAGCAGGGGAATAATTATCTGTGGTGAAGGTAGTAGAACTGCCATGCTGGGTATTTCATTAATGCTTCAGGTATACTAATTTGTGCTTAGACAGACGTTTCTTTCTCATCACATTACAGGAAATTAAAACTTCATAAATTGATACAGATATACACTCACCTAAAGGATTATGAGGAACACCATACTAATACGGTGTTTGACCCCCTTTCGCCTTCAAAACTGCCTTAATTCTACGTGCCATTGATTGAACAAGGTGCTGAAAGCATTCTTTAGAAATGTTGGCCCATATTGATAGGATAGCATCTTGCAGTTGATGGAGATTTGTGGGATGCACATCCAGGGCACGAAGCTCCCGTTCCACCACATCCCAAAGATGCTCTATTGGGTTGAGATCTGGTGACTGTGGGGACCATTTTAGTACAGTGAACTCATTGTCATGTTCAAGAAACCAATTTGAAATGATTCGAGCTTTGTGACATGGTGCATTATCCTGCTGGAAGTAGCCATCAGAGGATGGGTACATGGTGGTCATAAAGGGATGGACATGGTCAGAAACAATGCTCAGGTAGGCCGTGGCATTTAAACGATGCCCAACTGGCACTAAGGGGCCTAAAGTGTGCCAAGAAAACATCCCCCACACCATTACACCACCACCACCAGCCGGCACAGTGGTAACAAGGCATGATGGATCCATGTTCTCATTCTGTTTACGCCAAATTCTGACTCTACCATTTGAATGTCTCAACAGAAATCGAGACTCATCAGACCAGGCAACATTTTTCCAGTCTTCAACTGTCCAATTTTGGTGAGCTCGTGCAAATTGTAGCCTCTTTTTCCTATTTGTAGTGGAGATGAGTGGTACCCGGTGGGGTCTTCTGCTGTTGTAGCCCATCCACCTCAAGGTTGTGCGTGTTGTGGCTTCACAAATGCTTTGCTGCATACCTCGGTTGTAACGAGTGGTTATTTCAGTCAAAGTTGCTCTTCTATCAGCTTGAATCAGCCGGCCCATTCTCCTCTGACCTCTAGCATCAACAAGGCATTTTCGCCCACAGGACTGCCACATACTGGATGTTTTTCCCTTTGCACACCATTCTTTGTAAACCCTAGAAATGGTTGTGCGTGACAATTCCAGTAACTGAGCAGATTGTGAAATACTCAGACCGGCCCGTCTGGCACCAACAACCATGCCACGCTCAAAATTGCTTAAATCACCTTTCTTTCCCATTCTGACATTCAGTTTGGAGTTCAGGAGATTGTCTTGACCAGGACCACACCCCTAAATGCATTGAAGCAACTGCCATGTGATTGGTTGATTAGATAATTACATTAATGAGAAATTGAACAGGTGTTCCTAATAATCCTTTAGGTGAGTGTAGGTTTATATAGATATAGATAGATTTAGATATATATCGATATAGACTGGTATAGATATAGATATAGATATAGATTTAGATATATATCGATATAGACTGGTATAGATATAGATATAGATATAGATATAGATATAGATATATAGACTGATATAAACAGATACCGGTTATATCCGTTCCAATCAGATGGAATGAATGTAAAGAAGGAACACAAGAGGTGCAGGGTGCCAGCCAGCTGGCAGTGATCTACGTCTGGAGACAAGATCTGGAGAACGTCATTTCTGGGGAAGTCCACGTCTTCCATGAGCTCTCGGTAACAATCTGGGAGACCACAAGGAGCTCTCCCACGCATGACAGTGGGTTTCTAATTTGGAAAAAGCGATAAGACAAAGCAGCAGTTTGAGCTCGTCCCCAGAGACCAGCCAAATATAGGAACAACACACACGTTCTCATTCTTCAGCTGAATCTGCCTGTCGCTTAATGTGAGCAACTGAAGGCAAAGTGAACGCTGAGGCCTTTAGCTTTCATTAGAGTAAACAGGCAGGAGTAAAGTGCAATGCTGAGGCCTTTAGCTGTCATTAGAGTAAACAGGCAGGAGTAAAGTGCAATGCTCTTTATCATAGCCAATAAGGTTACAGTTACACAACCATACTGTTTAAAAAACTACCTATATTTACGGCAAAATACTGGCAGCTGTGGTTGCCAGAATTTCACATTAAAATGTGCAGAAAGGATCTATTCTGTTTTACGGTCATCTGTAAAAAAATATATATAATAATAATAATTATATATATATTATTTTCAGTGTGGCATGTTGGCTCTTAAACATAAAAACTACACACAAAAAAAACATCCTCCACTGGATTTGAAAAATGAAAGGCAGGCAAACCCAGTCACCCCTTGCTCCATATCTCTCAACAAACAATTAAATAAATACTGATGCTTAAACCATTTGATTATATTGTGAAATAAAGAGAATTACTAACAGAATAAGAAATAAGAAATTCTTTAATTCCCCGCCTTTGCAGAAACTCAAGAGCAGATCCCAGTTCCCCTGGATAGCCAGCGTTGAAACAGTAATAGCTGGCGCCCATTGTTCACGGCGCTGAGATGAGGCTGCAATGTGGGCGGCTGCAGTCCTTCAGTAGATGCTCAGCGTGAACATTTTTGTAGCAAGTAAAGTAGCAGGAAGTGCCTACAGTCAAACATAATAGATACAAAAGTAACATCACCCTTCAACAAGCACCGGTCACAATACTGTTTGTGCACTTGGTCTGCACTTCTAAAAATTGTTTATGTATAAAGGAGGCAAGAAGAATAATCGCCACATCTTTTAAATCTTCAGAGCAGCCCTCTAGCTGACCTGTGATCATTTCTAGTTCAGCAGCAGCAATACTGGCTTCTTCCTCGCTGCATCACTTTCAAACTGCTGAAACCATCTTCCTCTTTGTCTGATTCTCCGTAGTCTCAAAAAATGTTAATTCCCGGTTGACACAGCCATACGTGTCTTGAACTGCTGCTTTTCATTACACTGGGATCTGCTCAGTATCTAACACATGCTTGCATTTTCTGATTTTTAGTATGTCAGATCTTCTGACATTGTCACCACGGTTCTGAAGCAGTTTTACCAGTGAATAAATGTCTATTAGGTATTAAGCAGTCTAACTGCATGAGGAAGAAGCTCCTTCTGAGCCTCTCAGATCTCACAGAGACAGCAGAAGCGCTTTCCAGACCTCAGCCTGGTAAAGAGGCAGCTTGGGTTGTTGGTGTCCCTGTGGATTCTGGCAGCTCTGCTCCTGCATCATCTGAGGTTCATGTCCTGCAGGGAGGGCAGATCAGCCTTGCAGATGCATTCAGCTGAACGTACCACCCACTGCTGAGCTTTACGCTCCAGGGCAGAGCAGATACCAGAGCAGGTTGTGATTCCTATGGAGAGTATGCTCTCTAATGCTCCAAAGTAGAAGGCTCTGAGAATGACTGGTGAGACCTTCAACCATCTCTCTCAAGATGGTACAGCGGATGCCTGGCTTTAGATGACTGGATCTACAGGGGTAGATGCTGTCGACTGGGACTCTTTCTACACTGAGAGGGTAGTATGCGCCTGAAGTCCACCACCATCTCCTTAGTCCGACAGGCAGAGATGTTCACGAGTCATAAGGCCCATTTCTGACATACTGGCAGTTTCATTATGTGGTTGTAGTAACAGCTAGTTGGTCTAATTCTATTTGGAAGATTGTCAGCCTGTGCATTCCGTCAGCACCCGCAATATTAAAAAGGTTTATGTATCATAATCAAAGGTTTATGTATCAATATCAAATTACAAACTATGACCTAAGAATGTTTTAGTCTCCTGTAAACCACTGATGGGTCACTGGGTTTAGATATGTCCACTTGTCTGTTTGCTTTTGAGAACCTCAGATATAACCTTCTCCCTCTTAGTTATTCCTACAGTATATTGTCAAGACCTGTTCACCTCACCATGCACTTCTTAGCCTTGCGACACACACTGAGATTCGGTTAATTCTGCTGACATAACATTAAATATACTATCTAAAATACAGCTGGTTGGAAAATATTAAATATTAAATATTAAACTATTAAACCCCTTGAGCAATATTATTTTCCCAGCCTAAAAATTGGCTAAAACAAATCAGGGATATAATTCAGGCGTTTATTAATAGTTTTTTTTTTTCCATTTTGCATGAATATTATTATTTGACCGGATTTACTTAATATTATGAGTAGATGATTATTTTTGTGACTGAAAGTTACCCCCCCCCCCCCAACCCCCCGGTGCCCCTGCCCCCCTCCCACATTCCACTCTCTATGGCTGAATTACTGCACCAGATTTGCCAAAACAGATTAATTGAAAGAAGGCTTATTAAAATTTATTTATAAATGAGCATATCATATATAGCACTATTGTATAGTTACACTTTTACACAATGACACATGGTGACTCTCTGGTATTCTGCTGTCTCTGGCATCAGCAGGAGATGCTGTTCTGGATCCAGTTGAAGTAGTCGGCCACACGGGTGTACACCCCCGGCTTTTTTGCTTCACCACATCCGTCCCCCCAGCTGGTGACGCCCATCAGGTACCACCTGCCCTTGGCCTGGCACACCAGCGGGCCCCCAGAGTCTCCCTGTGTGTCAGAGTAAACATGGCGTCACTCCAGGCCGGTCACTCCGTGAGCCGCGACCCCTGACCTTTCCCTTGGCAATGGTCAGGTGACCAGGCCACGCCCCTACTGTACCTGACAGGTGTCGACACCGCCCTCCGGGTACCCAGCACACAGCATGCTGCTGTAGACCTTGTTCTGCAGCAGAAGAGAGTTGCAGTCTTCTGGTATGAGGAGCGGTACCTGTGCTTGCTGGAGGATGTCGGGAAGGGAACCTTAGGACGGGCAAGAAGCAGATGTGCTGTAAAGTCACAGGATTACCCAGGCTGCAGCCCAGGGGCCTCAGATAACCTTGATTTACACCAGTGGTTCCCAAACGTTCTCTGCAGGGCCCCCCTTTTCTAGATAGGAACATTATTGAGCCCCCCCCATTCAAACTACACAGGTTCAGATTCAAACTTTATTTGAAATACAACTCACTTTTCTAATTGAGCGAAACAAATGCAATTACAAAATACAAATGGCGCAATTTCACCACTGTGGGAGAAAAAATGTTGGCGGCTTCAACCAATTAAAAATAAGAGTCCAGCATAAGTTTGAAATTATGCAAATACAGATTTAACATTGCTGTTAATATTCATTGGCGTACACAAATTAAAGTTTGTCTTGCGTTTACCGCATTTTGTTTTTAATAATCGCAGGTTTCAGCCTATACTATACAACAAAACAACACTAAATCATACCCATTAACTGATAGTCTCCCTGCACTTCATGTAGAAAATTTTAAACCTCGTTTTTCATGATATGGATAGAATTTACCTGGTAAAATAAAGTTTAAATAAATTACATAAATGCTCTAATAGTACACGTAAGCTAGTGGTTTATTTATTGTTAGTTACTGTAATGTTGCGCTGCTTTATTTGTTTAATCGTCCAGTCTGTGAAGACACACGTCCCTGAGGTTATCCCATTGTTGTGCTCCCCCGTAATACCTCTGCGCCCCCCAATTTGGGAACCACTGATTTACACAATGATCAGGGACGGTACTGGGCAGTGAGCGATTCAATCATAATGTTTTTGGCTGATGATTGGCTGACAGCTTTAACTGTCACAACCCCGCCCCCCTACAACTTTTACTGTTTGACATATTGTCCGTTGCTCCAAAGAAATCCTCTGACTATATTAATGTGCCTCTGGCAAGGAGGACAAGTTCACTATGGATTCCCTGGGCTTTATGGTTAGCAGAAAGCAGAGCTGGGGACTCACTGTCACTGACTTGACACTCGACTCGGACCAAAGTCACAAATTTGATGACTTCTGACATGACAGCTAAAATGATAGAAAGACTTGGACTTGAGGACAAATAACACGAGACTTGATTCAAACTACAGTGTTTTGACTCGAGACTTGACTCAGACCCGCCAAATAATGACTTGTTTCCATCCCTGGCAGAAAGCAGATACAGTGAGTCGGCTGGATACCTGAAGCAAGTTTTCCCCATCCGGTGACCGTACAGCTCTGACCCCCGATCTCTGCTTCCTTCTCTTTATCTGGGAGGCAGATGGACCCCTGCAGAGCTGCAGAAATAAAAGCCAGCACTTGAGCATCCATGCCGACCCAGTTATGGGTTAAGCAGAACAAGACGTGTGGAAGACGTTAGGCAGATGCGCTGCTGCCCTGTGTCACCGCACCGGCTGCAAAATGGGGCGTTTGCTTACAGTAACTAAGACTCCGCCTGAGGTAGTTTAAAGTTTCCCAAGCAGCAAAAAAGAACAAACCAAGGTGGAGGAAGTGAGGCCATTTTAAACGGGCATCCCAAATGACAAAAGCGCAGAGGGAGGATTCCCCTCTGCATCAGCAGTGTGCAGAAGGATAAATGTTAGAACACACTATCTGTGCAGATTTGGTTCCCGTGATTAACTGGGCTTTTGGTGAACTTCTGGTGCGACTTATGAATACAAATGCCATTTTAATCATTGTTAAGTCCAGCGCTATTCAAATCACGGTCCTCAAGATCCAGGCCCTGCTGATTTTCCAGCCTTTTTTACTTGTGAGGCGGGTATGAAGGCTCTGGCCAATCAGAATCAGCAATTATTAAACTATCTACCTGGGAGAACAGAAAACAAGGCCTGGATTTGGAATCAAGGTCCAGACTTCAAGAGCCCTGCCTTAGCCAGTGACATCCAAGGCCGACTGAAGCCATAAATGAACCAAGCGGCTGCTTAGGGTCCAGCAGCCACCAGGGCCCCCCCCCCCCTCATCTAACTAGCCTGTGCAAATGGGAAGGAAGATGACAAATGACAACTAGGTTAATCAAATTTTGCTATGGTCACCGAAACGGGTTGGGTCGGCCCTGGTGACAGCTTCTGGTGAACCAAGATCCCACTCCCCTCAACACTAAACAAAGTGAAGACATCCTTGGACGTTCTTGAGAAGATCATTCAGAAAAAGCTTCATTCATAATACAGAAAATAAAATGGGTCGTCTCATACAATAACAGTTATGTCTTAGCAGAGACTTTTATCGGAAATCATGTATATGTGTGAAAGCAGGGTCAGACACCCCCTAGAGCAGTGGTCTCAAACTCCAGTCCTGGGGGGCCGGAGCCCTACACAGTTTTTGGTTCACCCTCATTTAACACACCTGATTCAACTCCTTGTGCTAATTACCACACAGCTCTTGAGCTGAATCATTTGTGGTGGAACAGGGAAAGAACTAAGCTACACAGGGCTCCGGCCCCCCAGGACTGGAGTTTGTGACCCCTGCCCTAGAGCAATTGGGGATTAAGGGCTTTGCTCAACTATCCAATGATGAAATCACTCTGCTGACCATGAGATGTGAACACAGAGGTCTGACCAGCAGAGAGACACACTGCTCACACGGCCACTGTCTCATACCAGTGTATTTAAGGGGCGTCTTCAGTCTGATGAGGGCAACATCATTTTCAAAGGTGGCCTCATTAAAATCAGGGTGCTTCATCATGAATTCCACCTCGTGAAACTGTGCTGCCTCTGACAATTTCACCACTCCAGCTGATATTCTGTAGTCTGATGCATTAGTCCTGCAGTAGAAAACCAAACCAGATTAGGTGGGAACATAGGGTTAATAATCAAGTTTATGTTAACAGGATCAGTTCAAACATGCTAGGATATATAATAATAAACTCCATTTGTTTTTCAATAGCACCATTCATCACACAGTTGCCCCAAAGCACTTGACTAATGTATTAAATCTATCGTCGGATCTGCGTCCACATGTTTTGGACACTCGGGTGAAGAGAGGAGCTGAGCTGTCAACTGATCACCAGCTGGTGAGTGGATGTGACAGCGGGGGAAGATGCTGGATAGACCTGGTACACAAACGTATAATAAGGGTATTTCTCGGGGCATCTGGCAGAGGCCCCTGTCCAGGAGATCTTTAACTCACTGCCCTTTGCCACCGATTCTGTTCATAATTTTATGGACATAATTTCTAGATGTAGCCAAGGGCGGAGGGGGTCCGGTTCGGGGGCCTCAGGATCGTGTCATTGCTTTTTGCATATGATGAGGTCCTGTTGGCCGGTGACCTGCAGCAGGCACTGGGGCAGTTTGTGGCTGAGTGTGAGGCGGCACAATCAAGACACACTGGAGAGATTATGTCTCCCGGCTGGCCTGGGAACAACTTGGAACCCCCCTCCCCCCCCACGGAGGAGCTGGAGGAGGTGGCTGGTGAGAGGGAGGTCTGGGCTTCCCTGCTTAGACTGCTGCCCCCACAACCCGACCCCGGATAAGTGACAGAAAATGGATGGATGGATGGATGGATGGATGGAGCCCAATGTGCTCCGATTGGTCAGCTTGTCCTACACGCTCCGCCCCTGCCTTGTCATCTACAGACAGATCCTTGCAGGTAGGCAGCTGTAAAGAATCCACTTGCAGAGTCTCCGCAGTTTCAGCAAAACGGTGGTTTATTGGACAGTAAAAAATAATATAATGTAATACAGTGTAGACATACACTGGGTACTGAAAGGCAGCTCAAATACAAATTAAGGACAGTTCTCCACCCCCCTTTATACCCCAAAAGACTCTCCCCAACAAGGTGCTGTGTGTAGGTGTTGTGAGTGAATCTACATATAAAGAGTGACCCCTTGGACTTTGAGGAGCCTGGGGCAGGGATGGGGCAGGACAGGAGGGAGACTTTCTGATCATTGTAATTCAATCATCTTCCTTATCACCCTAGTGGTGCCGACTGGATCCCCCATTCTCTCCCTGGCTTCCCCTTTGATCATTCCCCCTTGATCATTAATAGCTAACACTGTCTGTATCCAAATGATCAACCAAGAACATTGGTTTACTACTTTTCCTTACACAGCCAATAAGGATTGTGGTACGAGGTGACCTCACCATGTAACGGAAGTAAGGGATGGAATTCCAATGAGGCATTTCAGGCAGATTAGAGAAGAGTGGTTTCTGTGGTGCGAGTTACTTCCTGTGGCATGTACTTTGGGCCTTAAGACTTTGCGGACCGCTAACACATAGAGCTATATAACACACTAAAGGATCGGGAAAAAACAGAAAAGCATAGCAGGGCCCTTTTAAGTAACGTAAGGTGCACACTGTGGTCATAGTCAGAGTCCATCAGTGAGCCAGTTAAAGTAAAAGGAATACTGAGATTATTTTTTGTATCATCCGAGCAGTGACACATGAGCATCATACAATGCTTCTGGCATCTGTTTGTGGCAGAGGTGTTGGGGATGGGTGAATCTTACCTTTCCAGACAATGAGCAGCGGTGACGATCCAGCGCAGGCTGAGGATGGACCCTCCGCAGATGTGGCTTCTACCCGATCCGTGCTTCAGCTGCAGGGAGACTTGCCAAGGCCAGGCGCCGGGGGCCGCGTCACGACCCCCCAGGACCTTCTCCTTGCTGTTCCGAACCAAGCCACACTTGGGACCTTCAACAGACCCTGAGCAGCAACCCGATAACTGTGAGGACAAGCTGAGGGGAGCCAGACACACTGCAGCTACGACACCTGGATTATACAGAATTTTTAATGGTACTTTACGAGTATAATGAAGTCAGAGCGGGGAATGATGTCACACCCAAGTTAATCACCGTACAGTACAAGAAGTCGGAAAGCCATATAGCGATACCAGGGACATGTTTCAAACAGCTGGATTTCTTGCTTAGCCAGAAAACTTGTTGGACTTAAGGTATCCCAGTTTACATGGACTTTATCTTTGTTCACTTACTTTTAGACCAAACTACCTTAAATCCAACAAGTTATCTGGCTAAACAAGAAATCCTGCTTTCTGAAACAGGTCACAGTTCAAACCAGGTTCACCATTAGCCATTGTTAGCAATATCAGTTGATAACAACACATTTAGGGTGACCAGAAAATCCATGTCAGGGAGGACACTCTGAGCTAGGACAGAAATTGTAAATTACCATTTCAAATAAAAGGACCTGGATTTCACTTGAGCACTGAGTTCTTGCTGTGTGCTGATTGGTCAGTCTCCTATAATCATGCATGTGTCACTAATGCTAATGTGAAACAGCTGGATGAGTCTTTCAAGGAAACAAACCAATTAGAGTACAAGAAGAACTGAACTATTTAGCCGAGCACAGGAGCCTTTCAGTTTTAAAGTAGTTTGTAAAACCCGAAGTAGCTCAAAGTGTCTCCCTGACATGGATTATCTGGTCACCCTAAATACATTACATGTTAATTTGCGCATACAAACACCCTAGCAACATATCCACAGATAGTGATTGGACAGTACTGTGTGTACAACACATTTAATGAGACACAAATAAAACATAAATGTTAATAAACAGTATATAACTGTATACAGTGTTCACTTCTGTTGATAAAGGGCAGAGCCATCTTGAATTCTGATGTTGGGGTTGAAGAGATTTCTCCGACTTTCCGAGTTGTAATTCTGACTTCTGAGGACATTCTAGTTCAGGGGTGGGCAATCTTATCCGCAAAGGGCCAGTGTGTATGCAGGTATTTGGGGATAACCTTTAGGTCAGCTGTTCAAACTCAGGTGTGACGACTCTTCAGCCAATCAGCCCTCTAATTAGTAATCAAATTAGGGAGTTGCAGCAAAAAACTGCAAACACAGCGACCCTTTCTGGATAAGATTGCCCACCCCTGCTCTAGTTTAAATTTGCGACTAGGAACTTGGGATTTCCAACGTTCAAGTTCAAATGCAACGCAGCGTAAGTTCCTGGTTACAACCAGCTTCTTAATATTCTTCAGTAAGACATTGGCATGAAGAATTATCCCCGGCCCTCACCTGCTATTTCCTCTGTCGGCCATTTTACAGTTCCTCTGTCTGTCAATTTGCAGCTCCTCAGGTGGAATCCAGACACCACATCCTTCTTAAGGGCTATTTTTGGCGGCAAAGGAGCTGTAATGACCTGCTTCAGGAAGCACTTTGGGCTGCAGAGATGTACAAAATCGAGCAAAAACATTCTCAAGCCGATGTTAATGCTTCTGTCCATATCTATTCTTCCTGAAAGCATTGGACACTGTCCATCTTGTTGATTCTGTGTGTGAGTGATTATCTTTGCCTGATTTTCTGGTAAATACAGACTAGTAATAAATATTCTTATGCAGAGAAGTGCTAGTTATACTCACTAAGCTGGCACTGACCTGGCAGTGATGGTATTGTACACAAAGGTGTAGAACTGACAGTCTGGGTCAGCTGTGCAAGCCTCTTCACACGTCGCAGGACTGTCCAGCTTCACAACCTTCTTGTCAGCCCCCATAAAGTCTATGTTCTCGTACGTAAGTGTTGCACAGGCTGGGAGGGAACATGACAGTGTTATAGTCATGTGACATGGCCAACAGGAAGTGACCTCACTGCACAGTACTTACCATTTGAAGGCTGACAGAAACGGGCTGGAATCCCAGACATCACATTATCTTTGCGTGTAGAAGATCGCTCCTCAACATTATGCTTCAAAAAGCAAAGCAATTTATACCTAAAACACAAGATATGCATTATATACTACTATTTATAACTATATAATCATATTCATATTTACAAGATTGTCCATCATAAACTCTCTATGAGCAAAGGAACTGAGGACAAAAAATATCTGGGTTTAAGATCTGAGGCAGATGTTAATCTGAACATGTGTCAGATTTAGTTTCCCTAAAGGGAACCAGAATTGCCAAAGGAAACATTTCACTAATAGAACAATATCAAAGTTATGTATTACATATGTATTACAACAGAGATCAAAAAGGCATCTGCTAAACAAATCAATTTATTTTACCATTAATTGTTAATCACTGTTAACCTATACTGGACAATCTGTTATAGAAGATAGATGGATGGATGGATGTTTAAGCTCCTGTTTGCAATTAATCTCATCTGCTGGTCAACTGACAATGTGTGGCATGGATGTGGATTTGGGTGTGGTTGGTAGGGTCATGTCCTTCCCAATACTGTGTAAGTACTGTGAATGTCTAGGGGGGCGGGGGGGTTCCAGGCTGATTTAGTCCCTATCAGTGTCGAAACCAAACCTACGCCCTTGATGTGTGTCCTGTTTCCCTCAATAGTGTAGCGCACTCTAATAGTGACCTGCACCTCTCTCTGCGCTGTGGCACACATACTTCTCAGAGGCCTCGTAGCTGGCGGTGGTGAACGAGAAGAAGGTGCATCGAGGGTGGGCCCTGCACAGGACCTGGCAGTGCTCGGGCGAGGGGGCCGGAACTTGCTCAATGTCACTTCCGGGAAAGTCGATATCCCTCAGGATCTTTGACCTGCACTCTGTTTACACACCAGAAAAACAAATAATCTAGCAACATACTATTGACATCTGCAAGATCACAGAAAGTATGTATGTGTGTGGATTTGAATTTTATGTAATGCAAGGTGTGTATATAGGTTTACTTTAGTTGTCGCTCACAACTGTAGATGTGTGTGTGTGTGTGTTTGCTTTCCTAGTGCCACATTATTACACTTGTCACCATGTATGTGTCACTATGGATGTCTGAGTTACCTCTGTCAATGCTAAACAGGCTGCAGAGTTTTCGAGAGAAGCCAGACACCATGTCCTTCCCCGCTTTGACCACAGGTGGCGTTGGGAGTGTCCTGCTATACTTTAAATGGCACTTATTTCTGCAGGGAGGGGTTTAAATGAAACAGTAAAAAGCAGAGGCTTTTAGGCAGGGGTGGATTAATGTATATACTAATCAAGGGCCAGCTGGCCCCACAAGGGCAAAATAAACAGCTAAAATGATGAAATCTGGCCGGTCAATACACCTCTGCGACACCTTAAGCCAGGGGTGGCCAATCTTATCTGCAAAGGGCCGGTGTGTATGCAGGTTTTTGGGATAACCTGTAGGTCAGCTGTTCAAACCCAGGTGTGAGGACTCTTCAGCCAATCAGTCCTCTAATTAGTGATCTAATTAGGGAGTTGCAGAGAAAACCCGCATACACAGCGGCCATTTGCGGATAAGATTGGCCACCCCTGCCTTAAGGTTTACTGCCTCACATGCTGATTATTGATTCTTGACAGTGAATCATTTTATATACTTTCAGCTCCATAAAACAGCACGAGTAGCCTGCTTTGAGCCCCCTAGTGATGTCACCCTAGGGCCCCCAGAGAAGTTAATCCACCCCTCCCTTTAGGGTCATAAGCAACACAAATATATAAGGTATTCGGAAAATTTGCAATGTATTTCATATCCAAAAAAAACAGTCATTTTAAAAAACAATGCACCTCTGCAATATTAGTAATGTCCAGCTGTAGTCAGATTCGCCAGCTCACCAAAGGTAGAGAGTTACCAGAAGGTTCCAGTCCAGCCTCAGGTAATCTCCATTGAAAGTCAAAAAGCTGGTCCGGTAGGGCCTTACCCACTCCAACTCACCGGTACTTAGCGGGAGAAAAATTATCTGTTGTGTAGGTGAAGAACTGGCACGCTGAGTCCATCGTACACGCCTTCTGACACTCCGCATAGCTGTCGGTGAACAGGCTCAGGTAATCCTCTCCAGGGAAGTCCACATCCTTGTAGACTGTAGAGAGGCAGACTGCCAAAACATGGCAGGCCATATTATTTCATACTTTTATTTTAACCTTTAATTATCAATTATACCATGGACCACGGAACGTGTCTAAATAAGAGGAGTGCCATAAGGACGGGGGGCATAAAATTATGTCCGATTGTCTGTCAGAAATAACCTTTTGATTTAAAAGCATGGATATAATTCTGACTTTTATTCATAAAGTTTTATCGATTTTCAGTAAATTATTTGTTTTTTTTGTGACTGATCATTACTACCCTGATACAGATGAGTCACCAGATTCCTCTCCTCCGGTTCCATGGCCCATGAATTATATTTGATGTTAATTTAGTAGAACATGCCCTGTCTTCCCCATTGCTTACCCTCTCCCTGCTTATCAGGACAGCGTGTGAGTGAGAAGCCCGAGGTGACCCCCTTCAAGCCGCTCACTGTCAGCGGTGCCCCCGAGTCCGTGTGCTTCAGGTAGCAGTAAAAATGTCTGGCAGAATGAAGTCAGCAGATTTTGCTCTGATATCATGCACATTGCTTTACAGTTCTAATATTAAACAATCCCAATTGTTTCATTAATGTTGCAGACATACTAATTTGTGGTTAGACATTCTGTATGCAATCTCATGACATTACAGGAAATGGCTTCGTAAAACTTCAAAAAAGGACACACAGCACTCTGGTCGAAAATATTAAAATTTTCGGTAAAAAAGTCACAGATGAAAAGGGCTATACCTTATATACAGTACCTTAAAATTTCTAGATTGAAATTTATCTCTAGCTAATTTCTACTGTTCTGATCCATATAAACACTAACATATAGATATAGAATATCGAATAACATATAGATATAGATTGATATAGATATACATATAGATTGATATAGATATAGATATAGATTGATATAGATATACATATAGATTGATATAGATATAGATATAGATATAGATTGATATAGATATACATATAGATTGATATAGATATAGATATAGATATAGATTGATATAGATATACATATAGATTGATATAGATATAGATATAGATTGATATAGATATACATATAGATTGATATAGATATAGATATAGATATAGATATACATATAGATTGATATAGATATAGATATAGATATAGATTGATATAGATATACATATAGATTGATGTAGAGAGATACCGATTGTCTCTGTTCCAATCAGATCGAATGAAGGTGAAGAACAAACACATGTGGTGCTGGGAGCAGGCCAGCTGGCAGTGATGTGTGTCCGGAGTCAAGATCTGAAGAATGTCACTTCCGGGGAAATCCACATCTTCTCTGAGCTCGCGGACACATTCTGGGGAAGCACAAAGATTTCCCCAAGCCCTGGTCATGCATTTTTAAAAATATTACAGTCTTTCTGAAATCCTAAGCCTTTCAAAGCAAAGGAGAGGACGTGGAATACAAATGAGAGCATAAATTCCTCACCTAATGATACGTATTATTAGTATACAATATTTTCCACCAGTAAAATCAAAGTCTACTTTATTGTCATCATGCTCATGCACAATGAAATGAGGTAGTAGGCTTAGCATCACACATACTGATATTCAATCAAGCTCACCGTTGTGTTGTCAGAAAATATGAGAGAAATCCAAATCCCTATCCCTAATCCATACCCAGCCCTAACCTTAACCATACGTAACCAAATAAAATACAAGACTTTTGGCATTTTTAGTTTTTGGATTGCATTCAAAGATTTTTTTTTAATTGAATTTCCCTGGAAAAATCTCCCCGCAAGGTCAAAATAACAGGCTGTAGGAACATTTGGTCTAAACAATGCAATATACAGTATTCATGACCACACACATACATATATACTTCAATTTTGCAGCAATCTGTCTCAAAATGTGATCGCTTCTAGTTTATCACCCATATGATGTGTCTACAAAGTTTCAAAATTATCCACAAAACATTTTCAAAGTTACTGTGTCCACAAGCCTGGGTGTCTGCTACAGCTGGAATTTCCTTCCGTTACTGCCACACAGCACTGCTGCTTCATTTTTGGGGTAATTTGTCTGAAAATGAAACCAGGTATAGAACTTCATCCTTGTAATGTTTTTGTCAAGCAGTAATATGATCCATCAAATACGTATTGACATCACAAGTTCAAATGTCATCTGCAGTCACCCTTCTCTTTGCTGCCACTAAGCAGCATCACGCCAGCATCAGTGCAATCCATCTCAAAATGTACTCAGTTCCAGCTCAGCACCCATACAATGCCTCTGCAAAGTTTGAAAAAGATTCATCAAATAGTTTTTGAGTTATTGCCTTAAAGGTATCGAGTGTCAAAACTGCCCTTTTTTAATATCATTTTGTGGTTCAGCTTCAATTTTTGGGCAATCTGTCTCAAAATGTAATCAGTTTTTCTTCCTCACCCATAAAATGCCTGTGCAAAGGTTGAGAAAGATCCATCAAGTGGTGGCGGCGGAGGCGGCGGAGACGGCGGCGGCAAAGCAACAGCACTAAAACCATCTGTATTCCCTAAAGTCCTAGGAATGCAATAAGGTGAACCAACCACTAGTTTGAGCTCCTGCCCAGAGACCAGCCAAGTACAGGAACAACAGACACTTTTTCATTCTTGAGCTGAATCTGCTTGTCGCTTGATATAAGCAACTGGAGGAAAAGTGAATGCTGAGGCCTTTAGCTGTCAGAGTAAACAGGGCAGGAGTAAAGTACAATTCTCTTTATCACAGCCAATAAGGTTACAGTTACACAACCATACTGTTTAAAAAACGACCTATATTTATGGCAAAACACTGACAGCTGTAGTTGCCAGAATTTCACATTTAAAATGTGCAGAAAGGGTGTATTTTGTTTTATGGCCCTCTTTCAAAAAATTACAGTAGAAACATGTAGATTGCTCCACTGAACGCTACAGGAAATCCTGATCGGTATTCTAGTAGTTTTTAAAATCTCGTACTTCTGAAAATCCGGATTTATTCTGTGAAAAATGCTAAAACAGTATAGTGGTTCTTATATAGCAGTCGCTTTATGGTCAAATTAACCCTAAATTAAAGCTACATTTACGTTTGCATGGTGTTGGAAACATTTTGTGAGGCTAAAAATATCTGTTTTGGGACTAGCGGTCTCCGTAGGACACAGTATTACTGCCGGGTCAAAGGCCGAAGGGTTGCTTCCGATCAAGATGGCGGCTACTAAGCGTGTTCTTTATGTCGGTAAGCTGAAAACTTGCTGTAACTCTAACATAAGGTCTATTTGTTTCAGTTTATCGAAGGCGACACCTTGACATTTACGAGCACAATGTCATACTGTGTAATTTAAATGCATATTCCTAACGATATTTTAAATAATTTTATCACACCGCTAAAGGTAGCCGAGTGAATTTTCAGTCCGATTACTACCGTGAACTTAAATGCAGTAACGGCTTACCTTATGAATGAATGAATGAATGAATGAATGAATGAATGGATGGATGGATGGATTCATACATTATTGTTGTTGGTTGAGGCTTGCGCTGAATGCTGTTCCTCATAGGCGGGCTCGCGGAGGAGGTGGATGAGAAGGTCCTGCATGCGGCATTTATCCCGTTTGGAGATATCACAGACATCCAGATACCCCTCGATTATGAGACAGGTGGGGAGGTCTATTTAACTTTACATCTGCTAGTCTTAGGGCAGGCACACTGTATATGTGTCATGTATGTATTGATCTCTCCCTGTAACGACTGTTTATTCTGGATTCTAGAAAAGCACAGAGGGTTCGCCTTCATCGAGTTTGAATCGGCAGAGGTGCGTATTTATTACACAGTAGACAAATCTACCTGGTGCATTTTAAACCGGAGGTATTGTTTCTAAAATGTAGCTTAACAGTTGCCTTATTATTTCCGTAATAGATTTTTTTTTCTGATTTAGTAGTTGATTTTTAACCATTGCTGTGCATTTTTAAACACTATTGCAGGATGCCGCTGCAGCCATCGATAACATGGTAAGTGACGATTCTCATTTGGTGTAGAGCTGGAAAGCAGCACAGCTTGCTCTTCATCAAAAATATTCAGAGTTCTGGATGACATGTCCATGTGCTCAAAACCACCGCTGACTGTATTTAGTTACTGAAGGAAGTTAGTCGTTAAGCTTCATTACACTAAGGGGACACACTCTTTTCCTTTACAGAATGAGTCTGAACTCTTTGGCAGAACAATCAGAGTGAACATCGCTAAGCCCATGAGGATAAAGGAAGGTTCTTCTCGGCCAGGTGACCACCTGCTTGTGTTTCTTCACCGGTGTTCCTAAGGTACTTGGGGCTCCTCAGTAATGCCTGGCTCTCCCCCCTCCTAAACAGTATGGTCAGATGATGATTGGCTGAAGAAGTTCTCTGGGAAGACCGCAGAGGAAGCCGAGGGGGCGGAGCCAGCTGGGGAAGATGTCAGCAAGGAAACACAGGAGGTATGGAGCTGTCGGTCACCTGTCTGTGAATACATGCGGCTGATGACTGGATACCCACCTCTCTGATGTCACTGTGTGCAGGGAGAGCCCCCTGCTAAGAAGGGCAGGACCAACCCCCAAGTCTACATGGACATCAAAATTGGCAACAAGCCAGCGGGCCGACTACGCTTCCTCCTCCGAGCTGACGTCGTTCCCATGACCGCTGGTACGGCAGCTCCCAGTCACTGGTTGGGAATCTTACACACTGGCAATTTCATTACACAGTTGCTATAGAAGCCAGTCGGTCTAATTCTATTTGGAAGATTGTTATCCTGTGCATTCTGTCAGCACCCACAATATTAAATAGGTCTATGTATCATAAAAGCTATATCAAATTACAGCTGTGACCTAAGAATGTTTTAGTCTCCTGTAAACCACGGATGGGTCATTGGGTTTAGATATTCTTTTGAATAAACCATTTACTTTGTTTGAAATCTGTTTATTATTGTTATTGTTGGTGTTATTATTAGGATTAGATGGGGTAAAAATCATCTGTTGATCTTCATGTTTGAAAACATGAAAACGTGGATTTGATCACAGGAAGGTTGTTTACAAATGAATGAATGGGCCCGTCCTGTTCCCCATGATTCATTTACCCATAATACCTCTCTGCACCCCCTCCAAAGAGAACTTCCGTTGTCTGTGTACCCATGAGAAGGGCTTTGGCTACAAGGGCAGCAGCTTTCACCGCATCATCCCGCAGTTCATGTGCCAAGGCGGAGACTTCACCAACCATAACGGCACTGGGGGCAAATCCATCTACGGCCGCAAGTTCGACGATGAGAACTTTGTTCTCAAACATACTGGTCCAGGTAGGAAGACCCTATCCTGTGAAAAATTACTCTAATTGCGGCCGTGTGATTTAGATTGGAAAAATGCTCAAAGATGTATAAAAATGGACCACCCATAACTGCAGCTCAGTTGTTCGTTCCTGATGTTTATGTCTCTCGTGGCTGTGTCGCCAACGGCTCTGCTGATTTTCCGTACATAAGTATCACGGAGCGCCTGCTTAACCCTCTGTGTCCTCGCAGGCCAGCTCTCCATGGCCAACTCAGGCCCCAACACCAATGGCTCACAGTTCTTCCTCACCTGCGACAAGACGGACTGGCTGGACGGGAAGCATGTGGTGTTTGGAGAGTTGATGGAGGGTCAGGAGGTGCTGCGAGCCATGGAGGTAAGCGGGGTTACATTCCCTTGCGGGCGGCACCGTCCGCCACCTCGCTCCTTGGTCCTTTCACTAGTCCAGTGTTTCTCATCCCGGCCCTCGGGGATAACCAGACAGTCCACATTTATGCTCCTCCCCAGACAGTCCACATTTATGCTCCCCCCCAGACAGTCCACATTTATGCTTCCCCCCCCCCCAGCTGCTGCTACAGGTGTGCTGGGAGTTGGGGTGGGGGGGGGGGAGTGATAATGTAGACTGTCGGGGGTCCCCATGGATTAGCTTGAGAAATACTGCCTTAACTGTTATTGGTGAAAATTCCTCAACTGTGTGTGTGTGTGTTTTGCATGAATATATTTTTATATGTGTGGGTGTATTTGTTTTAGGCACAAGGTAACAAAGATGGAAAGACCAAGCAGAAGGTGATCATTTCAGACTGTGGAGAATATGTGTGATGAGGGGGGGGGGGGTGAACTGACACACCAACACCTGGGTCACAAGGTACATTGGATGGTCCCTTGGATACCGGACCTGCTACTGTTGCCCCAGGAAATGAGCTCATGAGGAGTCCATGGAGATCCCCCCTCCCTTCCTGGGGGGCTATGAAAGCCATGTAAATATTTTGTGAATAAATTTTTTTATGCTCACGTGGCCATTTTGGATTTATGGGAGTATTTGACCTGCCCAATTTACACAGGTGCCTCTAAAACAGAAATGAATACTTAAAAGTGTACATGATGCTGACCTTGCCGATACAGTCTATTAGCTGACGATGTGTTTAGTCATGATTAAGTGCATAACCTTACCCATAAAATACCACCTAACAAAACACAAGTGACTTCTGTATTTGGTCGTTTTATTTATTTATAGCAGGTTTTAGCAGTTTTAAAGAGCTTATCCCTGTACAGAAAGGGCCTTTCTGAGGCTCCCTGTTCCATATTGACAGTTACATATACAGTTGTCCACACTGCCCCTTCATTACATACCCAGCTAAGCTGTTGATGAGTTCGCACACATCGGCACCAAGGCTTGTTCAGCTGTCTCTGGCTGCTTTTGGGTCTTGGGAAAAATGTCAGGCCCCGCTTTATGCAGACAGGACAGCAGCCTGAAGAGCAGCTTGTGTACTGGTACTCCAGAGCACCGCGAGCCGTGGAAACGAATGGCTTCACGAGAGCAGCGTCGGCTTGGTGAAGGACTGGTTTCAGAGCTGGAACTACAACCACATGCGTATCACCCCAGGTTTCTGATTGCCGTGGCTGGATAAGTGGGTCAGAACCAGCAGGGGGTCCAGCAAAGCTTCACCGGTGCAGGGCTCTGGACCTGCCTGAAATTTACAGCAGTTGCGTCAAGGTGTCATGAACAAGCTCTGGTTTGTTTGCCGTTAAGGGAGAAGGACGAGTCCGTCAAGCAGCGCTGCAGTTATATTAATGATTTCAAATTAAATTTGTGTTAGTTTGGCTTTCCTTAACATACCTGGTGGGTATTTTTTATACAGATTAACATTTCAATATAGTACATTTCTTAAGCTACAGCATTGCACTAAGGATACTGCAGAAGTTTAAGAAATATATGATGACTCCTGCCCTTCTAACAAGTGGTATTTCTACTTGTACCTCCTCTTTGACACTGCACTCAAATACTGTTTCCATGGCTTGCAGGTTTAAACGTCAACCACACTAAAGCTTCATCTGTTTGGCGTAAGTTCTGGGATTCTAGCTGAGGAATTAGTGAAGGAAATGAAAAATTAAGGCATTAATTTTTGAAAATGATTTCCTCTACCATCCCAGACCTCCAAACATGCTCTCCTCATTCATTCATAGAATCTTGTTCTTTCATAAGAACTTATTGGAATGCAGTATATAGAGATTAATATTGCCGTTAATAGTAGCATAATTACTATAGATGCACAGTGGCCTCCGTACCACTAGAGGGTGCAAATGGCTTTCCTTGCACCGCTTCTGTCTGTCCTTGAATTATTCAGCCCTCAGAGCTGGAATATGTACAAGTGAGTGCACAGCCACACACTCCCACTGTCACTCCTCATCTGCTGCCTCCGCCTTTGACACGTCCTGCTCCCGACTCGCCAGCTGAGGAGCCGCTGGGAGAGTCATGACCGGCTCGGCAGCCAAGGGACCTACATCTGGGTCAGCATCCTTTTCAGAGGAGACTTCTTCCTGCGTGAGACCAAAAAATATATATATATATAAAATCATATGTATAATACATATAAGTCAAAGCTGCCCATTGTAAATGTTTCTATTTTGCTGTTTGTTTCATGTTACCAATCCAGAAAAAATGCTAACCGGATACTGGCTAAACATACTTTCACAGATTATTAACATATTTTTATTCAAATAAATAGGGTTACTCTGTGGTCAAAGGGAGGCCCCACGGACTGACACGCTCAGTATACTCCGCGGTGGAGGGCAGGCCTCCTGGACTGACCTATTCAGTATACTCCGAGGTGGAGGGCAGGCCCCCCGGACTGACCCGCTCAGTATACTCCACGGTGGAGGGCAGGCCTCCTGGACTGACCTATTCAGTATACTCCGAGGTGGAGGGCAGGCCCCCCGGATAGACCTGCTCGGTATACTCCGCGGTGGAGGGCAGGCCCCCCGGATAGACCTGCTCGGTATACTCCGCGGTGGAGGGCAGGCCTCCTGGACTGACCTGTTCAGTATACTCCGGCACCTCAGCCTCCTCACAAGTCGACTGACAGCTGGGACTCGGGACCTCGATGCCATGACTCTCCAGGATCGCGGCCTCTGACAGCGAGCAGCAGGGTTACCACAGAAGTTGGACATGAGTGTAAGACATGGTACACGTTACACATTTAAAACTATTTTTAAACTGTATTTTTTATTGGATCTTTCTGTCTGAAATTTACAGTGGTTGTGTCAAGGTGTCATGAACAAGCTCTGGTTTGTTCGCCGTTAAGGGAGAAGGACGAATCCATTTTTTGTACAGATTAACATTTCATTGCACAATTACCAGTGAGATCATTGTGACCCATGGATGATATAGCTGAAGACGACAAAGATACTTTAACATCACATGAAATGTTACTATGTGGCCTTTTCGGGGTCCTGCAGGCAGTATCAGGCCAACTACATTTACAGTGACCTTTGACCTGAGGTAGTGAGACAACGAGGGGGTGCTACCACCTATGTTGGCCCGTCTTTTCATCTCCTTCCTGCGATTGGCGAACCAGTTGTACACCTTCAGCGCAGTGACACGCTCGAACTCAGACAGCTTGCAGCCTGGAACATGAAATGTTACTCAGCAACTTTTCCAACCATTTAGTAAAAGCTACATATTCTCATTTCATATAGATGGATATTTTTATTGGCAAATTTTAAGGTTTCGTTATGAAACCAGCGGGTTTAATGATTAACCTGCATCTGGTGATACAAAATTTTATTTATCTAATTCGGTTTGGCATCAACATGTTCTGTGCTCTGGAGTGACCAGTTTCTGGCAGATGTTTTGGTAGGAAAATGACCCATCTGGTACCACTGGGGAGAATTTCATTCTCTCTCCTATACAGCCCTTCAGATGAGCTGGACTGACCTGGCTTCTGAATGGCAAAGTTACAGGCGTTGGCAATCTCCTCCCTCTTGGCCTCATCTGGGTACTGGTTCTCTATGAAGAAACTGAGATAATGGATGACAAGATAACATCACCCGCACTACGGGTCACCATAGCAACCAGACCATTAGTGGCAGAAGCGTGTCAAATGTTGCGTTTCACTGAGAAATATTGAGCACAGAGAAATTCCTCCCTGAAAAGGTTTAGTGATTCCTAAATCTGCTCCCGGGGGGGTCATGTGACCATGATTATCGAAAGCCATGGCTTACAGAGCAGCCCCTAATTAGGCGTTTCATCTCTGTCCCTACACATACCGCTCCAGCCTGCAGGTGACTGTTTTCAGTATAATGAATACATGTGTTCTTCAAATGCTGTCAGCAATTAACTGCACCATTATCCTACAATTTAAACACAGGTAAGTAATTAAGCCAGTGTTTCGCAACCCAGTCCTCAGGGATCTCCAGACAATCCACATTTTTGCTCCCTCCCAGTTCCCAGCCAATCAAGAATATCAAATTCCTGGTACAAGTGTGCTGGGAACTCGGAGTCTCCAAAGACTGGGTTGAGAAACACTGAATTAAGACAATCAGCTGGAGCAAAAAGCCAAACAGGAAGTTACAGAGATACCAGCCCACTCACCTCTCCATGATGGACTGACATTCCTTCCTCCAGGTGAAGCGGCTGCCCCTTCTCAATCTCAGAGGGCCCCCGCCAACCCCACTGCCCCCGGAGCCGGACTTCCAGTCGGGCTCCTCCTTCACACAGGAGCGGGCCGGCACAGCAGCGGCTGCAGCACCTGCAAGGGTTGAGGGACGCACCCGTTGAGGGCTCAATTCACACTGACACATACTGAGATGCTTCACTTCATATCAGGGGTCTTGTCAGCGCTGCAGTCTTGTATTTTGTTATTCAGTATGGGAAACATCGGTGACAGACAGCACAAAAACTGGCAAGCCAAAAGCAGCAGGGGTGTGGGGGGGGACAAACACTGAGGGCTCAAGTCACACCATCATGTACTAAGGTTCTTCACCTTAAATCAGGGGTCTTATCTCAACAGTATTTGCATTATGACAGGTAGTATGAAGGCTGGCGAGCCGATAGCAGAGCGCAGTGTTGTTACCTGGCTGCGGAGGATGTGCACAGTACCATGGGAGCAGGTGTGTCAGCAGTTCCCTCTGCCTGCACCAGGGATGCTCAGTCCTGGGTCTGGGCACCTGTGCATGTTGGCTTTCATTCCACCTACATCCTAACCAAAAGTACATTCAATGTTAACAACATACAGCAGAAGCCGTTAGGCCAAGGATGGAGTCATGACCTATAGCGTCCCCCAGCTGCCTGGAGTGCCATAATGGGGGGGGAATTAGGATTATTCCAAGAGCCCCCAAGTGACAGGGGCCCTTACAATTTGATAAGCATATGATAAGCCTTCATGCCCAAAATATCCAGCCCCCTCCCTGGTGACAGCTACAGAAGGACAAGGGGCAATATTAAATAACAATAATAATAATAATAATAATAATAATAATTGTTATGCAACAACAAACCCAACGAATATAAAGTGGCAGAGCTCCATAATGCAGAAGATTCAGACGTGAATTAAAGCGAAAAGAACTGAAAATTCCTCTGACTTAAAAAAAAAAACTAAAAGAGAACATGGTTGACATTTAGATCTTAGTTCACAAGAACAGAGGGCGAAATGAATGAAAACCACAACATGCTCTGGAAGAGAACTTGAAAATCACCATTTTCCAGAGGTGGAAAGTTCAGGTTCAGAAAGTAAACTTTTAACACTATTCAACCATCACTGTTGAGAGGGAAGTTGGAGACTGCAGGTGTGGACCAACATCTGGCTGCTTGGATTTTAGACTACCTCACTGACAGGCCACAATTCGTCAGGTTGCGTGACTGTGTGTCAGAGGTGGTAGTCTGTAACACGGGGGCTCCTCAAGGGACGGTACTCTCCCCATTTTTGTTCACCATGTACACAGCTGATTTTAAGTACAGCTCCCATCACTGTCACCTGCAGAAATTCTCAGACGACACCGCCATTGTTGGTTGTGTGTCCGGGGAGAATGAGCAGGAATACAGGGGGGTCATCACTGACTTTGTGAACTGGTGTGAGGAAAACCACTTGCTACTGAACACCAGTAAGACAAAGGAGCTGGTGCTCGACTTCAGAAGGAACGCTTCAGTGCATACTCCTGTGAGCATCCAGGGCTCGGACATTGATATTGTGGACACTTTTAAATACCTGGGTGTTCATCTCAATAATAAATTGGACTGGTCAACAAACACAGTTGCCCTGTATAGGAAGGGCCAAAGTCGCCTCCACCTGTTGAGGAGACTGAGGTCCTTCGGGGTGTGCAGAGAACTCCTACGGACTTTTTATGACACAGTAGTGGCCTCAGTAGTTCTCTACGCTGTTGTGTGCTGGGCAGGGAGTAGCTCGGACAGAGACAGGAAAAAACTTAACAAGCTTGTTAAGAAAGCTGGCTGTGTCCTGGGCTGCACACTGGACACCATCGAGGAGGTGGCGAACAGAAGGATGCTATTAAAACTGTCATCTATTATGGATAACCCCTCCCACCCCCTGCACCACACTGTGGAGGCTCTGAGCAGCTCCTTCAGCACAAGACTGTTACACCCTCAGTGCAAGAAGGAGCGCTTCCGTCGATCATTCCCCCCCACAGCTATTAGACTTTACAACACATCACTGCAGTGACCACATAATCAATCAATATATATATAATCCCTGTATATGTACATATGTGTGTATATATATGTATATGTGTGTGTGTGTGTGTGTATATATGTATGTATGTATATATATATATATATATATATATATATATATATATATATATATATATATTTCAGCAGCTGCTATCCATATACCTAGCATTGTGTATATGTCTCTTTTTTCTTACATTTTTACTTATATATTTTTACAGTTTTAGAAATTGTTTTTCTATTGTTTTTATTATCTGTATTGTTATTTTTTTGCTGATCCTATGGATCCTGTCCTTTTTTTGTACTGTCTTTTTTTCATTATTGCTGCTGTTTTCTCAAAGAATTTCCCCATTGTGGGATTAATAAAGTCTAATCTAATCTAATCTAAATATCCAGACCAAGAGTGTGTTTCAACCAATCAGTCACAGTCACAGAGTCACCGTCACAGAGTACTCAACTGGTTGGTTGAAACAAAATTTGATGATCTTTAATTCAGACACACTATCAGTCAAAAGAATATCAACCACAGGGTTTCACCACTTTTTCATTTATTTCAAACTACTGATTCTTTTGCTCTTGTTAAGCACTGGAAAGTTGAGTGAACAACTATAAATGAAAATATAAGTCAAATAAAAGGAGTTTCCTTTATAACAAGGAAAGAGTATGTAACAGTGCATGCCTGACACCTATTAACTGGTTGTGTGGTAACGGCATAGTTAGATTCTAGGCTGTCCTTTAACTTTAAATGCACTAGTTAACTGTTTCCTCCCATGAAACCAAGCAGTATTTAATGTCCTTTGTAGGTAGAATGTCACGAATGTTCGCTGCTGTTACATAACTGCTAGAGGAGGTTACCTTGATGAATGAAAGATATGACACTTTCTTGCTAATAAGGGTACTCAAATGGTGAACATACGTATTTTTTATCAAAGAATATTGAGAGTATTTTTAGTACATGTTAAGTGAGTGACGTGCTAATGTAGAATATATCTCAGTGCGTGCAAAAGCTTTTAAATAGTGTACTTCCCTAACATTCTTTCTGACCCCTTACACCCATTTGAGGTAGGGACACAAAACCATGAAATAAAGTACTTTGGGATGAGGGCAGTGTGATACACAAGGGGCAGTCAAATTAAGCAGCTCATGCAGTCCACATGAAACACCTTTGGTTAAGTAGCCCTACATAACAGGGACCTGTCATCATTAATTGGGCACCATCACCCAGGGTCAGTCCTGTGCAGCACTGGTCTCCTACAGGAGCCTCAACCTCATACCTGGGGTGTTGCGCTCCAGCAGGTACCAGCGGTAGAAGGCCCTTCGCTTGGAGTCGCTCATCTCCAGGCCTTGCTGAAGCAGCCACTGGGAAATGTAGCTCTGACTGATCCCTAGGGAGCCAGAATGGAGAATAAGCCTCACCACGGCCACTGAGCGTTCTCACGACGGCAGATCAGAAAGGAAATACCGCACGGTTTACGCGGAGCGGTTGAAGTCTTAGGGCCCTTCTCTGCTTGTTGTTTATGATGTATGGTTTCCCTTGAGATAGCTTGTGGGCAAGGGAGGGGTGAGGGAAGGGAACAACTGAGAAAATAAGCGCCATCTCCCAGAATCCCATGGGGGGACTATAGTCCCCAGGCCTATTGAACTGTGAAAGTCTGGGCTGGGCAGGAGGAGCTAAAAAAAAAAGATCTTTGTTAAAAAAAAAAATGAAAAAACAAAACATTCCTTAGTAGTGGTAAGATGCAGTTTAGGAAAGCAGCCTTCTGATTGGTCACAGCACCTGTCACCTGTCCCACGATGGCCTGAGAGATCCTCCGGCTGTTGAGGAATGACTTGATCTCCTCCTTCACCAGATTGCTGTCTTTTCTGAAATCAGGATATATAGAGAGGCATGGGCGTAATTATGGGGGGAGGGGGGTTTATCACCCCCCTCCCCCAATAATCAAAACCAGCCAATACCACCCCTTGGACCCCTTAAATGGGTGGAAACCTCAGCCCCCCAGTGCTTACCCCAAAGTTATGCCCTTGTAGACAGGCTACAAAAAGATCCCAGACACAAATACACACATACTACCCCCCCTGTTAGTGATCAGTTATCAAATCATCGGTCTGACCACCTATGACTCTTTGACTTTTACTGTACTGTAACTCATAACTCGTATAAAATGCGTACAAAACGCTCCACACCGATGGAAACTGCACTTTAATGGGATCCAGTAATCACAAAACGGGCACATGATGTTCTGAAGGTCTGCGAGATAAAATTAAATGGACGGGCTTATTAACAGTTTATCCTATGAGGAGCACAGTGATGTGCAGCCTGTCTTGAGATATGTAGGGTATCGGGAAGGGTACACTCTGAATAGGACACCAGTCCATGGCAAGGCAGTTATGGACCCCAATAAAAAGTACCACAAATCACACACTCAGATGTAGGAGCAGGATTCGAACCCACAACCCCGGGGGCATGAGGCAAAAATGTTAACCCCTGACCCATCAAGCAACAGTCCCACCTCCAGGCTACAAATCCTGTGTGGAATTCTACAATGACATCGCTACGACTATTACAAGAAGAGGTAGAAGCTCACTGTAAGAACTCCCACGGCCCAGCAGGCCCCAGAGGCTGTCAGATCTATGTTTAGAAATCTAAAACCTACAAACTAATTTAACAGCTTAATGGGGCGGCCGAAAATATATCACTCACATCCCTAGAGATTTTATTTTTAAGGCTGGGTATGACCTCTTCAAAAACATAAAAACTGTAAGGAAACTTGTGAAACGTAGATTTTCGTAGACTTGCGGCATACTGTCTTTTCATGAAGTCGCTTAGTAGATTAATCCATTTTACATTTATTATTTTTTACAACTACATCTACCTCATAAATAATCACTAGGCTACAACAGAAAAGAGCTCATTATGACCTTAACCTGCTAGTGTGTATTGACAAATTTACTCCCTTAACCATTGCGCCACCTGGTGGCAGGTCAGATATTCAAACAGGATTGTTACCTCATGTATTCCTCCACTTTCTGCTCCAAATCCCAATCCTCCTCAGTCAGGTCGTAACTGAATGACCTCTGTGCCCCAGTGGTGGGGTAGAGGGGGGGTGGCGAGGCCTCGTAGCTGTTGCTGGGCGACAGGGATGCATCCAGGTTTGGTGTCTGCGTGGTGGCGGAGGTGAGAGACGAGGAGGACGAGGATGAGGATGAGGGCGCAGCCGCCGCTGGGGCAGCATTTGGGGTGGCGGTGGAATCATAGCAAGGCTGTCGGTGATGTTCTGAATCTAATCTCTCCAAGGACTCGAGGGCCTGGACGATCTGGGGTTTGGACATTCCAGACAGGCGCAGACGCTGAAGGAGGTCTATTTGCTCTATGGTGTAACGTGGCTCCATCTCACAGTCCTCCATCCTCTCATCTGAAGCACGAGGAGCAAACCGGACATCACTTACGCTGCTTTTACCATTTCTTATCATGAAAACCAATTATTCAGACAGCAGAGCCCAGTCAGTAGATACAGGAAGAGTCCTAGATGTTATGGGAACATAGTCTTCCAGATTCGGGCTCTCTGACTGGACTTTTGTTTGGGCTTATTGGGTCACGTTGGGACGGATACCTGAGCTTTAAGTCACAGCAGAGCAGCCCAGAGGAAGCAACACACCTGCAAGCGGCGGAGACAGCCTGTCGGTCAGGAGCGGCTCTGCGCCGGGGGCCACAGCCGGAAGGCACCACTGTCGCATGGCTCACGGAAACCGGAGAGTTACTGGCGGTGGGCCAGCTGAAAGAGCCAAAGCATATTTACCGTCGCAGCCACCGACAAAAATAAACACTGAACCATAGATTAATATTTCCCAATGTCAGACATTAATCAGTTATTAGTTACTGTTAACCTTACCAACCTACGGTATTAGGTTTAAGTTACAGATGCGCGTTAACAGTCAAGCGCCCCTTTCTGTCCCGCAAATACCGCATCTGCCTGATCTTGAGAACTAGCTACTCGTTAATTTCATTTACCCACTTATGCCTCAGTTGCAATCAATCAGATCTACTACCCAGTATCTGAAACCAACCATACACGCATCTAGTACTGGGACGAGGTAAATGCATAGGAAAAAAATAAGCCATCACGGAGACTGTCAGCATCAATGCGTGCACTGTGCTCTCCACTTTCTCCATGACACCACAGATCACGGTCCGGGGGGCTGCGGTGCACAGCCGAGCAGCTCGCTGCCCTTACCTCCAGCCGGGGAGATGAAGCGTGCAGCAGCCCGTACAGTCACCGCGGTGCCCGGAACCTCACACACGCAGCAGCGCGCAATCAGAGCTGCAGCGACCGCCTCACTGCCCGCACTGGCTGCCAGCGGTCCTCCCAGCTACCAGCTGTAATACCGGGGTCACATTGTCCCGGGATGCGACAGCCGGAGCCTCCGGGAACCGCCGTGTCTGCCTGACCTCTCACCCCATCTCGTCCCGATCTGCAGCAGGAAGTACTAGTTTGTATTCTGAGGAGGGAAACTCAAATCTGAAGCACTGATTTGCACTGATTTTTTTAAGCATGAGCACAATTTTCTACGCTGATCAGCCATTCAAATCAATTTGTTGTCAATTATTTATGTTTTAATTTGATCCTTAAAATTAATGTGTACTGATGTAATACAATATTAGTTTGTCTGTACATAATGCAACGCGTATAAATCGTGTAGTGACATAAAGCCGAGTATTTGTATTTATTCTGAAATTAATTAAAATTATTTATTTTATTTTCAAACCTTCCTTTATATTTAACATACTTTGTTTCATGACATTATCCACGGATTCGAGTACCGTATGCATTTTCGTCTTTTAGGCATTTCGTGTGAATTCGTGATTGTATGCCTGCCCTCCTGATCGTAACGCGTTATCGCGTTTTTAAGCAAACAGGCGTTCCTAGCCGCGCTATTGTCAGCTATGGAGGGTGTTACACGGTGACGTTTACCTATGAGCTAACAGGGTGCGCTTTTCCACCTTTTAGTCCCTATTGAAAAGGTGTACTGAGCTCTCTCTCTCTAATCCCATTTTAGAAAGTGAAGATTACTGGAATGGGTTCAGAGCACCCGTGAGTCTGTGCAGCGTTTGGACAGTCACTTCGGTGCACAATGAACTGGGCGTTCCTCCAGGGCCTCCTCAGCGGGGTCAACAAGTACTCCACTGCATTCGGCCGCATCTGGCTCTCCGTGGTCTTCATCTTCCGGGTATTGGTGTTCGTGGTGGCGGCAGAGAAGGTGTGGAGCGACGAGCAGAGCAACTTCAAGTGCAACACGCTACAGCCTGGCTGCCTCAATGTCTGCTACGACGAGTTCTTCCCAGTGCTCCACACGCGTCTGTGGGCCCTGCAGCTCATCTTTGTCACCTGTCCCTCGCTGCTGGTGGTCCTGCACGTGGCGTACCGCATGGACCGCGAGCACAAGCACACGCTCAAGTACGGCGAGGGCTGCACCCACCTCTACGCCGATGCCAACAAGAAGCGCGGCGGCCTGTGGTGGACCTACCTCCTGAGCCTCGTCTTTAAGGTAGCGGTGGACGCCGTCTTCATTTTCCTGGTCTGGTACATCTACAAGGTCAAGTTCTTCCCCCTGCTGGTCGTGTGTAACGAGAGTCCCTGCCCTCCCAATGTTCACTGCTACATCTCCAGACCCACAGAGAAACGCATCTTCACCATCTTCATGGTAGTCACCAGCTTCATTTGCATCCTGCTAACCCTCTGTGAGATCGTTTACCTGGTGGGAAAACGCTGCTTCGAGTGCCTCTCGAAAAATCGACGCAGGCGTCCCTTCATCATGCCCATCTTCCCAGCCAGCAAGGAAAACAAACACTTCGAGTCCCAGCAGCTGAAGGTTGCCAACCACAACGAAGTCGAGGCCTCAGCTCCTGTGTATAACACAGCTGTCACCAAACTTTAGCCAGTGACTTTCAGAACGATTCTAAGCCAGCTCAAGGGTTCTGTCTACAACAGTCAAGGGATGAGATCCTTGATTGTTGCCCTGTTTTGTTATGTCTATAAAGCCAACTAGTCTTCTCAGAATAACAGTGGAGATAAAACAATGGTCCTGTATGAGAATGGTATGAATGATCACTGATTTATCACTTTGTATAGGGTTTCGTATGTAGTGTCACTCTTCAGTTTTTTTTTCATACATAACATAATTGAGTTTTTCCTCAGAAGCTACATAGGCCATTAGGCTATTTGTAGGATATTTTTCACCGTGACCCTGACTTGGATAAGCAGAACAGAAAATGGATGGATTCCACATTTGATTATTTGTTTTAATTTAATTTTCATTTCATATAATAATATGATTTCCTGTGACTCTCCTGAATGTTAACTGCTGTTTAACCAGTAGCCATTTGTATTAGATCAAATCTACAAATAAAACTTGCAGTTAGGCTTCTTTCAGCACCACAATCTCTTCCTCTACAGCCTTTAAAAGACTGCAGCACAGCACCAGAACTAACCACCAGCAGCTGCTTTTCTTACTGTACTGTTGTACACGTGTGTTTTGTGTTGTTTTGTAATTATTTTCATTTTCTATTCCTTCATAAGATCTAGACAATGGCTGACAATTGCTGGCAAACGATTTACATTAACTGTACTTTCCCAAGGTTTCGTCTTTCTAGGGAGTGTTTCCTTGCCACTGTCGCCTCTGGCTTGCTCACTGGGGGCTTTGGGCGGGGCCAATAAAAAGGGCTTTGAGACAATGTAATGTTGAGAAAATGCACGACATAAATAAACTGAATTGAATTGACTGAACTTTCAAAATGCCTTTACAATGCATTTGTAGATCATTCAGTGCGCCTTCTGCATGCATTCATAGAACATTGCATGTAAATATATCTTAACATCCTAACACATTTTAACAGATTTAATTTACATTAGTAACAAACATTATATGATAATAACAAACATTACAATTGTATAATGTTTGTTATTAATGTATATTAATACAGTTAAGGTATGTTTGGATGTTGAGGTATACTTACATGCTGCTTATGAATGTTCTATGAATAATGAAATGAAATATGAAGGTGCAGTTAATATAAAGCATTACCAGTTGCTGTTGTTTATTAAAACTAAACAAGTTAATATAATGCCTAACTCTGCTAACGGCATGATATTACTCACTTGTCTTTAGAAAATAAAGTCTTAAAAAGTAATATAATCTGCCATTTTCCTTGGTGCAAATTCTTCAAAATCAAATCACATTATTTGGACGCATGCAGCAGATCAGTAACTTCCACCCAAACCCAAAATTCTCTTTCCACATTGCCTGCTGCAGATTAGCCTCATTCCATTACGCCCTTGGGGACCCATGATTTTGAAATTTAATTACACCATCTAAGACAAAAGTGAAAACGTGCCTAATGGATGCATTTCTTGCCAATAGAAACATAGGAAATCAAAATAAAAGGTTTTAAAAGTTCTTGTGCAGACTGAGCATACAGTCCTAATACATCAGTAAGTGTTGCAATGACCACTCTGGGTGTTTCTACAAAGCAGACACATGCATAAGAGAACAGCATTAGTCATCTAAATACATTTTTAATTTATTAATTGCTTGATAAAGTTAATCACGTTGACGACTCTCAGTTCGATGGAAGGTAGTTAATCTGAAACGCTTTTCCACATCAGTCAATGTCGTTTTTTGACCGCAGTCTTTGTAAGGTACATTTAAAGGGAGGGTTGGCCAATACGAGCCATCATAGCGAGTCAGGCCTTATCTCAGCCCTGTCTGCTATCTCTGATAGGCTGGGTGGCTGAGGACGGGAAACAGGGGCACGCCAGTGCCAGATGTGTACCGTAGAGGCAGTGACCACAGACCTCTCATGCGTTGACAGAGCACCTTTTGTTGCTAAGTGGGGTCAGTGTTTCAGCTTCACCGATCAAATAAAGGCAGGACTCAGGGAGGGTCTGGAATGCCCTGTGTGCCTCTTCTGGTCCCGTTTCAGCCTGTTAGACGTCTAGTGATGGTTCACCTTGGCGATGACGCAGGGCGCCCGTGTGACCAAACCGCCTGGTCACCATGAGTGAGCGCCGAGTTAGACATCTTGGCGCCCACGGTCACCCATCCCCGACATCCTGTCTGATCTGTCCTAACCCTGCCCCAACACATACACCTGCCCCCCCAGTGACCGAAGGCCGATCGCTGACTTCTCATTCATATCCGTTACCATGGGCGTCACTAGGGGGCTCTGTAGGGAGGCTGTAGGAACCCCCCGGTTGACAACTTTCACTGTTGTCACCCCACCACCACCCCCCTCCCCTCCTTTGGTCGACAACCTTTACCACTGCTACCCACTGCATTGCCCACCCCACTGCATCCCTCACTGCTCACCCGCCAGGTAGATATAATGTTGGATGAAATGTGCAGCTCCCCCATCTTGCTCTCCATAGCATAGGGCCAGCCATCGTGTGGCACCCCTGGAGCTGAGGCTTAAGGGCCCACGGACATGTGACTGTTCTGATGAGGCTGGGGCTCAAACCGACAACCTTCCGATCACAGGCTCAGAGCCTTAGCCGGCTGAGTAGGGGTTTGAGGTTTAAATGGCCTCATTAGACTTCCTAGACTTACCCCCCCCACCCCCCTCATAAGTCTCTAGTGACACTCCTGTCTGATACGGACACGTGAGCTGTGGTGTTGCACAACTAGAGACCCCCCCCCTCCATCCTGTGGGTTTCAGAGCCCCCTGACACACAGAACTTCAGACAGGATGCATTCTCAGCACAACCAACGTGAGGAACAGTGAGACTGCTGAAAGACTATCCCGCTGGTCACACGATCACCCAGCCACCTGAAAAAGAAAAGTTCGAACCCCATCTGGCAGCTAATTTAAATCCCTTTTCCTCCTCGGTCGGGGCCCCTCAGAGGCAGCTCAGCCCACAAGAACAAGAGCTATTAATTCCTAATATTATTTGACCACGCCCCCTCAGACAGCAACGCCCGAGTTATGCCTTAATCCATCTCAGATACAACAGACCAAGCAGACCGCACCTGTAAGGAAGGTGGTGGAAACCAATCGAGCCATTATGCACTAGAAATACGCGGAACAAACCAATAAAAAGCAAGACAGAGGTGAACCAAGTGGTGAGACATTTAGGCTAAAGTCACCAAGGAGTTTCTGTAAGTATATTATTAAACAGCAGTGTGTCAGACACCCGTGATGAAAAAAGGAAATTCTAAAGTTTTTCAGAATTGTCAGTTTGAAAAGCACTTTGGTTCTTTAGATTGTGTTGATGTGACGACATGAAGCGAGAATTCAGGTACAGGCTGACAGCTTAGTTATTTCTCACAATTTGCGTTAGACGTTTCATTTGAAATGCATTCATATTACTTTATAATCCTGTGTGGATATGAAGGAAATTTGTGAATAAATGGAACTGAATATTTGCTTAAAAGAAAGTTAAATAAATGACGCAATATCGCTGTCATTCCCCAACAGCACACCTATCAAAGCTCTACGCTAAATATAACTTTTAATGAGCTCAATGATTATGACTTTATACACATTTCTTTGTATAAAAATGTGTCGGTTGGATTTTGGAAAGTTTGAGAGTGATTTTGATTTACATTCTGATGGTCCTTGCTGGTGGAATCCAAGGGGCGAGGAGGTAAAACCTTTAAATGCTACAGCTTTTCGTGTCGGAACAGAAAGTCGCAGGAAAAGAAACGCGAAGGTTCCGGTCCCCAGAACAAACGGTGCAGCTCTTTGGTGGTGAAATCAATAGCCAAGGAGTAAAGTGACAACATGCCAAAAGCAGTGTGATCCCGTTCAGGGCAATACGCCAGTTCTGCATGCGGTTCTGGAGTCGCTCTCGTTACAGTTGGCCTTAGGGACACTTCATTCTCACCTTATCAGCCAAGAAAGTTTCTTTTCAAACATTCTTATCAAGTCAATAGAAAAGAACAAGAAAATAACAGAGTGTAGTTTCGGGGTCTAGTTTTGGGTAAGATCTGTTCACAGCTGACAAAAATGTGCGTGATCATGTTCAGCAGTCTTGACGGTCTCATGGAAATGTTAACCACTAGGAGAGGAACTCCTTACACTCCAAGCAGGGGATTCAGCTGATGTAACATTATGTGCCTCTGGATCTTAATACAGCAAACGTGCAAGAACAAACTGCTTCCCTTGAAAAACTTTCTCTGTCAAAAAAAAATCAAGGAAACAGCTTCTTCCACCATTGTTTCAGGAGTGATTCTTTCAATGTTTACTCTACAAACAAAACATTGTACCAAACTTAAGTTTTCTCTTTACACAATATGATTTGATATATATTTGATTATGAAACCAACTTTTAAATCTTTATGATTCATGTTGTATATACTTGCAGCAGATAATCTGTATCTGTTATTTTGTGTCTCATCGTGTTTTGAAAGGGACTTTGTAAAGCTACCGATAAGTTTAGCTCCCTTCCGCAAAGACCATGGATTGGAAGACTCTCCGGGACTTCCTCAGTGGGGTGAACAAGTACTCCACTGGCTTCAGCCGGATCTGGCTGGCGGTGGTCTTTGTTTTCCGGGTGATGGTGTTCGTGGTGGCAGCGGAACGCGTATGGGCCGACGACCAGAAGGACTTCGACTGTGACACGCGGCAGCCTGGATGCCCCAACGCCTGCTACGATCACTTCTTCCCCATCTCGCACATCCGCCTGTGGGCCCTGCAGCTCATCTTCGTCACCTGCCCCTCCTTCATGGTGGTGCTGCACGTGGCATACCGTAAGGACCGTGAGCGCAAATACCGCGCCAAGCACGGCGAGGGCACGCGCCTCTACGACAACCTGGGCCAAAAGCACGGCGGCCTGTGGTGGACCTACCTGCTCAGTCTCTTCTTCAAGACCGGCATGGAGATTTGCTTCCTCTATCTGCTACACATCATCTACAACAGCTTCTTCCTGCCGCGTGTCGTGAAATGCAAACAGTGGCCATGCCTTGGAGAAGTCAGCTGCTACATCGGCCACCCCACGGAGAAGAACGTCTTTACCTACTTCATGGTGGGCGCCTCTGCCCTCTGCATCATCCTCAACATCAGCGAGATCTCCTACCTGATCTTCGTGCGCCTCCTGCGTGCGGCCCATAGGGGGAGCCGAAGCCTTTTACGCCAAGGGTCCAAAGACAAAGAATGCAATGCATGCGGCGTCTCCGCCACCCGGCTGGACTTGAAAACCGACCACCAGGTTAAAGAAAAGCAGGACTCCTCCGGTGCCTAAGGACTCTGTGGTCTCAAAAATCTTTTCTATTATTTTATTTGACTTATTTCTGTGTAGAAACTCAGTGGCACTGCTTTATGTTTTGCTTCCTACTTCCCTTCTTGGTTGTCCATTGTTAAAGAGGAGAAATGTTTCTCTGAGCTACTTTCATCCATACAATAACAAACATCTACACCCATACACAGAAAGCTTACCTATATGTTTTCTAACAGATTCATCAATTTACTTCATCTTACACTGCATTCCTGTACAAATGCCAACGTTAACCAAATATTTTCGATCTAAATGAAACCACACAATAGATTGCCTTATGTATAGTGAACGGAGAACGTAAAATTCACACAAGATAATTTTATCTATTGTCAAATGAGAAATATAAAAATTCATTTCTGCCTCACCTGTAAATGTATTAGTTAACAATAACAATAAAGGGAAGTTTTTAAACAAAAATAGTTTGTTTGATGCTTTCATGAAACATTTAAATTAAGGGTAACTCTTTACATTAACTGCACCTCCATAATTCCTTCATAATGCATTTGTAGAACATGCATTGTACCTTCATAATGCATTCATAGAACACTCATAAGCAACATGTAAGTATACCTTAACATCCTAATTTACCTTAACAGAAAAACTCTAATCCCAACAATGACAACCTTAACCCCTGCCCAGCCCTAACCTTAACCATAAGTAACCAAGCAAAACACATTAGGCAGCGGTGACCTAATGGTTAGGGAGATTCATTTGTAATCAAATGATTGCTGGTTTGAATCCCTTACCAGCAAAGTACCCCTGAGGAAGGGACTGACCCCGAGCACTGCTCCCCGGGTGCTGAATTAGCTGTCCCCTGCTATATCACATATGGATTAAATGCAAAGGACGCATTTCATTGTTGTGCCATCAATGACAGCTAATCACGTTCATACTTCACTCATACAAGTCTTTTAGCATCTTCAGTTTCTTGATAGCTGTTACAGAGTTTTATAAAACTGAGTTTCCTCTTGTGGGAACTGAAAAAAATGGAAATAGCAGGCTTTTATCACATTGTGGGGACATATGGTTACACAACCCCATAACCCTCAAAAAAATCAGGTTTTTAGTACATTGTCGGGAACATTTAGTCCCCACAATGTAATATAAACGTAATCCACACCCACACACACATATCTTAACATCATATGATGAAAATCGTCATAGCAACATATGACGATAACATCTGAATTACAAAACAAGCCCTGTGGTTCACTCTCTTTTCTATTTGGTTATATATTCAACTCTAAATATTCAATAATTCCAGGAACAGTATCAAATTATGAAGAGAGTCATCCATAAATTACAGATCCGGTTCCATGAGTCAGTGCAGGGGGGTGGGCACTAAGCAGGGCATTGTCACTTTAAGGGAGAGATTACTCTCTCTGCCTTATGTTTGTACCTGGGAGGGGGGTAAAAAGCTCATGGACACCAGTCCCCAAAAGACCATCTAAAAGATTTTGAAATATCCCTCATTCACAATGGAAAACTTAGGTAAGTTTCTGTTTAAATGTCCTAAACTCTACATACTCTGCAGAACTGTGTTTTTGCACGGGTGTTTCAGGGCAAAGTCCATATTTGTAAGGACCATTTCAATGTCTATGTTTAAACTGCTGAAAAACAGAGTGGCAGATTTCCGCCATTTCCATTGCTGTGTTTTATCAGCGTTGTTGAAATGGGATACATGCGGTTCAACATCACATTCAGAGTTACATCTCAAAACATCCAGCCAGCCTTACAGATGTTGATGGTGTGAAGGAATTCTGATAAAGTGCTGAATCCAGTTGGCCTGGGATTCAGAGAGGAGCCCTTGTCAGTCCCTAATGAGTATCCCTCGCTCCTCTTCCAGTTATAAAAACATCCAGAATTAATAGTGGGCAGCTGTTTTGACTGTAATACCCACTTTTGAAGCAGGATGATTCTCTGCTTCATCAACAAGCTGCATATTAAACTAGTATTTAATTGGTTCCATATAACATCCATCTGTGTAAATGGTTTTGAAGTTAAATTCCAAGCTACTAACAGTTATTCCTGAACAAAAATTTCTGCCACCAACGGTGTAATGTGATCTTAATACCATTACATGCCTTCAGCTATGGAATGAAGCTATTTGGCTGTTTTATATCATTAAGCTTCCTGTTTTTAACCCAGTTTGCAAAGCAAAGATTTTTTTAAGGACTGTTTGGCAGCCACAAATATAATGAAAAAACATATAAACATTTTACAAGCTAAATTATACCTGGATGTACGCAATTCTTCAGCTGCAACCTGTGTGACAATGCCAATGAACAGACTTGCCTTAATCTTGTCCCCACGATGACAGTATGGAATCATGCCACCATCAGTCATGCATGTAAATTTCACTTGTGACAGTCTGCAGTGGAAATCTGTGATTGGCAGTTGACGCGACGGCCCAGAAGCACCCAGCACGCATCGCTTATGTCACCAGAGATTTCTGGATTTTTCCAGGAACTGCAGGGCTGTTTATGTTTTCAGAACACCTGCACTTCTTGGGTCGACGGCAATTAGGAGGATTACCCGGTGAATCGGCCCTCGTGCTGCGATGAAGCCGAACACAGCGGCTCAGTCTTGGGAGAATAAGCCCCCCCCAGTTTTGGGGGCCTCCTCACTCTTCTGTTTACTACTCCAGAAGAAGATATTCTATTTACCGAGCGTGCTGTGTAGCTGCAGGGGTGTCGCTGTGTGTTATGCGGGTAATCATTTATCTCCCTTGAGCTGTTTACCTCAGAACCAATGCAGCCAATGAAAGGACAGTGATTATTAGCCTCCCAATTTAAGTTTTAAGATGCCGTGCATGTGCATACAGGAATCCCGCTAGGCCAGACTGGTGAGCCCCCTCCCCCCCACTATATTTATGAAATTCTGAATTTATGCTGAGAAATCTCAGTATAGGTAATACTTTGGAGCAGTAGCTGGACCAGGCATGGAGCCATATAATCTGTGCAGCTCTTGACAGCCAGAAGCTGTGGCACTTTATTGGGACTGTCCTTGTCGCGTTTCAGCCCCCCGTCATGCCATCTGTTACCCTGCTCTTGTTCCCTTATACCCATCCCCTCATCCTGCCCTCCCACAGGAGTCGGTCACAGGGGTGTGGCAGACGGCACAACCTTGATGAGGGCTGGACTGGCCATGGTAGTGGTGGGCCACTTGAACTTCCTGCTGGGGGCGCTAGTGCACGGCAGTGTGCTCCGACACATCAGCCTACGCTGGCAGAGCCAAGCTACGGTGTACACCTGCGCCCACGTCGCCGCCCTGGTGGCTGGCCTCATGGTGAGAGTGCCACCCCAACCCTGCAATCCTGCACATTTTGGACCTGACCCTCAGTACAATTAAGTCTCTGAGTCTGTTGAAGTTTGCTTTGTCAACCGTTTCAGAAATGATCGCATTTGAATTATACTCATATACAGTAATGTGCAAAAGTCTAAGGCAATCAAAGAAAATGATGTTTAAAGGATCTCTATGTTGTTGTAGCTTAGCTATTTTAAAAACTTTAGTTCTTTGATTCAGCCACTAGCACACCTCATATGGCTGAGCAGCACCTCATTGAGGGCAGTGGTGGCCTAATGGACAGGGAAGCACACTTGTAATTGAAAGATTGCAGGTTTGAATCCCTAACCAGCAAGACACCACTGAGTTACCTAGAGCAAGGTACTGCTCCCTGGGTGCTGAATTAGCTGCCCCCTGCTATGTCATGATGTCACATATGGGTTAAATGCTGAGGACACAATTGGTTGTGATGTGTCAACAATGACCACTGGTCCTGTAATTCTAATTTGGCTACTTAACTATTAAAATAATGCATTAAATGAGCTGGTGGTGAACTGTAACAGATATGTGGAACGGCTGAGGTGCCCCGAGGAGAGGTTAGGGAACTGAAGCAGTGTTCTTATAAAAGTCATACCAGCAACGCTGTGGAGATCAGAAAAAATTCCTGCTAGTTATTTTATTGTGTTGTTATTCATTTGCATATGTTATAATGTTAAATTGTCTTTCTTCTTAGCAAATACGCAAAGATAAATACTTCTGAACATTTTCTTCGACTGACTAAAGCCTTTGCATAGCACTGCACTTAGCTGGAAATTCTCTAACCTGTGTGTTTCCCAGGGAATCATTGTCGGAGTATCAACCCTTATCATACCCAGATGGAAGAGCAAGAAACTAGTGTGTGTCTGGTGATGTATCATTTAGCCCTGAAACCCCCCAACCCCACACACACACACACACACCCTTTGTCGATTTCTATTCAACACCGTCTGATCCCCAGCTATACCTTTCATGGGTCGTCCAATCACAGTGGAGGCAGATTATTCCCTAAAATTAGCTCATTTCCTGCTGCTCTCATTTGCTGCCCCTTTATTGTTACTTCCTGTCGAAAAGCGATGAGGTCGCTAGTGTTGTTGAAGAACGTGAAAGACGTGTAGAGACTAATGACCAGAGGAGAAAAGTGGGTTTTAGCTCTGTAAACCTTTCTGTCTTCAGTTGTAGCTGGTTGTGTTTATATCAGGATTTATTTAGATTGAGTCATAGCTTGACTTCTGCTCTTAACCCAGGTGTTTGAATAATATATAATGTTTACTACAAATGCATATAATTACGTGTTTTTGAGAAATTGTGGAAGCACTTTTTAATTTATTGGATAGTTATCGTTTGTAGTTGTGTGATTTGTATGTGCTGCTGACTAAATGTCCGTTGCTATAAAAGGGATGTTACTGGGTGACACAGTGGCTGCTTTAATGCCACTAAAACATGGACTGAGGACTAGTTATTGGATGCCCCCCTCCTGCTTTCCATAGTTTGGCTTCCCTGACAATTCACCTCTTTCTTAATCTTAATTGTCGCTAACTGAAGTAGCTATTGTAGCATGAGCTCGCTAGCTTTTGTTGTGTTATCGTGCGTCCTTCTGCCTCTGGCTGTGTAGATCATCCTTACTCTCAGTGCCTTGTATCACTCGCGCTAATACCTGCTGGGTTGAACAGCAGGTGTTTCTCAATACCAAGAACACAAATATCACACTTTTAGTCTTGACAAGACCAGTCTTGGTAACTTGGCTCCCAAGAATGAACTTGGGCTGCAGTGAATCATGGGATTGTTCTCTTCAACCGATGCATCCTTGATATTTGGGGCGGAGCAAGAACAACATCCAGGGATTTTGACCGTCCTCTGTACTTCTGTTCTTAGTATTGGAACTGGTCTTTGGCAATGGAGGACGACGTAAAACGGGTACAAGAGATCACAAGTAGGGTGAAGTACGCATATTGAGAAACACCCAGTATCTCTGCCTTGATGTCTTCTGTCAGTAGATGTGCTTCCTGCTGTGGGGCAGCCTGCTGGGTGGCCTCCTGGCTGCCGCCTCGGTCGCAGGCCTGGCTGTGACCCTGGGGAGGGCCATCGCTGCCGGGCCCCACAGTCTTCTGGCCCACTGCAAGGTCCAGGATGCCTCTGGCAACCCCGCCATCGCCAACGAGTGCCCCTTCCAACCCACCCGCATCTACGTGAGTCTGCTGGTGTCTGTTGGTGGGCAGAAGGAGGCATAGGGACGCTGGAATGCTAGCTAGGCCAAAGTGATATGATGGATGCTTAAAACTGGTCACATCATCAGGATGAGAATGGCAGGGATAATATGACCAAACCTAAGGTTTCCAAGGCAATGAGGCATGAGGGAATCTCTTCCTGCTTTCTTGGCACCTGTGTTCAGCCCCTGAAGATCTTCTAGGGTGTATGAGACCTGCAAAGAGCTTGGTCTCCACTCAAAGGATCAAAGCTCACTGAACCGTACTGAAGCCACTTATCACACTGATCAGCCTGAGGTGACATTCTGCAGTCACCCCACAGAAGTGCAACCTACAAGTTGAGCAAGAAATACAATGGGGTGGCATGTGGCTCAGTACATTAGGACGAAAGGTCCTCGGTTCAAATCCCAGGGAGGGCAGAGTGATGTCACCATTGAGCCCCTGAGCAAGGTCCTTAACCTCCAATTGCTCCAGGGACTGTCTGATCCTGAAAATGTGCTTCACTTGGACATAAGTGCCTGCTAAATAAGTCAAATGTTGGTTTAGGAGACAGCATGGATGCTGTTGTGCCTGACTCAAGGAAGGTGCTATCCCTGCGGAGTGCACACACACATCCATAAAAACTAAGCAAAACCTACCAGTAAAGTCATGTTCTCCCATTGCCAGGGAACAACCATTGTCCTCTGGGTTCCTCTCATTCTGTTATGCATGGTGGAATCCTCCTTCTTGGGGAGGAATGTTGTGGTTTGCGTCTCCTTCCTGTACTTCCCTGTCCCCCGCCGGGCCAATAGGAGGACCATAATTGCCACACAGGTATGACTCATCTCCCTAGAAACTTCTAAATCACCTTTTTCCCTGGCTTAATGTTCATTTTTTAACTTTAATTCAGATGTGTGGGCATGGTTCTCAAACTTGATTCTTCTAACACTAGCAAACAGCAGTTCCTGTTTCATTTCAAAGTAAGTCTGTATTTCAGGTGAGAGTGGTGAGCCGAGAGGAATTGACATCTGCTTCCTGGGGGGAGCCTAGCAAGCAGGGGGCGGAGCCTCGTCAAGGTTGGGCGGGGCCTTCAGAACTGGAGGCAGGAGCTCCAGAACAGCCCAAGCTGCGAAGCTGGCGCAGTCATTTTGACAGAAGCAGCCTTTGGATCTGACTTCTGTAGTACCTGTTATATAACTTGTCACTAATAGGTATATTCTCCTGAGATACAGGGGAAAAAAGTTTTTTAATATTGATAAAAATGCTTATTTGACCAGAAGAGGAGGTTGGCAAGGTCACACCCCCCACACATGTGATGTCATCTTAAAGCACTAAGTTCCTCTTTATGAAGAACAAGACTTAAAAGAGTGGCATTTCCAATATGAGAATTAGCATAAAACCATAAATGTCCTCTACAGAGGACAAAAATAAACTGCTGGTTCTCAGATGAATGTATAACTAACTGGAATTTGTTAAAAGGTATAATATTAATGCAGCAGGAGTTATGTTATTTGGCTACATGAATATCGCAAACCTTATGTTTTGAGCATCGATTTATTTAGACTGCATGTGTCTATCAGAGCTTATGGTGTCTTACTATACCAAACCCTGTCTGGTCATGGTATCCATGCGTGTTCTTGACACGTTCCCCAGTTGACATGGGACAGCTTGGCACAGTGGCTTCTCTTTCCGTTGTTGATGTGTCTTTTTGTTTTTCACTTTCACGCTTCATAACTGGAAGCTGTGCCTTTTCAGGATTCCACACATGCAGGAATGTGCTCGCATCTCTACTCACCTCAACATAAAAACAATGTCAGTCCCTGAAACGTGTGTCTTTAAATACCCCAACCGCCCCGCCCCCACCCTAGTCTGTGCGTTGGGAATTGTCCTTCACAGAAAAAGACAGTATTTTCCACTTTATAGCTAAAATAGTAAGGCGGCGAGTTAAATGTATTGTGTGTCCCACGAGAGAGGAGAAGCCCAACTGTAAAGGGGACAATAGCAGAACGTCCTCTGTGCTATACGGCAACAGCACTTACGTCCTCTGTGGTTTTTCTGCCCTTAACTGTAGATTCTGACATCTTAATTGGCAGCACAAAAAGACAGTTAAACAGCTCAGAATAGATGTGAATGTGGCCTCCATTTTGGTATATTACCCTGCATTTGTGAACAAGCCCCGAGTGAGTAGGAAGTCCCTCTGAACAACAGGTCTCTACAGATCCTAATCACTGGCATAATGAAGGCAGTGTGATTCTGGAAGTTACGGCTTCCCCCCTTTCTGAACTCTGGGAATGGTTTGTACTCACAGTACAGATGCTGAGCGGAGAAATGGGACTGTATCACTTGCTGCTAAGCATGGGGGAGTACGTTCTACAGTCATGCTTGTATGTTATGATACAGTCATGATTAAAAAAAAAAATTCAGTTGGGCATAATAGGGACCATAACCCACACAGAGTCGTCGACCAATGATATGTTTTGAATCAGTGAATGAGAGAGGAGGGGCCATTCTGAGACCAATCATCTTTCAGCTAGGTCTGGTGTCCCTGTGTCTCCACCTTATTATATGGCCTTATGATGATAACAAGACTTCTGTTACCCAGTATCAGTTCAACGTCTCATTTGACTCTCCCAAGCTGGCGCCAAGGATCTCGACTAGGCTGATATGTTACAGGAGCATCTCGGAACCATCTGATCTTTTCCATTCATACGTATCAGTCCTTTTAAGTAGCATCAAATAACGGGCGAGCACCATGTTTTCATTGCAACAAAAGGAACAGTCCGAAATGTGTAATTGAAGTATATTTTCCATCAAAAGAGGTAGGGAAGGGGGAGGGGTAAAGGGGGAACAGAACTCATGATTATCATGCAACAAGAGAACAAAAGGAACATGTGTGTAATGGAAGGTTAGCTTGACAAGCTAGCATTGGAGCTCCTTGGAGATACAGTGCCTCTGCAGCCACTGCTACCTGTAAGTGGCCCCTCGCAGGCTCCTCGCAGCAGCAGGAGTGTGCTGCGCCAGCGATGTTCCTAGTGAGCGGCTCATTGTGAAATGGGCCCATCTGCACTAACGCGCTAACGTGCTAACACGCTAAAGTGCTACCAAGCTAACAGCAGATCTGCTCTCAGTGGACCGAGTGCTGTGTAGGACAAAGAATCTGCTTCCTCTCCCTGTTGTTGGATTAAATGTTTTCTCCTGCACAATGAGGGAAAAAAAAAATCTAAACCCATTAGAAGGGATGCATGTGTAAACAGGATATTTAATACATTCTCTTCCTTGTTGAGCTCTAATATCAGCGGGTGCAATGTATTCATGAACAAACATAATATTTCTATTTTTTTTTTCTTTTGGTACACAATGCAGTGCCTGGTAAAACACACTGATGTCACTGCTAAAAGTCATAACAAAAATCTTGCGGTGTTCAGCTTTCTCCACACGCACACGCATACACACACACACTGCGCACAAGCACTGTGCCCTCAGCTAAGCTACTGCTTTCGCTAATCCTACATGTACGGTTCACAGGAAAAATAAAATCCCCTGCAGCAAATCCTTCCCACAATTCAGTGCAAAGCTTGGTAGAATGGTAAAATGATAGAATTACAGCCCAGAATGGTAACTGGATGAATGCGGGCAAATCAGTCTTTAAGTCTCGCTTATCCAAATGGCTGCGGTATGATTATCATCCTCCGAAAAAAAAAGCACAAAAATAAATACACTAAGAAAATAAAATTATACAAAACAATGACCAAAAAAATGAAAAAAAAGCAACTGTGTCTTCAGCCTTTTTCTCTTCCTTCGTGAGAAAATCATAAACTCCAGTCGTAAAAACTCCAGGAACTGTTTAGCTGACATACACCTGCCTTGAGTTCAGAAGAGCAAATCTAAATGAATGCTGCCTTCATGGTGACTGCATACATAAATACATATAATACCACGCTTTTGGATGCATTTGCATTTCATATACAGGTGAATATGAATATAAAAGGGGATCGAAATCTGTGCGTTAAGGAAACTGAGCAAAAACAAAGCGGTTCATATGTGGATAACAGAGCGAAATCGTCACCCAGAAATACAGATCATGCCAAACTCTGCCCTCTTCACTGTCCAGTCCTCCAACGTCCGATTTCACCATCCACCCATCCGTCCATCTCTTCCGAAAATTAGCAGGTGATTCACAGCCGACAGGTGATGCTTCAAACAGTTTCTTCTTATTACGTTCCTCTTTTTTTTTGAAAAATTAAAATGATAATGCTTTTGTTTTTCTTTTGACTCTTTCTTCTGGTACACAAGAAAAATAAGACAGGAACCTTCATGCATTTTGTGTTTGTTTCCCTCTGACAGGGGGACACTCAGAACTGTGACGCGCTGCTGGGGTCACACTGCAGTAGCCTCACGATGGAGGGGTCGCTTTTGGCACCTTTGATGAACTCTTCCAGGGACAGCTTACCTGTTGGGGGAATGGGGGAGAGGAAGTGAGCAATCAACCAGTCACAATCTGTTTCACCTACAAAGTGTGCAACCCCACCAATCGCAATCCTTTTCATCAACCATAGTGAACAACCCAGCAATCACAATCCATTTCTCCTACCTAACTAAAGATACTTGTATCCCTGACCTCCTACTGCAAGGGTTAGCCATTTTGCAGGCAGATTTCTTCAATATCAAGACTAGTGATCTGATTGGTCGGCACAGTTAATTAACTCACCGTCATTGTTGAGGTCCATCTGCCTGAAGATTTTGTCTGTCCTCTTTTCAGGAGTGGACTCGTCCTCTGGCATCTTCATCACAGACGACACCATCTTGTATATGGCCTGGATAAAGGGGGCGGGGAGAGGGACAGGGACATTTCGGTGAGAAGCTGATATTAGGATGCAGGACAAGACCAAGGTATTTCTTGTGATCTCTTCAGTGTTCTCAAAGACATCAAGGAAAAAGGGTTTCTTTGTCTGAATGTGAAATGGGATTGTGAAATGCCTGATGTTTTGTTCCGTCAGTTAATTGATTACCGAATGCTGCCAGCAGAGGCGCTGTACCTCATAGACATGCAGTATGGATGAGGGTGAGTTACCCTTACCACTCCAGAAAAGCTAAATGAAGTCAGTTGCCACTTTTAGCCACCAAATGCCTGTGAGAAAAGACCCACAATCCCCGAGTGCCGGAGAACGGCAGCCTCGATTAGCCCGGGGATAATCCGTCAGTTCTGTACACTCAGGGACAAATCCCAGTTAAATTTACCTCGCTAATCCGGGAACAAGTTGCTACTCCCTGCCTCACACACCCCCCACCAGCACTCGCTCCGCTGTACCCCACCCATTCCATGTCTCCCCATGCCAGTCGTGTGGCCCAGCAATGCAAATATAGCTGCTATCAAAACACTGTAAGTATGCTGACAACAAAACTGAGAAAAAGAGTTTTTCTAACTGTCCACTCGTGTGTGTAGTAGGTAGGCAAATGATCGTGTACTTATTCAAAACTGAGCATAGATAAACTACGATATTTTGTCATGAAATCAAACACAGCCAAAAAGCCCCGACATTGGTCATAACTCAATCTTGATAAAATATGCAGTTACAGTGTTTTGCCTTCATATGGCGTTACGGCTGTGTGCTTTCAGTCACAAAACCCATGGTATTCGGGTCATAAACATAACACTCCGCTTCTGTACCAAAACATGGACTAGGGGCAATTAATACTTATTTATAGAAAATAATAATAAAACCTCCTCCCTTCACCCATCTATTGAGAATTTCTACTGTTTCTTGGTTTTCCACTACAAAGCTAATTTGACCTGGGTTTGCTTTATATAATTATCCAATAAAACTAAAAAAAATCCTTGACGTCCCTCTGGAGCAAATTTCCTTTTGTCTTAAATTAATCCATGGCCCCCGTGTTTCTCCCGTCGATAAGGCCCCCGGTTCTATACTAACATAGACGCAGATGTTTCCCCACCTGCACAATCTCCAGCATCTCCTCCCTGCTGATGTAGCCGTTGCCGTCCAGGTCATACATGCTGAAGGCCCACTTGAGCTTCTGCTCCAGCTTGCCACGTGAGGTGACGCTCAGCGCGATGATGAACTCCCGGAAGTCGATGGTGCCGTCGTTGTTGGTGTCGAAGGTACGGAAGACGTGTTCGGCGAACTTGGAGGCATCGCCGTAGGGGAAGAAGTTCGCGTAGATCTTCTTGAACTCCTCGACATTGAGGTGGCCGCTGGGGCAGTCTTTCAGGAAGCCCTGCAATGCAGGAGGAGCAGAGACTTATGGGAAATGGGCCAATTCATGCACAGCTTCCTGGCAGTTTAGGTAATAAAATTACGGATATAATAAATATTAATTTGGTTATCCGGGATTTAAATGCCAAGCCTTGTTAAACTGCTGATTCATGATCAGCCAGCGATGTTTGGCTCATCCTTTGTCATTATGACAAGATCTACTACTCAAAAAATGAAGTGGGCTTTCAATGTACCGCATGAAAAAGAATATTTGTGATGGACTGGCATCCCGTCCAGGGTGATCCCTGCCTCGTAACCTTCCTGAGATAGGCTTGGTGCTGGATAACTAGTATTAGAGACTGTTGGCACAACAAAGACACTACCCCTATGAGGATACCTTGTACCACTCCTGTAGCTCATGGTCTGAGAACTCTGTGTTCTCCCTCAGGTCCTGCAGCATCTCGGGCCGGAGCTTGCTGTTTTGTTTTCCCATGGCGGTGAATCTCTACACGAGCCCCTGGTGAAACCGGCAAAGAAGGCTGTGGGAAACAGGAGGTGGAAGGTCAGGAACCAATAGGAAGCCCCTATACACCCTCGAAGGTTAGGAACCAATGGGAAGTCCCTATACACCCTCGAAGACCAGGAACCAACCGGAAACATCTATACACCCTCGAAGGTCAACAATCAACAGGCAGCCCCTAGACAAGCTAGACATCCCCTGATCTGGAACCTGTGTTGAAAATAGACAAATTCAAGAACACATGAGTTTCGCAGTTAGTTGTTCACTGAAGTTCTGTCGACACAAACCTTTCTTCAACCATCAGCCAACGCGGAGGCTTGACAAACCAATGTACAGCTTCTATCTGGTGAGGTCCTCTTGCAATTTCAAGTATAGACTAAGTATGTGACACTGGTTTACAGCGTCCATTAAAGCGAGCCGTCGTGGAATCTGTGAAAATAATGTGTAATTCCAGCCCTTTTTTCAGCCTCCCGAGAAAGCTGGAGACTTTATTAAAAACTTGTTTTTAAGCCGGCAGTAATTAATAAGGCTGCATCCCGTAACATCTGCCAGGAAAGTCGCGAGAGCAAACATGGTGGGCAGGACGCTATCGCACCGTGCTGTGTTTACGCTCAGGCTGCAAGAATGTCACATTCGGCCTAAGCATAGCTACTGCTCATCCAGGAAATGCAACGTTAAATGCAAGCCGTTCAGTGAAAGAGCGCTCGTTTTTCTAGACTAATAGTTCAAGAATCTCGACTCAGACAAGAGCTGAACTTCTATGACTAAGTGATATAAAAACAAATTTAAGCAATATCACTCTGACAAAGCAGCTTCCTTGACATTGTAAGACATGTTGTGGGTTGAGGTGGGAGCAGAATCATGTGACCTGGAGAACGAGGATGAAATGGGCTATATTTGTGGTATCAATCGGGTGATGAGTACAATTAAATGATGTAAGGAATGAGAACAAAACAGACATTTTGGCTAAAGCACCAACAAAAAACACAGGGAAATAAAACTGAACCCAACAGGGGCAGTTCTAGGATGTTTTAAGGTGAGGGGCATAAAAGCGGCCAACCTTATAATTATCCAATGGTATGTTTTTAATTGCACTCTGGGGGCCAATCAGCTTTCAGCTGTCCCTGTGGCTCCGCCCCCCTTTACACCCCTGGTACTCGGTGTTATAGGCCCAGGTAGCGTGCATGAATCTGCCCCTGTCCATCCGCTCATCTTACAGTAATTTTAAATGTCTCCATGCCGCGTCACCTGGCTTAGCTCAGAAACACGGCCAGCGTTCGGCGGGTGACAGTCACAGAGAAACGCAGGCAGCAGTCAGGGACCCGGGCCTTTCCTCCGGCCCGAATGCTTCAGTCACATCCACGCCAGACAACCGACCTTGTAAACAAATTAAGGGTGTTAGCTGTAATTTGTGCAAAGCCGTCTGCTGAGGACCCGAAACGTATCAGCACTGGTTCAGAGGCCAGCTGAAGCGCGGTAAACAAATAACGACGCTGGATTTCACACCTGCCTTGCCTAAACTGACAGGGGATTAGATCCTTACATGTCCACTGGTTGTTTTGACAACATTTTGCCGACAGGGGTTTTCTGAAGAAGTCAAGACCAGTAGAGTAACAACCAGCTGAAATGCCTTTGAGACACACACACACACACACACATATATATATATATATATATATACATACATACATACACATACAAATATAGCCATTCATCTGGCACCCCTGGAGCACTCTGGGGGGTTAAGGGCCTTGCTCAAGGACCCAACGAACACGGCCTAAACCTCTGAGCCACATACCGCCCCCTGCTGTTTCATTCCACACTTTCATTTAATTTTGATCTGTGTGTGTGTGTGTATATATCACACAACAGAATCAGTTCATTCCCTTACTGCAGCGCAGCCAAAGGACGCTGTAGGTCTGAACCGTAGCTGGGGGGTACGCCGTAAAACGGCTCCTTCTCTGCAGCCCGGCCCTGAGGTAAACACAGGCGGCCTATTACTGGCGAAATGGCTCACGCTTAATAATAATGTGCTGCTTCCAGTGCAGCCACTGAATCTGTACATCAAAGCCAGAAATAAACACGGGACTTGAAATCTGCCTGTTCCTGGAAAACGTTCTTGGATTTGCACAAAGGACATTTGTCGATTGCCTGAAAGCTGATTTTGAAATGTTATATATTTGTAGGGAACAAAATACATATAATTTTTGCATGGTTGTGAATACTAATCTACACAAGGGTGCTACAGCAGCTGATACCCCTATGGCTGCGGGTGAGAGTCCCACCCTTGCTCTGTGTGTGTGTGTGTGGATTATGGTCATATTACATTTTGTGCACCAAATGTCCCCCACAATGCAATAAAAGCCAATCAAAAAAGTAAAAATCCCAAAAGTCCCATATTTTGTTTGGTTACTTATGGTTAAGGTTAGGGCTGGGTAGGGGTTAAGGTTGGGATTGTTGGGATTAGGGATTCTCCTATAGAAATGAATAGAGTCCCCACAAAGATATAACTGCAAACTTTTGTGTGTGTCTCGTATCCTGCATGCCCCCTGCCTTTGTGCCATGTGCTGCCTGGAATGAACCCCTGGGGAACCTGATTCTGTGGCATTAATTGAATTTACTCATTCACAAGACCGTATGTCATCCGCTGACATCTGTAGTGTAAGGTGACTTGTGCACTGGTGAGTTACCACAAATACTTGTGCGTGAAATAAAGTATCAAGGTGAACAAGTACTTGAGGCGGGACTGGAAACCTGAAAAGGGAAATCCCGCCCCAGTACAATCCCTTTTCATCTCCCATCCAAACATCCATCCATCCATCCATTCTACGTGTACTGCCATGCTGGATGATGACATCATCACCTCTGGCCTCTGCCTGGATTTCACTTTAGTTTTCTTACAAGATCCTTAGAAGGAGCTTGTTCCTGCCGATATGGAAGGTGACAGGACTGAGATGCCAAATTATCTAGTAGTTTGGACGATGTCTGCTTTCATCAGGCTGCTCCTGCCGAAGAATGTTCCGCGGCCCTTCAGCGTGTAGCCATGGTAACGCCCCATGGAGGTCTATCATCTCGACGGTTTATGGTCACCAATCCCGGGCCCAGATGTCTTTTCTGCATCCATCAACTACTGCTTGTGAGACGATCAGGGCTAAAGATCACAGGGGTGAGGCCACGCTGAGTTTTCACCAAGAGTTATGACGGCCGTTAAGCAGGACGGGGATGAAACCCCACCGCCCAAGAGAGAGGACAGGCTGGGCGGACAGAGAAGCATTACAGTGAAGCGTTACAGTGAAGCATTACAGTGAAGCGTTACAGTGAAGCGTTACATCCCGTCCTCTGCGCCGTGCCATATATTTCTGTACCTTGGAAAACAGATTGACAACTTACTGGATTTATATTCTGTGACATCACATTCAGCTCATAAGTATGTTTAATCACTTCTGTCTCGTTTTACCCAATGAAAAACAATATCAGGAACTTTATTTTCTCTTATGTTGTGTGTTGCAGCAGCCTTCTTTACAGCAGCAGTGAGTAATTACACTTTCAGTAATCAGCCAGTAACAATTACCCAATAAATTACAGCAACGAGCGTGTGTGTCCTTTTAATGTGAGGTAATTCAGGGCTTTGTTTACTCCTGTAAAGATTTTAGAGGGCACACAAAAGCCCCAGGCTCACAGGCTGCGTGAGACCTGCGTTAAACATCCCATGCGCTCCATGGCATCATGCAGATGCCGCGTCTCATTCAGGACCTGTCCCCCCCAAGAAATGGTGGCCATATTTCCAAGTCTTACTGCTTTAATGGCGCTGAATGAAATGCTTGAAATTGTAATGAGGAAGCCGGTTTCTGGGCTGTAATGAACTGCGCCTGCGAGTGCCGGCTAGAGGACGCGGCAGTTAGCGAATGATTTCTGCACTTCGCCAATTCTGCATGCTGCCTGCTTACGCATAATTTAAATCTGACAATGGGTATGTGGGGGGGGGTCCTCCAGTTCGAAGGTTTACATTCTTGTCTATTGTTGTCGTGTTTCTTACATTTTTTTCCAGCCTGAGCCAGAGACCACGTCCAGCTAGTGAAGTGGGGAAAAAAAAACATTAAAAAACATGGAGCTGCTTTGCTGTAATGTTTACAGCATCCCCGTCCCCCCCCACCTGCCCGCCCGCCCGCCACCTCCTCCACTGTGCCGTCACGCTCCCGGAGGTCTCGGCTCAGCGTGCTGCAGGCAGCACCAATTAGCTGCCATGGGGTGGGGGACATCGGGGGGGGGTTTCCGTACCACGGCACGGCAGGGTATCCTTCTGCCGGAGTGATGGTCCAGGGGAGGAAGCAGAAAGAGAAGCGCGGGAGGAGATGCAAATTAGAATGAGTGATAGAGTGAGGAAAGGAAAGACAATGGGAGGGTGAGAAGAAGGCAGGAGATGATGGACCAGGGCCGGCGGGGAAGACTGGCGTAGAACAGAGAGATATAAATGAACAGAGAGTGGAGAGACAGAGTGTAAGAGAGTGTGAAAGAAAGAGAGCGGCTCTGGAGGTGCGACGGCCCCCAGCTGGCATGCTGCTGGGGGGGGGGGGGGCACCGTGCGCCACACACCCCCCAGAACATCAGCATCTGAGAGAGATGGCGGCAGCTGACGGTAAATCTCCACGACGGCCAAAGCCACATGAATACAGAGCCGTGGCTCGTAGAGGACGGCGCCGATTCAGGAGCCAAACGCGGCCCAGCACAGACCGGGGGCCCACACCTGCTCCACGGCTGCGTTGGGTTTGCAAGCGGCTGCCTGGTTCACGGGAAGCGCTAAGCTACCTGATCAAAGTACAGGACAGGTCGGTAATGCACAGTGATGTTTTCTCTATCTTCAGCTCTTGCTGTACGAGCAACACGCTTAACAGGATTGGTGGGAATTATGTGGATGAACAACTTCACTATGATGTTATACTTTCATGGCTTTGTGGAGTCTGCCTGTTCTCCCTGTCTGCTGCAGTCCCAAGTGTCATCGGGGACTGTAAAGTGCCCCTAGTGTGCGAGTGTGCGAGTGTTCAGTGACGAATTGGGATCCAGGGTGTATAGAAGGGCACTAGGGGGATGCTAGAAGGGATGTTGTTCCACCCCAGGGGGCAAAATCTTACCTCTGACTCGTGTGATAAGCCCCAAAATGTGTTGGGCAGGACAGTAGGTTATTCCAGTAGGTGGCGTAATCATGCTCTTCACCATATAGGTGGTTTAAGGTCCCTGAAAGTCGATCTTGCTGTAATAGCCCCCATTATCTTGGTGATGCGGGGTGTGTGTGTGCCAAAGCACTCACCATATCATGTGTCTATGGCACTTAGTGAAGAAACGGTGACATCACCCCCCCCCCCCCGCCACCATCGTGATTACAGGCTGCTGAAAGGCAAGAGCGCCATGCTGAAAACTCGCCCTCACACCCAGGATAGCGGATGATGGCATCGATTCCCCCAACCCCTGCCCCCCCATCCTTCCCCATCATCCGTATTCATGAGGCCCTGATAATCAAAGCCGTGGCCTGCTGCCCCGCGATCCCGTGGAAACTCCCTCCGCAGTGCCGCCCTCTTCGGTTTCTCTCGGCCCTTTTTAGATCACAGCTCTCCTTGGTCTTAGGGAGAAACCCCCCCCCAACCTTAAAAAGTGCAGATTTGCTACTGGCAACACTCAACCCAACATCAACACTGCACATGCAAAGAACATCAAAGTACCTCGCCACCTTCAGGAAGATGCTCCTTCTCAAACACCACAGAAAGAAAGAACGAATGAAAGAAAGAACGAATGAATGAATGCCTTTATTGTCGTTGTACAAGGTACAACAAGATTGGGAGACTATCCTTAGTTTCTATCCGTATCTTTAGACTCTCCTCAGAAGCACAAAGCACAGGAACCCCCCCGCTTTCTGATTCTTAACGCTTCGGAAACGTCACGCCAAAGTTATGGTGGTATTCCTGCAAAGATGTCTCTGCTTCAGAACGGTGTGCCCACATCCAGGCTGGCATACTGCGAGTACCGGGCGGCTGCCCCGCTGGAAACACGCCCGCTCCGGGTTTTCGCAGAAGACATTATCTCAGGTCGGGCTCTGACCCAGATCGACGGGTAGCTAATTTTGCCGGGGGGGGGGGGGGCGGGGGGGGTCTCGGAAGACCGGAGAGAACGAACTAATCAACGCGGTAAAAATAAGAACAAGGCTGTGTCCTGGGTGAGTGAGCGTTCTGCGGTACGTCGGGAACAGCAGCTCATAATAGCAAGGATGGGCGACTTTTTTTAATCAAATAGTCCTCGTTTGGGACTGTTGGCAAGTTTTCCTTATTGCCAGTGAGAGGGATGCTGGAGATGGGGCAGCTTTGATCTGGCTCACAGGACAGCATCAGGCAGTGAAGAGCCAAGCTTATTGTGGACGTGGCTTTCTGCCCTGCAGCCACTAGGGGGAGCACAGTAACCTCACACCTCCAGGGCTGAGGGTTCGATTCACGCCGGCGTCTCACTGTGAGTGGAGATCGAATGTGATCCAGTTTCCTCCCACAACCTGAAAACATGCAGTTACATGAATCTCTGAATTACTCTGTGTGTTTGTGTGTGTGTTTCTGTGTGTGTGTGTGTGTGTGTGTGTGTGTGTGTCTTCAAGGAGACAGACAGATGGATAGATACTGTCTTGATCATAATATTTTTCGGATACCCATATCATGTATTTTACTGTAGGTCTACTAAAATAAGTACCTTGACCTCATTTATTTTATCGTAGTTTTACTAAAATAAACAGACATTCTAAGCTATGCCCACTGAGGTGACAGCACAGTAAATCCCAGTAAGGTACTTTGCTCAAGGGTTCTACAGCTGAGCTCTCTGCAGGACATCGAGCAGAAAGGCTTTTTTCATGTCGCAAGCGGAGGGCCACCATCCATTACACTGACTGCTGCCCTTAGCTTGACTTTTAGTCACCATTGCTGTCTCTAAATAGGTCAGAGAGAGAACAAGAACATGGGATAAGACCCCAGGCTGGGGGCCCAACATAACACCCACGCCGATCCTCACCCACTGTCCTTAAATACCCCCCCCCCCCCCTCTTCATAAAAAGGGGTAAACCCATGCTGGGTAAAAAGCTGCAAGGTCGGCATTTTTATGAAATATTCATTGCGTCAGAAAACAATAATGATAAAGCTGTATAGGTGTCAGGGGCGATTCTAGAATTTTTTTTAGGTGGGGGGGGGCATAAGAGGGCCATAATTTATACAGAGGGGCCAACCTTATCATTAGCCAATCATATGCTTTGAGTTGGTGAGTGACAGGTGCTGGGGCAATCCCATGGCCAACTGGCTTTCGGCTGGGGCCGGTACCCCTTTGGCCCCACCCCTGTATATACCCCTGTAAATGCCCTTGATTGGCGTGCGAACTAAATGAGCCATGTTTAATTTAATTTCCATTACAGGGTGTCTGACGACAGCAGGCATGGTCCAATGAGAGGCCTTCTGGGGGGGTAACATCCTGCCAGCCTCTCCCACGCCACCCACCAGTAGCCCAGAGAAGATACCATTCAATCACACCCCGCTGCAGGCTGGACAAACACCTATGGACAGTCAGTAATCAGCAGAGAAGAAAACCGAATGGATCTTAGGTAGATTGTTCCAGAAAGCGGCAGTGAACAGACTGCCGTCACGGTGAAGCCGCGCATGACGGCTGAACCCCCCCCTGCCAGGATTTGCCTCTGCTAATGGTCACACGGCAAGCTGGGGGCCAATTAAAGTGATTTTATCATCAAAAGCTTTCACACGGATAAAACTTCTTAGCAGATAATTATAGTGCACAGTGGCATACGAAGTGTAGAGTTTTACATTGAGTAAGTGGACGTTATTTTTAATCACACCAGACAGATTTTTCCAGAACAAAGTCATTTTATGGCCTTGATCAAGGGCCACAACGACATGCAGCAACCTTGACGCCTCCTATCAGAATGAGACGCTCTAAGTCTGGTGTCAGACGTACGAATCCCTCAGGAACAGCTTTCATTTTGGTTTTCACTCCCGGTTAGTGATCTATTTATTTCTGGGGTCGAGTTCTGAGCTGCCAAATATTTGATGGTAGACTGGAAATTAGCCAAGCTTGTGGCCAACAAGGAACAGGCTCTCAACTCAAATAGAGCAAACTTCTTTCAGTCCACGAACCAGTCCAAAGAGCATGGGGGGAATGTGGTGTTGTGTGGCTCTGCACCTGTGATTGGAAGGTTGTCGGTTCGAATCCCACCCTCAGCAAAATAACCACGTGCATGCTGGGTGCTTGAGCATGGCCCCTAACACTCCAACCCAAAAGTTTTCCTCTTAACCATATATATGTGCATGTGTCTCATAGGAGAGAAAGATGGGATATGCAAAAAGTAAAGTTTCAATGTACTTGCGCAGATGGCAAATAAATCATAAATAATAAATCATTTCATTGCAAGACAGCCCAACTAAGCTGCACAGAGGATTTATGTGCTTGTGAGAAATGTAATTATATATGACAAATCCCCTTTAAAAGCAGAGACGTTGACACATCGATGTCGTCAAAATGTAAATGAATATCTGTCAGTCTGTAATTAAACACCATAAAGATATCCTTGATTCACCATTGTGCCTGATGACAACTTTTAACATTTGTGCATCTTACATACAATGTTGAAGTACGGAAAAATTCAGATTCATCTAATTTATACTGCCTATATCGCTACAAAATTGTATAAATCAGCAAATGGCATAATGATGTAATATATCTCATTGTCTGTAGGGAAGGACCCTCAGAGATAGTAATAAACATATAAGTTAAGTGTCACCCCCTGACCCGCAGAAAGAAATAAAATCCTTAAAGTATACTTGCCTTCAAATTTGGCTGTGATTTAAATAAAACATATTTCAAGCAAGTCATCATGATCATGCCAATTCAGGAAAGGGCTGATTCTCAACACTGGTGAAGGGGGTAAACAAAATGGATCCATCCATCTTCCAAGCGTTTATCCTGGTCAGGGTCAGGGGGCTTGGACCCCAGGCAGTACTTGGTGGCATCGCTGGATCCCACCCTGGACAGGAGGCCATCAAGCATATGAGAAATGAAGCTACTTATGTTGTGTTGTGATAGCAGTACAACTATCATACACCATAAGGTCAAGGGTACTGGGACACCTCACCATTACACCTACATCCCATCAATATGGAGCCCCCCCACCCCTTTTTGCAGGTATGACAGTTGGCACTCTTTTGGGAAGGCTTTCCACATTCTAGCTCATCCCAAAGGTGTTCGATGGGGTTGAGGTCAGAGTTCTGTGCAGGCCAGTCAAGTTTTTCCACACCAAACTCACCCAACCATGTCTTTATGGGCCTTGCTTTGTGCACTGGGGCACAGTCATGCTGGAACTGAAAAGGGCCTTACCCAAACTGATCCCACAAAGTTGGAAGCATAGAATTGTCTCGGTATGCTGAAGCATTAAGATTTCCCTTCACTGGAAGTAAGGGGCCCAACCCCTGAAAAACAACCCCACGCCATTATCTAAACTTTACAGTTGGCACAATGCAGTCAGGCAGGTAGCGTTCTCCTGGCATCCCCCAAACCCTGGCTCATCCATCAGACTGCCAGACTGAGAAGCGTGGTTCATCACTCCGCAGAACACGTTTCCACTGCTCCAGAGTCCAGTGGCTGCGAGCTTTACACCACTCCCCCTGGAACTTGGCATTGCGCTTGGTGGTGTAACGCTTGCATGCAGCTGTTCAGCCGTGGAGGCCCGTTCCATGAAGCTCCCCATGCACAGATTTTGTGCTGTGGTTCATGCCAGAGGAAGTTTGGAACTCTGCAGTTACTGAGTCAAATTTTACACACTCATCGATCCCGCTCTGTTACTCTACGTGACCTGCAACTTCGCGGCTGAGTTTATGTCGTTTTTAAACGCTGCCACTTTGCGATAATAACACTTACAGTCGACCGTGGAATATCTAGCAAGGAAGAAAATTTCACAAACCGACTTACCGCAGAGGTGGTATCCTATGTCAGTACCCTGCCTGAATTCACTGAGCTCTTCAGAATGACCCATTCTGTCACTAATGTCTGTAAACCTGCCTGCATGGCTACTTGCTTCATTTTATACATATACAGCAATGGCTCTAAATGAAACACCTGAATTCAGTGATTAACAGGCGTGTCCTAATACGTGTATCCACAGTGTATATCGTATGATATATGTAGAATTTGCAACATGGCACCACTGTGAGTAATAAGTCCCCACGAGGGGAAATTCACTTTTATGAAAATTTGTGACTGCAATCAAAAAACTAAAAATGCCAAATGTCATGTATTTTGTTTTAGTGCTTATAGTTAAGGTTAGGACTGGGTAATGGTTGAGGGTGTCATTGCTGGGATTAGGGTTATGCCCACAGAATTGAATGGACTGTCTCCACAAAGATAAGAATACAAGCATGCATATTTAGGCGCGCGCGTGTGTGTGTGCGTGCAGGCGTGTGTGTGTGTACTCCCAGACAGATGAGTGTCTCTGTCTGCATTTGGCCCCGAAACGACTGGGACAGACTCCAGGTCACACCCTTGACCCTGTACCAGATAAGTGTCTGGAAAATAAATGGAACTGTTCTTCAAAGTCACAGATCAGCCTGAACAAAGCACAGATGTAACAAAAAATTATGATAATAATAATAACAGACTGGGAATAAAAACCTACCTCTCCATGATAGACTATTACGGCTGCTTAGTACGAACGCAAATCCCTGACGCGATGCTATGGCGACACATTAATCTTTAATTCTCCATTCCAGTTAAATGATCTAATTAAGACTCATGGAGAAGCCTGCATACGTTAATCATGCCTCCAAAATTAGGTGTCCATCGCAGAGACAGTTTGACGTCAGACCGTTATGGGAGACACGATGTGCCGATCCCAAGTGTGTCTTGGATCACCCTTCAGAGAATTGCGACCCCTACAGGTGGGGCAAAGACGACCACAGTGCCAGGTATCCAAAGTGCTGCATGTAGAGAGTAATACTAAACTTTCCTGATCGTTTACAAATCTTATTGCTTTTTCCCTCAAAAGGCACATATTGATTGTCTTTTTCCCAGAATAGATTTTGATGTGACGCTCTTTTGCATCTGTATGATGGCTCTGGGTTTACATTTACATCTCTGTTCTCGGCTTTCAAATCAAGACACAATTCTGCTGATGAGGTAATATCCATTTATGTAATGGGGCAGCTTTCCAGTGCATTCTGGGAAAGAGGATGCCCACAGCAAGTGCATCGCATACAGTAGCTCCTCTGTGACTGCAGCAGTGCGTCAGTAATGCAAACCGGCATGGGTCGTGTTCCATCGCAGGTGAGCAAGTGGCACTGCCGCCATGACCCGTCTGTCCTCATCCGAGAAGGACGTGTTCACTTAAGACCACCCCCCCCCCCCCCCCACTATGCGACCCACATAAAAAGGGCGACCGACGGAACGAACGCAGGCAATTACGGCATGATGACACTAAACACCTGCTCTCCTGTAGACCAGTATTTCAGTTAGGTGAGGAATCTGACTGCAGTGGTGACACCAGCTGGGGGAACATCTCTGAGCTGACACCCCCCCCCCCCCCCAAAGGGTCCCCACCCCCCCCAAAAGGAATGAAGTCAAACAAACAGAAATACACACAAATCTTCTCAAACTGCCATATTCTGTTCAAAATAAGCATAATGATTGGAACCATGGAGAACACGATCTTAGTTTCACTATTTAATTCTCTCATGTTCATTGGATAGTTGTTTTCTACCCTTGGACATTTTGTTTGAGACAGGAATTTATTCCAGCTTCCACACAAGAGTAAGAAGAGGACCTTCTCTCTCTCATCCTATGGCATAACATGCCCCCAAATGCCCATAGCCCAACGTGTGAGCCCTGCGTCTCCATGGTAACACCTGCTCCTCTAGCACCATGTCAGGACATCTATGGATGCGAGGACTTCCGGCATCAGGAGTTCAGGGTCCCATAAAGATCTACTTCCCCTCCTCTGAAGGAGAACCTCTTCCATCTCTGCTGTTCTCCTTCAGCTCCTCGTGCTGTCCTCCCTGTAACCCCACTCGCTTCCAGGGCCCACTTCACCCTCACCGCCTTTGTCTTTCCTAGCCACGCCCCCTTCCCGCCTCCTCTAGTTGTCGCTGTATCATTTCCTCCTGCCCCGCCTCCCATTCTGCGGGATCCTGTCATATCAGTGTCACATGACCTGTACTGTCCTCTAAGGACACAAAACTGTAAACAATCTCCAGTGCTCTCGCCTTTGGATCCTGTGTTACTGGGCCGATGTGCACATTTCCCCATCTTTCTACTCCCACTGCCACATCCTGGCCTCTCGATGCCTGAACCCTAATCTAAAAGCGCTATATCTTCATTTAGCCCACGTACTAAATATTGGAGCCGTGTTAAATAATCCATTTGTCATCATAATTAACGCTACGAGCACAGTAACGTTACAGTGGCGCACACATGACGCATGGATAAGCGCGTCTGCTAAATGGTAACATGCTAATGAGCGTTATCGCGGGGTGACAGGAAGGTCACCTGGGTGACAGGAAGGTCACCTGGGTGACAGGAAGGTCACCTGAGTGACATCAGCCCAGCAGGTCACAGCACAGCCAGTAGCTCCTTGAGATGGGAGCTGGTTTCACCTTCATTCTCAGTGGGCAGCTCAGGACCCTGCTGGCCTAGAGACCACAGCATCCTGTGTCCCGCTCAGGCCTCGGCCATACGGCACACACACACACACACACACACACACACACACACACACACACACACACACACAGAGGGGCACTAACCAACACACACACACACGTACACAGGGGACAATCTAACACAGGCACAGCCAGAGGCACAAAAGTCTCACACAAACTCCACACAGCTCGGCTCTGGCTACTGACCAATATCATGTTTGTTTATAGGCAATGGCTATTTTTGTCTCTATGGTAGTAAAACAGTTTTTCACAGGTGTTTACACACAAACAGCAAAACAAAAACAGCAAAAATAAAAATAAAAATTAAAAAAAAAACACAAAAAAGTCAAACGCCTTCGGGAACGTTCAGCGGTCAAGCTAACGAATCCCACACAGCTATCTGCTCTTCGCAACGATCGATCCTGATCAGGCCATTTCACATTACAGTAGGTGACAGTCCAGGCCGAACATCACGGCACAAACGCTCACTTCAGCTTTGGAAGAATCCAGCACTTTCTCTGTGCCGGAAAACCACTCATCCTCGAGGTGATAAACAGTGGGTATATGGAGCCACGGGACAGACTGATTAAAAAAGAAACAAGACAATTTCAAAAAAGTAGAGCGAGATACAAAGTCCCTGACTGCTTGAGACCAGCAGCAGCAGAAGCAGCCCTGACGCTACCATTGGTTAAAAACTTTTATTTTTGACCTTTGACCCATACTACCACATTACTGTGGAGACTTGGTCTACTATCGCTGACAGCTGATAGCCTCTGCCCAGATATCAGCCAGCAGAACCACCATCCCCAGATAAAATCACACTACCAGGCTGAGATCAGTGCATTTATTACAGCTAATCAAACACCCATTTCCACCATAAATGTACAGACTTTCCCTTCAGAGATTCGGTTTTTAAGTATGCAGAAGAAGCGAGGAGGTGTTTCTTCATTAAATACACACTTGCTCAAGTTATTTAGAACCCAGCTAACGCTTTCCTGTAATGTCGTGACGTTAACGCAGGCCTCTACCAATCTGAGACAGGTTGCCTTCATCCTGAATCTGCTCCATGTTTGCAATGCAGGATCAGCCAGCTGCATCTCCAGGGTGTGGATTAAAGCAGCTCACGCCCAGAGGCGCATTAACCTGGTCAGAAGCTCCTGAAACTGGGGCCTCTTCAGTTTGGTTCTATATACTGGGTTGGGATGGCTTTGACTTTCACACCTGGGTTCCGTTACAGGGCACACCTGTTCACCTGCCAAAAGGCAAAGAGCATCTCCGAGAATCAAACTCGACAATCGACTGGTGGCGACACTCGATCGGACGTAGTGGCGCTGTCCGTCTGGATTTCAGAGGCTAAGATGGCCGCCGGGGAGGGTCCAGATGGAGATTTAATTATCGGAGACGGGAAATGTCTGCACAGACGTGTTACGCACTGGCTGCCTGAGAGTGTGGAACGATCTGGCAACTGTGATCCCCCATTGTGACGAACGGCGTCCAAAGTGGAGCTGTTGAATATGTATGTTAGTTTAATGGCCTCCATGACGACTGCATTCCATCTCAGGCTTCATCCTACTAATTCACAGGCCGCGTAGAGCCCAGGCTGCCCAGTGTCGGTACCGAAAAAAAGTTGACAGGCAGGCCTAAGATTTTCATGGGTGGGGCACCAGTGGCATGACTGGGAGGCCATCCTAGGGTGGGGAGAGGGGCAGTAAAAACTGGCCAGTTGTTGAAATTAATGGGCCTGCCACCTCTCCCCCCGCCCCCTTATGGCACTACCTCTGCCATTTCCTGGACATCACTCTGAACCGATCTTATTTGGCCATTCAATCAAACATCGCAGACGGAACAAACAGTAAAAAGCTTGCAGGTGCCCAGGTATCTTAACAACACATCAGCGGACCAGCTGGCTGTCTGATCTGAATTGGTGCTTCGAAGCTCGTACCCTGATCCTCTGACCTATCATGACCCAGATTTCTAATCCATACGACAGAGCGAGTAAGGCAGGCCTACGGCGGTCACCAACCCCCCCCCCCGTCGCAAAACGCTCTCCTTGATTCCAACACAGCTGCCCTCATCAAGCGCCACCCAAACTGTTTATAAACTGTATATTATTAAGGCACCAGCTGTTCGGGGGACTCTGATCAGCCGTATAAAAAAGTGCATCATTAACCTCACCGCAAGCAGGCATCTCATACCCACATAGCCTGATCAAAGCACTAGTTAGTAAACTCCTAAGCTCACTCCTACTCTCCCTCTTACATTTGAGTTAAAAGCCTCAGAGTTAATCAGCCAGTAGGGGGCAGTGCTGAGGAGGTGGGATTAAAGGCTCCACTACCTGCTGGACAGCTTGTGTTCGTGTCTTTAATTGCTTGCCAGGCACTTGTGAAAACGTGCCCGTTTATAAACGTGTGAGCGATTCCAGTGAAGGAGAGCCGTCTCCTACCAGGGGAAGCTGCACGTTTTCAATTAGGCGGCTCCAATTACTGACAACGAGGATTCAGAGAGTCACACGGGGCAGACCATACATCTCCACTCTATTAGTGTAGGATGTGGGGGGGGGGCAGGAGACAGGAGCACTCAATTCTGCTGCACCGTATGCCAGATTAATAAAGCGTGCAAAGTTTTCTTTCCTGGTCCCTCCACCCAATAAATGCCCCAAGGGGGCAGATCCCTGCAAGGGCAAGATGGCCAATTGTCTGTGGCGCCATCTTCCGAGTGGGTCAACATTTTTTTTTCCTGTTGCCACGGATATTTTTTTCCCCAAACTTATACTGCAACTCTCTCTTGTTTTTAATCCCACCCATCTTTACCCCCACATCATGCAACGTCACGTAACCCCCCCCCCGCCCCATTACACGCCATCCTGCCCAAAGCTCTTCCCCCCAGTATCCTTCCGGCACTTTCCGAGACAGAAGAACGCGGCAGTGCTGCTCTCATCAGCATCCTTGCCCCTCCCCGACCCTGGAGCGAATTGCTGAGCAGACAGCGGTTCCTGTGGTTCTGAATGGAGCGGCCCCAGCCCAGAACCCCAGGGCGCCATCCAGACGAGGCGTGCCACCGGTAACTGACCCCCCTCCACCAATAATTCAGAGACTATAAAGGCACGATTCTGCTGAGTCAGAGTCAGGTGGGGGTGGAGACTGCACAGCTGCTGACTTGGCAAGGTGCTGATCTGTCCGATCCTTTAAATGGTTGCGGTCTGGCTCCCGCAGGTTCCACACTGACGTCCCTTCTCGTGCCGTGACCTGTCTGCAGCTCCGTTTCACCCATAGATCTCAATAAAAAGCATAAAGTTCATACTTCTTCTTTCTGACACCTGGTCAACCCTCCTCAGAGTATTGCATGTATACTTTAATACCAGTAGTGGGCGATGTGGAGCGGTGGTGGGAACCGGGGAATTTTTCATCTCTCAGTGAAGAAGCGAGACCTAGGAGAGAAGCGCCTGGAATTTCACCCAATTTCTATCGTGAAAATGGAAAAATCTATGACATCATCACCCAGGTCACATGACACAGCATCATATGGATCTTGAGAAACTGCTGCATACCTGAAGGGAACCACCCCCAAGCACTAACTACAATATTTCAGGATGGGTGGAAAAGAGGGGAAAATTATCACCGTTGTGGCAAAACGGAACCCATTTTTGCTGCTAAATGGTGGAAGACAGTACATTTAATTTCACCCCTGACAGTCATGAGCACTTCTTTTTATTACTTACAGCAAACCTTCCCATCTTTCAACTGCTAATTTAGTCATGTTCCACACTATGACAGATACCTCCTGCTCTTGCAAAAACGTCTCACTGATAATCTGATAACAACGTTATGTTAATGAATTGCGTTGACTGTCCCTGTGAGCTTGCCTGTGTCGATCCTGCAGCCAGCGGAGCAGTCCGGTGTGGAAGTCGCTCCATTGTCGCTCAGTCTAATCGCGAGACCCATCCGACACTTATGGGCGCTCAGCCCTCAGTAGGCTTTTCATTTTCAATCTAAAGAAATATAGGATGTCACCCCCCAACAATAAAATTTGTATGATATTTGTACAAAAACATGCAAAGGATCACTAAATGCATCTGAATGATCTGTGACGGGCTGACGCTCCGTCCTGGGTTATTCCCAGCTTTGCATGTGGAGCTTCCGAGGTAGGCTGCAGACCCCCTCAACCCTGCAAAGGACAAGCGGGCATGGAAGATGGATGGACGGATTTGAATAATTTTTATGGTGAACTGATACAAGCAGTTGGGTAGCTGAAACCGCCTTAAATTGGGTCTATGTGCCTTCTGGTGCTCTGAACCAAGTTGCCCTCTTCCAAGGCCTACAGAGTGAGGCGAGTTATGAACACCTCTTCAGAATTTGGGACTATGACCTCAATCTGCAAATTCCTCAAGGACTGTTTGGCATTGGACTTGCAAGGTCCGGAATGTTGACATTAAGGAGGAACCCCTGCAGTGGATAACGGCCTTCCATTGACGAGCTATAAGCTGTCAAAAGCCAAACGTCATGTCAAAAAAACATCTGACCGTGAAGATTAAATATTATGACCAAATAAGGGCAAAGCATCCAGCTTGTGACTCTGTGGAGAAAATTGGGCCACACCGACACTCAAAAGTCTTGGCTCTATTTCGAAAGTATGCGTAGTTCATACATGAGCATACACATTCCTGTCTATGGCGCCTCGCAAATTCCAGGGCACAAAAATTGAGCCCCAATCCAGAGGTCAATTGTGTATTTGTCGGATTATCATGGGACTCGAGGCAGCGCCTTCAGATCCGCACTGTCCCCATCAAATCCATTCTTAGGCCTCCTCTGTGCTTGCAAGGCATCCAAAGGTCTGCCTGACCATCTCATTTGCGGTGTCACAATAAAGATTATTGCCGTCAAAGAGAAGGCGTGTTTATAAATGGCAGTGGCTAGAATTTCATCTGTTGTGAAACGAAAGGTATAAATTCTTCTATTCGGACTCAATTAGGCAGCAAGTGCTACAGCGACGCCTGGCAGAGAGAAACGGCGTTCCAGAGAGCCTGGAATGTCAGCGCTCACGTTCCTGCAGGTAATACATTACAGCTTTATGGGTTTTTCTGAGAGCTATCTCCGTGGGCATCTGGGCATTGTTTATATTAATGGAATCCCGCTCCGGCAATACTTTGGGGGGGGGGGGGGGTCCTCGTTCAAATCTGTATCTCATTACTCCTCTCCGTGTTCCCCCTGCTCCACATACGTAACGGAAGCATTGAGGCCCAAGACTCGGGGACGATGTCCGAAACGCACGGCGCCGGTCCCACCTGCGGCAGATGGCCGGTGTAAAGTAGGCCAGCCAGGTCACGGGTCACATCTTTATTGTTTCTCATCCATGATGAATATTTTCAATCAGTTAAATGCTGTACGAAGCACTTTCCCATCATGCTATTACACTGCCACAGTGCACAGACTTCATTACTGGTAAAATACAAAATGCAAAAGGTAAAGCAAGATATTCCTCAGTAAATGGAATCGAATGGGGATACTGAACTGTGTCCCCCTGAGGTCCAAATTCCAGTAACACCGACTCCAGACCCAGTGTGTGTGTGTGTGTGTGTGGGGGGGGGGGGGGGGGGGAGGGTTCCAACAGTAAAATTTACTGGTGGTGGGGGAATAGAAGACATAATTTGCAGAGTCTGAATTAAATTGTTTTTGGTTTTAAACCCCTGAGCTCTCCTGCACTATGAGGATAGCAGCACACACAGAAGATCACACACACACAGACACACAGACACATACACACACAACACACACACACACACACACACACGTACGGCGGAAATGAGCAAGTCTCCAAGGAAAGGCTGCATTATTTCATGTGACACCCCTCTATGACGTCAGCGTGTCCCTTAATCATCAGCCTACCAGCTGCCCTGTGCTGGGGTTCACTGACAGCGCGGGACGTAAAAGCAGAGAACACCTCAGAGAGGTCACCTGACTCCAGAGAGGCGTCACAGTGACAGGAGAGTGTCACCGCTGCTCCGAGGGAGGGAAAGAGCATGATCAGGGTGTCCAGGCCGGACAGGACCAAAGGTGCATCCTAGCTTAGCGCTGAAGCTAATGGCACATAACCAAGATGAAGACAGGGAACAGCGCTGGACCTAATGACATTCCCTGTAACACTGCTGACATAGCCCCTGGTTTGTGGACAAGACGTAACCATCAGAGGGAAAAAATGTAAAAATATTGTTCATTATTAAGTTTTAGAACGTTTTGAAAAATTCACATCTTGAAACAGGCTCACTATTCCACGGTGTGTCATATCCCGGGGTGCATTTCTGGAGTGTGTCGATGTTCACTGACGCGCACATTCTCTCACAGCCATCACGACACTGCTCCTTCCTTCATAAATCCCCCCCACCAAAGAGAAAATTAGAATCAGCCACAAGGCAAAGCTCAGGGGAGAAACTCAATGCTTGTTAAAGACAGGAAGTAGGAAGAGAAGCGTGGACTATTCATGTAGCGAGACACAGTGAGGCCTTTGTGGGTCATGAGGGGGGGCACCTCCGGCTGCAGGGGCTCCCTGGGAAATCTGCCAGGCAGACCGGCACTGCTGGGGGGGGAGTGAGACTCACCCAGTCTTCTGAGTAAAGCCACAAGCTCCTGTGCCCTCAAGATGGGACAGTCTCAGTGGTGAGCAGTGTAACTTGGTCATGTGACCAAAAAGCTGTCATATTCAAGTAATGAGAGGGGCTCAACCTCATAGCAGACCCTGAGCTGTGCTTCTAACTGTGTGTGCAATGTAAATACATATCTAATGACCAGTTACATATATATATATACACACAAAGCTTGCAATCTAAATATCCAATAAAAATTCAGGGGACCCCTGGTGCCCAAAATAAAGTAGAAAGACACTGAAGTACCAAAGACAAGCCAAGTATGTATTTTCACACGGCTTGGCTTTAGTGCCATCGACACAACGTGCATTTCAAAGAACTACAGGAGCGGAGAGTCGCAAATATTAAAGACAATACGGCCATTTTAGCCGGCTCGGTCACGTTATGTGAATCAATCACTACAGCTTGGGCAGTAATGAAACAAAAAGCCCCAGCAGAATGTAGACTGACCAATAAAAGCCTTTCTTTTATTTCATCACTGTTCCGAAATGGACACAGCGCCATCCGTGTACTGAACGGGAATGAGCCCCTTATGTCTAATGACCGCAGGAGGCCAGCTGTCAACTTGGGGACACCAGTGAGCCAAAAAACAGAAGGGTCTGAGATCACAAAGGTCAACAATAGCTTGATGGAGATGACGACAAAGGCCACTGAAACGCAGCTGAAGAGACGCACTGCATGCACTGCATAAGGTGTCACGGCCAGTGGAACGCAGCTCGCCACTCATCATAACAGTGCGATAAAACACTGCCAGAGAGAAACTTCTCGTTCTCACTCGGTTTTTTTTTCCCTGCTGCTCCTAAATTTTCGTTACCATGGAACGAAAAAAAGCTTAATTCATAGCCCTTCATATATTGCAACAGTTAACAGTTGTAAGTGAATCTGTCCCGCAGATGCAGCCATTTCATTCCGTAGGGTGTTTCTCGTGGACTGAGATCCCAGACGTGCACGGAAATCCAATGGCTGAATATGGCTAAGAAGGAAATTCCCACAGTGAACCACAAGCAGCCACACCACCGATAATTATCTCCGGGTCACCCACGCCCCCCCCCCCCCCGTCTCATGCTGACCTGTCCTGGACATTCATACAGAGCTCCCAGTACGGGTAGCCTGAGTGCAGTGCTGATTTTCTCGGGGAAGCCTTCACGGGAACAACCCAACTCTCACCACCCAAAAGCAAAGGTCGGCCAACCGAAACGTGACACCGGAGTTGGTGAGGACGACGATGGCTCTGACGGTGCAGGTCTCAGCTCAGAGTGACATCTGACAGAATCGCAGCATCTGACAGAATCGCCGCGGCCCATCTGAGGTCTTTCCTGTCAACAGGTTTTGGCCCCAAAAAAGGTAACCGGAGATGAGGACTAAAACGTGCCCTTCTTGTCTACAGGATGGGGGGTGACGAGGGAGGCTGGGAATTGGAAATGTCCTCAAGCTTTCCATGCAGGTATAGATCTTCGTATCAGGGTCAAAGCTTCCCTTTACTTCCTTTTTAGAGAGGGCCATTTAATATCAGTGTACACCAGTACTCAACATACTGTAAAATAAAAGCCTTTTACAAACACCCAGATAAAACATGAACTATTACTTTTCATTTATGCATATAGGTGTAGAGACGAATCGTCGCATTTCAAAATAAACAAATATAGTTCAAGGCAATCTGCTTACACATATTCAAATTGTTAAACATAAACACGTTTTAATGTACTTTGTGTGCCAAAAGGTTTGTAACCGCAAAATTAAATTTGTGTCATTTGAAATTAAATTTTATGTGAAAGCCTATAGATGGTAATTAAATGGTACGTGTTGTATATTTGTATATTTATTTGAACATTCATTTGTAATATTATCTGCTTTATACCTGAACAGTATTATATATTTTCCGATGGAGAAATATATGATGCCGTCAACCAGTTAGTGAAATGTCTATAAATCCTATCTCTCATGGTATTGAAGCAGACCGTTAAGTACTTTGGACTATACGGCGAGCATCGATAAAATGATAAATCTACTATTTAAGATCCGCTCATAAACAATGAACCCCATCAAGTTTAGTAGATGAAGAGATGAAGCGGTGCCACAACATAGCAGGACCCCACGATCAGAAGCAAAAGTGTCGTAGTGAGCGGTGTTTCCCAAGATAAGCCCCGTCTCTTATTGTTCATGCATTTCTGGATCTGTTCATGCCTGAAATATTGCCGTGCAGCGGATAAACTGCCGATCGAGATAACGCACCGTTTCGCATAATTGAATAAACTCTCAATCGCAGACTACAGCGCAAAACAATAAAGTTGAGGCTGACAAGACCGCCGGCGCTTACCGGGAGCACCGTCGGCTTCCTGCGATAAGCTTTTCAACAATAGCCCTGCATCCCAGATGGGAAAGAAATCAGGATCACAATTCCCTGCACATGCGTGCGGTAATGTTTCTGCCCCGTTAACAGCTCGGCATTTAATATTCCTCTACCCTGGATCGCAATCAGCTTCCAGTTGTTTTTTTTTTTTTGGGTCACTGGAAAATGATCATTAAAAAAATACATACAAATAAAAAATAATCCGCACCAAAAAAATGAGAAATGAAAGCAAAACTGCATTCACAGGCGACGCATTAACAAAGGGGACAGGACTGAATGATGATAACCAAGCTATTCATTGCGGAATGACAATTCAGGAATACACACGATGCAATTCAAAATAAGATACATATATGTATATGATATTTGTTCAGCCTGTGAATGCGTGGTCTAGGGGAGCGATATGAAAATGCACATAAATGCGTTACCCATCTAAAAGCACGGGAAGTCCGCCGCACTTATAAAGAATAGATTTTAACTACTGAATAGACATATAAATATTTCACACCGACTGATGGCCGTGATATTGCGCGATCCATCCCTACCTTGTGCAACTAAATGCGGCTCCCTGTCGGCGTGCAGGCGCGCGTGCGAGTGAGAGGCTGCAGCCGCGCGGAGGATCCTCCCGGAGTGGCTAGCGGCGCCGCTGCGCTCCGCAGACCATGTTACCGTCGAGTGCCCCGCGGGACTACCAGGCTCGGTGCGCGGCTCCACGGGGCTCACACGATCCTGATCGGCAAGGTGAGCCGGGAGGACGGATTTAAGACGGTGGGGAGGGTGCAGCTTGGATTACGTGCTGCTGCGACGATGTTGCTGAGCTGGTTGGCATGCGGCGAGTAAACGCTAACGTGCTTCCTCTGACCACCCCCCCAGGGCCATGCGGCGTCCGAGGCAGTGCATCCATGCAATTCACTCTCTAGATGCTATGTTTGCATCTGATGGGGAAACTGTACTAAAATCGCTTTCCTGTTTCCGTCCTCTTCTTTTATTAGTATGAACTGTTACTTATTGTTATTTCAAGTAATTGAAAATTACGTCAATCGGACGGGAGGGGTTGTAGTGGGTTGATTAATGGAGATGCGCTTCTGACTTTGTAAACAGTAACTAGTCAATTAGATAAACCCAGTTTATCATACTTTGCGTGTTTAATTGCAGCTGATCAATCTAACATAATCATCTAGCACACATTGAACACAAACAAATACCTGAGTTTTGAATGATTGGCATTGATATTTTCTTAATATTCATGTGATCGCCAAGCATGTTCATGACTGTTGTGATAAATGCTGATAAATGACATTGTCTTCAGTCCGGCAAGGCGTACGACAGTGATTAAGCAGATGAGCCAGGTTTTAACAGGCTAAATTTAAACTGTTCATCAACGGCTTCTGAATCCTATTACATAACACTGATTGCTGTTGTAATTTATTACACTTTAGAAAGTTTATGCTATGCAAAAGGAATATGCTTGATAATTAACTTCCATTAGTCAAACAATTTCTTATTTAAAGAAACTTAAGGACGATTATGATCGCGATGCTGTGGTTTATAGCAGTAATATTTAGAGCAAGAACAGAAATGTCTGTGTGTGCTTTTAAGGTATTGTACGTGTGATGTTGCATGCAGCTGCTTCTCTGCTAGTTCGGACTCACTTTTTGGACCAGCGTTTGCCACATAAGCAGGATTAAAAGAAAATCGATGTCTAGCTGTTTAGTGTCGTTAATGGTAAAAGACTGCCACTCCGTTTTTGTCTTTGAAAGTGCGTGCAGGTTTATTTTCCAACATACGTCTGTTCCTTAGATACTGCTTAGCCAGTCTCACAATAAAAAATACGTAACATATTTTACGTCTTCTGCAGCCCACAGAAAATGCTTTCTTTCTGCCGGTGTTCTGTCGAGTTGAGCTACTTTGTCGAGTTAGGCTAACGTAGTGCTAATCGATAGCCCTAACCCTAACCCCCCTAAAACCTAACCCTAATCCCAAAACGGTGGAACTGCACATGCGCAGAAAGGCTCGATAGCACGTCTGGTAGCTCAACTCGTCAGAACACCGGCTCTCTTCTATAATAAAATAAATATTAGTGAGAAATTCTGAGAGTGAGAAAGGACCGTAATGGGATCTTTAAAAATAAATATCGCTGCGAGTCTCATAGGTCAAACACTGTCTTCCAGTGTCTGGTTTAATATGTATGAACATGGCCTATATTTTTCAGGAGGCTTTTGTGACGAGAGGCTGCCTGTGTTTCAGTCCTCTGACTCCATCTGTGCTGCTTTACCTCCCTGTCTCACACTCCATCATCAGGTACCTTACACGACCTCCTGTGATAGGTGTCACCTACAAAGCCTGTGGTCTAGTGTGACCTGTGGCTACAGAGACCTTTTGCACCCCCCTGCCCCCACGCCCGACACTCATGTAGGGATGTGTAGCCTCCTGAATTTCCTGTTTCAAAACCCTTGTTCCCATATCAGAGAATGAATAGGGAAGAAGCCTATGGAAGTACAGCTTGATATGTTCCTCATTTCTGTTTTACGGTATTCAAAAATGTTGTGTTTTTCGTTGTACACGACCTTTGGGGTAAGATATAGGGCAACTGCGGAGTTCGGGTCACTTTCCGGTGAACCGCTTTCCAAAGGATAGGACAGGATTGACAGGAATTTAGAAACACAAACCTAACATATTACCTCATCAAAGAAAAAAATGGGGGTTTGGTTTGCGACTCAGTGGGATAGGACCCTGTGCTCATGATCAGCAGGTGCAGACCCGGCTGACTGATGCCACCGTCGGGCCCCTGAAGAAGGCCCTTATCCCCCAAGCTCAGGGGCCCCAACACTTTACAGGGGCCCTGGAATACTTACAATTATACGTAAAATTGGGAGGAGGGCCCTCAAGTGACGTTTTGCTGGGGGGCCCAGAATTTCTAGCTACACCCCTGAGCTGCCCAAGCTTGCTCTCACCTGTGTCTGTGTGTCTCATTCGCAAGGGGGTGTGTAAAGTATCACTCTTAGGTCTCTAATCTAATGTACTTATATGTTAGCAGCAAATGGAATCCATGTCAAATATAGCTGTACAATTTTGTACATTCTGCGTGACCCAGACTTTTATTCCTGGCCCACTCAGTAACCACATCCTGAGAAAAGTAATGCCGCCCCAGCATGTGAGCCCGGCTCTCCGTGGCCCGCAGACTCCTGTCAGTCTGGGTCTCAGGACTGGGGGGCTGAGGACGGGTGTTTCTCCTTGGGGTTAATGGGCAGGTAAATGCTCCACTGAGCAAAACAGTACCTGTGAAAGCCATCCGGCATGTGTCCATCTGGTGATGGAGCTGTGTGTGTGTGTGTGTGTGTGTGTGTGTGTGTGCGCGCGCGCAGGTTTTACAGTGCAGGGCTGTCTGTAGTGAAGTATTTTGAAGGAAACAGTGAAGGTTCACTTTGGCTTCAGATGAGATACCTTCCATGTTTTTCTTTCAGAGAGAGTACAGTCTGGGCCCAGATCTCACTTTCCGTGCCATATTTAAATTGCTGGGCCTCAAATCCTCCTCTCGTGTTTTATAGGAGGTCAGAAGATTCCAGAACCATACCTATCACTATTTACTTACACGATGTACTTTGTTGCTAGTGTAGTACCTGGCTTCGTAGCTCAGTGGTTGGAGTGTTGGCCTTGTAAACCTGGGCTTGTGAGTTCAGTCCCTCATGGGGCTTTGGTTCCCCTTGCTTTTAGGAGGTGGCATGTGGGTTAGAACCCCTATGCCTATGACCTGGAGGTCACTGGTTGAAATCCCAGGGTCTTGTAGAGAGATTCCACCGTTGAGTCCTTGAGCAAGACCCTTAACCCCCTAATTGCTCCAGGGACTGTAGGGCCCTGCTTTCTAAAAAAAAAAAAGAAATATATGTTGTTTTTAGAATGAATTATCTGTTAAATAAATAAATGCAGCTGTAATCCAATCAACATGCAAGCGTGGCCTCGAAGTTACCAGGAAAACATCTGTTAGGCTTCTTACTATCAAGGACACAGTCAACAGTTGGTTGATGAGTTCCTGGCACTTTGAGTTTGACTTTCCCAGCAGTGTCAGGTGTGTGTTCAGTCATTTGTTGACGTTAGCTAAGTTTGGGGGGGGGGGCACCCATTAATCCTTACCTGGCTTACAGCTGGGCTCAGGTGCTGGATAAGCAGGTTGAGCTATTTTGGGAAAACTGTACGCACCGACCATACTGCTACCAAGAGCCTGACCTCTACTCTAGATGGCGTATGACCCTCCATCCATTTGTATACTCTGGGTCCCTTTTATAGATCTTTAGCCAATGAAGAGAGACCAGC